>NC_086445.1:400683516-400998932 GCF_028390025.1 Pseudophryne corroboree
GACTGAGGGACAGGAGGAGCGCGTGCTGCGCTCTCCTCTCCCCAGCAGTAGAAGACAGTGCCAGCCCCAGGCAGCAGCAACAATGGTGAGTTGCACTGCTGGGGCATACCTGGCACTCTGGGGGCATATGTGTATCTGGCACTATTGGTGTCATAAGTGTATCTGGCTCCCCCATATGTGTATCACACACCCATTTTCATTGGCCACACCCCATGTGGCATATGGCCACACCCACACAGTACCTGTAAGACATTTATTCTACTTGCACCACTGGGGGAAATATCAACCAGTGTTGGGGGGAGGCGCAGCTATACAGATACATACAGATGTAGCCACCTTTATCTTGACTGGCTGAGGCGTTTGTCCCGATCGAGCATATGCAGCGTCCCGGTGCGTAGGGAGGCGCGCCTAGTCACAAAGAGGCGTACCTAATCGCACGGAGAGCGTTGGCGTTACCTTTAAAAGTAATACCTGTGATCATCCACCAGATGTCGCTTTTTACAATCACCACTGCGCATGCGTGTGGTCTCCCGTAAAATACAATACTGAAATATATAATAAGGACTACTTTACTAAGGCGTCTCATTACGCTGCATACAGTAAATACTCATTACGCTGCATTATATAATACAGTAAATACTTATTACGCTGCATTATTTAATTCATGTTAGTTTTTTCCAGACACTTTATTATTTTTTTTATTCACATAAACCAGGGCAAAGCTGCAGGAGCGGTTCTACTGTTAAGGTTCTATGCACCGTACAGTACACATACAATTCTGTAGCAGGGTAGACTCAATAGAAATGGCTACCATCTATGACTCCTTGCCATGGGGGCGGCCCTAGGCTACAGAGCAAGTAACAGTTCAGATTTTGCAGGCTATGGGGCAATGCGGAAGGAGCGTCACAATCCCCTAGCTAAAATACACAGGGGCGATAGGAATAAGTGAGGTCTATGCACATTATGGTACACCGGGCTCATTCGCACAGCACACTGGCAAAATGGCCACCGCCCCTGAACCCCTAACATGTGGCAGGCAGCGCTCGGATATGGAGTGAGAGATGGTATAAGTTTTGCAGGCTACGGGGCAATGCTGAAGGAGCGTCACAATCCCCTAGCCAAAATACACAGGGGCGATAGAGATAAGCGAGGTCTATGCACATTACGTTACACGGGCTCGATCGCATAGCAAACTGACAAAACACAAGTTTTACATAAAGCAGGGCAAAGCTGCAGGAGAGTTTCTACTGTCAAGGTTCTATGCACCGTATGGTACACATTCAATTCTATAGCAGGGCAGACTCAATTGAAATGGCTACCGCCTGTGACTCCTAGCTTCATGGAGGCACTCGGCAATGGAGCAAGTAACAGCACAGATTTGGCAGGCTACGGGGCAATGCTGAAGGAGCGTCAGAATCCCCTAGCTAAAATACACAGGGGTGATAGGGATAAGCTTGGCCAATGCAAATAACGATACACCGCAAAGTTCCCCATGGTTTTGATTATGCCTTTTCTTTGAACACGGTATTTTCCACTGCCTCGCCCTACCCCCATCCCACTTTCCCCTTCCCCCCCCTGGGAGCCTGCAAAGTACATGCTGTAGACAGGGAGGGAGTTCCGATCAGGTTACAAGACATGTGCAACAGTATACTACTGTATGTAGGAAAATCCCCCGCCCACTCTGATTTATGTGAAACCTGTGTGCACCCTTCCATTGAATGTATAACAAAGAAAAAAAATAATAATAAAGTGAATGTTACAGGAACACATAAAAAAAAAGGTTGGCACTTCCTTCCCATTGGTGTTGGTTTATGCCTTAGGGGACTCGGACGCTAATACCTGTATTTCAAGAGCACGGCATTTTCCACTGCCTCTCCCTACCCCCATCACCCTTCCCCCCTGGGAGCCTGCACAGGTCATGCAGTGGACAGGGAGGGAGTTCAGGTCAGGTACAATACACAAATGCCGACGATCTACAGTACTGTGTTGCTCAGTTAGTTGCGTCGGAATACACTAATTTATACTCATTACCGCTGTGTATTTGTATATAGCGGAATGAATCACTGCGGCAGATTTACATTGATTTATGTGAAACCTGTGTGCACCCTTTCATTGAATGTATAACAAAGAAAAAATAATAATAAAGTGAATGTCACGGGAACAGATAAAAAAAAAGGTTGGCTCTTTGGGACTCTCAGCGTGGGAGGTGTGAGCCTTCATCGCTAGGTTGGTATGGAAGGGGAGACAATTAGCTACCGCAGGGTACCAACCCGAAGTTTCTGTGACCCCCACAAGGCTCATGGCAAGCGTCGGAACCCATGGTGGGTCTGAATTAACGGACCCATTATAGTCTATGGGAAAATGGGTCCACTTTGCGTACTGATATCTCTGGTTCTGGGTGTCCCAGAGACTCAGGACTGGTACCATACAAAAAAGAGGAGACTCTTGGCTTTCGGGGCAGACCAACCACTAGTTTATGTGATACTGGGAAGGGAAACAGGAAGCAACCGTGTATCGGGTCCCCTCCAGTTGTCCGCCTAGCTTGCACAGGATGCAGGGTTTCTGGCTAGATAGGAAATACTGTACAGAAATGCTAAGCATGGTAATTTGACATCCAGGAACATAGGGAGGAGTTTTTATCTCTCTCCATTATACTTAGAAAAATTACACTTGCCACTGTACGTTACAAGCTGTTCGTGCTAATTAGTACACTAGTAGAACATACTGTACAGAGATACTAAGGACAGTGATTTGGCATCCACAAACTTAGGGAGGAGCTTTAATCTTTCTCCATTGTGAACTTTCTAAGTATAATGGAGAGAGATAAAAGCTCCTCCCTAAGTTCCAGGGTGCCAAATTACCGTCTTTAGAATCTCTGTACTCTATGTTCTACTAGAGTACTAATTAGCACGAACAGCTTGTAACGTACAGTGGCAAGTTTAATCTTTCTATGTATAATGGAGAGAGATAAAATAGGATTTTGAATACCTACCGGTAAATCCTTTTCTATGAGTCCGTAGAGGATGTTGGGCCGCTCAAAGAACCATGGGGTATAGACGGGATCCGCAGGAGACATGGGCACTTTAAGACTTTCAAAAGGGGCGTGACCTGGCTCCTCCCTCTATATCCCCCACCAGACTCAGTTTGGAACTGTGCCCGGCGAGACGGACATTTCGAGGAAAGGATTTAACAACAAAGGTGAGCACAACACCAGCTCACGCCATAAGCATGCCGTACAACATGGCAGATAACTGAACACATGTCAACGGACATGAACAAGATTCAGCAAGAAGCTGAAAAAACCATAACACCAACTGTGTTTAACCAGAACTACACTGCAGATACAGTACGCACTGGGACGGGCACCCAACATCCTCTACGGACTCATAGAAAAGGATTTACCGGTAGGTATTCAAAATCCTATTTTCCATTTCGTCCTAGAGGATGTTGGGCCGCTCAAAGAACCATGGGGATAATACCAAAGCTCTAAAAACGGGCGGGAGAGTGTGGATGACTCTGCAGCACCGATAGACCAAAACTAAGGTCTTCATCGGCCCAGGTCTTAAACTTGTAAAACTTAGCAAATGTGTTTGACCCCGACCAAGTAGCAGCTCGGCAAAGTTGCAATGCCGAGACACCCCGGGCAGCCGCCCAGGAGGAGCCCACCTTCCTAGTGGAATGGACATTTACCGATTTCGGTAACGGCAAGCCTGCCGCGGAATGAGCCTGTTAAATTGTTTGACAAATCCAGCGTGCAATGGTCTGCTTGGAAGCAGGACATCCAATCTTATTGGAAGCGTATAAAATAAACAGAGACTGTTTTCCGCAATGGAGCCGTTCTGGCTACATAGATTTTCAAGGCTCTGACCACATCCAGAGACTTATCCGCAGCCAAAGCGCCAGTAGCCACTGGCACCACAATAGGTTGGTTAATATGAAAAGAGGAAACCACCTTTGGCAGAAATTGTTGCCGAGTTCTTAACTCAGCACGATCTTCATGGAAGATCAAATAAGGGCTCTTGTGAGACAAGGCCGCCAACTCTGACACCCGCCTAGCGGATGCCAATGCCAATAAAATGACAACATTCCAAGTGAGGAATTTCAACTCCACTTTACGTAAAGGTTTAAACCAATGTGACTGAAGGAATGATAACACCACGTTAAGGTCCCAAGGTGCCACAGGGGGCACAAAAGGAGGTTGGATATGCAACACCCCTTTCACAAAGGTCTGCACCTCAGGAAGTGAGGCCAGTTGTTTCTGAAAAAAATGGACAAAGCAGAAATCTGTACTTTAATGGAGCCCAATTGAAGGCCCTCATCCACACCATTTTGCAGAAAATGGAGAAAACGGCCAAGGTCAAATTTCTCCACATGAACTTTCTTGGACTCACACCAGGAAATATATTTCCTCCAAATACGGTGATAGTGCTTCAACGTCACACCCTTCCTGGCCAGGATAAGAGTAGGTATGACTTCACTGGGAATACCCTTTTGGGCTAAAATCTGGCGTTCAACCGCCATGCCGTCAAACGTAGACGCTGTAAGTCTTGATAGACGAACGGCCCCTGCCGCAGCAGGTCCTCGCGCAGAGGAAGAGGCCAGGGATCGTCGACCAGTAACGGCAGAAGATCCGGGTACCAAGTTCTCCTTGGCCAGTCCGGGACCACAAGGATCGCCGGAATGCTTGTCCTTTTTAGAAGCCTCAGCAACTTTGAGATGAGAGGAACCGGAGGGAACACATACACTGAGGGGAACACCCAGGGTGTTGTTAGTGCATCCACCGCGTCCGCCTGAGGGTCCCTGGACCAAGAGCAATACCTTGGAAGTTTCTTGTTGAGGCGAGACGCCATCATGTCTATATGGGGAACCCCCCATCGCTTTGTCAGCAGCGTGAAGACCTCCGGATGGAGGCTCCACTCTCCTGGATTTAGGTCGTGTCTGCTGAGGAAGTCCGCTTCCCAGTTGTCCACTCCCGCAATGAATATTGCCGACAGAGCACTTGTATGCCTCTCCACCCAGCGAAGAATCTTTGTGGCTTCTGCCATTGCCGCTCTGCTTCTTGTGCCGCCTTGGCGGTTTATGTAAGCTACTGCCGTGACATTGTCCGATTGAATCAGAACCGGCAGGTCTCGAAGAAGATGTTCTGCTTGTAGAAGGCCATTGTAAATGGCCCTCAGTTCCAGAACGTTGATGTGAAGATGAGTTTCTGGACTTGACCATCTTCCCTGGAAGGTCACCCCCAGAGTGACTGACCCCCAACCTCGGAGACTTGCATCCGTGGTCACTAAGATCCAGTCCTGGATCCCGAACCGACATCCTGCAAGGAGGTGAGAGCTGTTGAGCCACCACAGGAGGGAGACCCTGGTGTTGGGAGATAGAATTATCTTCCGGTGCATATGCAGGTGGGATCCGGACCACTTGTCCAACAGATCCCCCTGAAACACTCTGGCATGGAACCTCCCGAATTGGAGGGCCTCGTATGCCGCCACCATCTTTCCCAGCAATTGAATGCATTGATGAATGGAAACCGTTTTCGGTTTCAATAAGAGTTTTACCAAACTCTGAATTTCCAGAGCTTTCTCCACAGGGAGAAAAACCTTCAGCTGGACCGTGTCCAGAATCATGCCCAAAAACGCCAAACGGGTTGTCGGGATCAACTGTGACTTTTGCAAGTTCAGGAGCCAGCCGTGCTGTTGCAGAACTGACATGGACAGTGCAATGTCCTGTAACAACTTGTCTTTGAACTTCGCCTTTTTCAGGAGATCATCCAAGTACGGGATAATTGTAACTCCTTCCCTACACAGGAGAACCATCATTTCTACCATTACTTTGGTAAAAATCCTCGGAGCCGTGGACAGACCAAACGGCAACGTCTGAAACTGGTAGTGCGTATCCTGGATAGCAAACCTCAGGAAACTTTGGTGAGGAGGATAATTGGGGACATGAAGGTAAGCGTTCTTTATGTCCAAGGAGACCATGAACTCTCCTTCCTCCAGACTGGAGATCACCGCTCTGAGAGACTCCATCTTGAATTTGAATTTCTCTAGGAATAAGTTGAGAGATTTCAGGTTGAGAATAGGTCTCACCGAGCCGTCCGGCTTCGGCAGCATGAACAGGCTTGAATAAAAGCCCTGCCCCTGCTGATCTAGGGTTATCGGGACCACAACCTGATTTAGACACAATTTTTGTACTGCACCGCAGACTAGTTCCCTTGACTGCAGCGAAGCTGGCAAGGCTGATTTGAAAAACCGGCGAGGGGGCACGTCTTGAAACTCCAGTGTGTACCCCTGGGATACAATCTTCAACACCCAAGGGTCTAGACCCGAGCGAACCCAGACCTGACTGAAAAACCTGAGACGTGCCCCCACCTGAGCGGGTCCCTGTAATGGGGACCCGGCGTCATGCGGTGGGTTTAGGAGGAGCCGGGGAGGACCTCTGCTCCTGGACACCCGAGGAGGCGGGTGTCCTTTTTCCTCTACCTCTACCTCTGGTAGCCAGAAAGAAGTTGCCTCGGCCCCTTCTATACTTGTTGGGCCGAAAGGAATGCATTTGATAATTTGGCTGTTTCTTTTCCTGCGTAGGAACCGAGGGTAAGAAGGTAGATTTACCCGCGGTAGCTGCTGACACTAAATCAGCAAGGCCTTCACCGAAAAGTTCTCCTCCCTTGAAGGGAAGGGATTCCATATTCCTTTTGGAATCAGCGTCAGCATTCCACTGATGAGTCCAAAGCGCACGTCTAGCCGCAAATGGACATAGCATTCGCCTTAGCACTAAGGAGGCCAGCGTCACGTACAGCCTCTTTCAAGTATGCAGCTGCATCTCTTATATAACCCAGCGTCACCTGGATGGAATCTCTATCTAGATTCTCCCAATCAGAAGATAACGTGTCTGCCCACTTTTCAATAGCACTACTGACCCACGCGGACGCAATAAGAGGCCTGAGCAACGTCCCTGTAGCAGTGAAAATAGCCTTCAGGGTAGCCTCCTGCTTACGGTACGCCGGCTCCTTAAGAGTCGTCGACTGAGCTGCAGGGAGGGCTACCTGTTTTGACAAACGCGCCAGGGCTTTGTCTACAGTGGGGGGGATTCTCCCACGGGTCCCTATCCGACTCGGGAAAAGGGTATGCCACGTTGATTCTTTTAGGAATCTGAAACTTTTTATCAGGGTTATTTCTAATGCTATCAAAGAGAGCGTTCACTTCAAAACGAGGAAAAGTAACCGAGCACTTTTTCTCCTTGTAAATCAGGACCCTGGTTTCAGGTGCAATAGGGTCCTCATTAATATTCAAGATATCTTTAACAGCTACAATCATATACTGAATACTCTTAGCCAATCTTGGATCTAATCTGGAATCAGCATAATCGACATCGGCATCAGAGTCCGTGTCGGTACCTGTGTCAACTAATTGGTCAAAACTACGTTTGTGTGACCCTGCAGGGTCTTGCAACTGTAATAAAGCGTCCTCTACTGTTCTCTTCCACACCTGGGATTGAGACACAGACTCAAACTTTTGATTTAATGATGTGACACTAGCATGCAAAGAATTCAAAGTATTTAACCAATCTGCAGTCGGCGGTGCCGACATGGCCACTCCCAAAACATTTCGTGTCCCCAACAAATCGTCCCCCGGAGAGGAGTAATCAGCCTGCGACATGTCGACACCTGAGAAACAGCACACACACCAAGCAGTGAGGGAACACAAAGGGAAATGGCCAGCTCACACCCCAGCGCCAAATAAGCAGGTCTGTAAACACCAAAGATGTCCCAGAGCTGTCTGCGCTTGTTTTACATAAATAAATATGCCCCCTCTATGTCTTTTTAGCCCCCTGGTACTTGCTGCGGAGAGGAAGGACCAGCGACTTCAGTTTGTGGAGGAGGAAATGGTGCCAGTGAGCAGTGAGGAAGAAGCTCCGCCCCCAACATGGCGCGCTTCTTCCCGCTTTTATTTAATTATATGCCGGCGGGGGTTAGCGGGATTATGCCAGCCTTATATATGAGGTAATATATGCACCCCAGGGCGCCCTACCCAGCGCCCTGCACCCAGCGGTGTGTACTCAGCGGGAGCATGGCGCGCACTGTGCATAGCCGCTGTGCGGTACCTCTACAATGCCGTCTTGAAAGATGAAGAGAAGTCTTCTTTCTTCTTATACTCACCTGTCTTCTGACTTCTGGCTTGAAGAGGGGGGACGGCAAGCTGTGGGAGGGAGCATCCAGGAGAGCCCGGCGTTAGTCTCCCCTCAGGAGCTGAAGGCAACCTGTCAGCAGCAGCAGAGCCCTGATACTCAACAGAAGTGGGTCTAGACTGCTCTCCCCTCTTGCCACGTGGCAGGAAATCTGTAGCCAGCAGATCTCCCCAAAATAAAAAACGTAACATTAAGTCTTTCAGAGAAATTCTAGGAGCTCCTCCTAGTGCCCTGTGTCTCGTCCGGGCACATTTCTAAAACGGAGTCTGGTGGGGGATATAAAGGGAGGAGCTAGGTCACGCCCCTTTTGAAAGTCTTAAAGTGCACATGTCTCCTGCGGACCCCGTCTATACCCCATGGTTCTTTGAGCGGCCCAACATCCTCTAGGACGAAATAGAAAAGCTAATCTGTAACTTCCTAGATGCCAAATCACCGTCCTTAGTATCTCTGTACAGTATGTTCTACTAGTGTACTAATTAGCACAAACAGCTTTTAACTGAATGTCAAATCACCGTACTTAGTATCTCTGTACAGTATGTCCTATTAGGGTACTAATTAGCACGAACAGCTTGTAACGTACATGGCAGGTTTAATCTTTCTAGCACGAACAGCTAATTAGTACCCTAATAGAACATATTGTACAGAGATACTAATTACGTTGATTTGGCATCCAGGAACTTAGGGAGGAACTTTTATCTCTCTCAATTATACATAGAAAGAATAAACTTGCCGCTGTACGTTACAAGCTGTTCGTGCTAATTAGTACCCTAATAGAACATACTGTACAGAGATACTAAATACGGTGATTTGGCATCCAGTTAAAAGCTGTTCGTGCTAATTAGTACACTAGTAGAACATAGAGTACAGAGATACTAAGGATGGTAATTTGGCATCCAGGAACTTAGGGAGGAGCTTTTATCTCTCTCCTGTACAGTATGTTATACTAGTGTACTAATTAGCACGAACAGCTTGTAATGTACAGTGGCAAGTTTAATCTTTCTATGGATAATATAGAGAGATAAAAGCTTCTCCCTAAGTTCCTGGTTGCCAAATCACCGTCCCTAGTATCTCTGCATAGTATTTTCTATTAGGGTACTAATTAGCACGAACAGCTAATTAGTACCCTAATAGAACATACTGTACAGAGATACTAAGTACGGTGATTTGGCATCCAGGAACTTACTGAGGAGCTTTTATCTCTCTCCATTATACATAGAGAGATTAAACTTGCCGCTGTACGTTACAAGCTGTTCGTGCTAATTAGTACCCTAATAGAACATACTGTACAGAGATACTAAGGACGGTGATTTGGCATCCAGGAACTTACTGAGTAGCTTTTATCTCTCTCCATTATACATAGAAAGATTAAACTTGCCACTGTACGTTACAAGCTGTTCGTGCTAATTAGTACACTAGAAGAACATACTGGGGACTTGGACTCATACAGTACTTGCATTTCAAAAGCACAGTATTTTCTACCACCTCCCGCTAGCCCATCGCCCCTTCCCCCCTGGAAGCCTGCTCAGGTCATGCAGTAGACAGGGAGGGAGTTATTCACATAAACCAGCGCAAAGCTGCAGGAGCAGTTGTACTGTTAAGGTTCTATGCACCATACGGTACACATACAATTCTATAGCAGGGCAGACTCCATTGAAATGGCTACCGCCTGTGACTCCTCGCCCAATGGAGGCCCTCGGCTATGGAGCAAGTAACAGCACAGATTTGGTAGGACAAGGGGCAATGCTGAAGGAGCATCAGAATCCCCTAGCTAAAATACACAGGGGTGATAGGGATAAGTGAGGTATTTGCACATAACGATACACCGCAAAGTTCCCCATGGTTTTGATTATACCTTTTTTTTTAACACAGTATTTTCCACTGCCTCGCCCTACCCCCATCCCACTTTCCCCTTCCCCCCTGGGAACCTGCAAAGTACATGCAGTAGACAGGGAGGGAGTTCCGATCAGGTTACAAGACATGTGCAACAGTATACTACTGTATGTAGGAAAATCCCCCGCCCACTCTGATTTATGCGAAACCTGTGTGCACCCTTCCATTGAATGTATAACAAAGAAAAAAAATAATAATAAAGTGAATGTTACAGGAACACATTAAAAAAAGGTTGGCACTTCCTTCCCATTGGTGTTGGTTTATGCCTTAGGGGACTCGGACGCTAATACTTGTATTTCAAAAGCACAGTATCTTCCACCGCCTCTCCCTACCCCCATCGCCCTTTCCCCCTGGGAGCCTGCACAGGTCATGCAGTGGACAGGGAGGGAGTTCAGGTCAGGTACAATACACAAATGCCGACGATCTACAGTACTGTGTTGCTCAGTTCGTTGCGTCGGAATACACTAATTTATACTCCTTACCGCTGTGTATTTGTATATAGCGGAATGAATCGCTGCTGCAGATTTACTTTGGTTTATGTGAAACCTGTGTGCACCCTTTCATTGAATGTATAACAAAGAAAAAAGAATAATAAAGTGAATGTCACGGGACTCTCAGCATGGGAGGTGGGAGCCTTCATCGCTAGGTAGGTATGGAAGGGGAGACAATTCGCTACCGGAGGGTACCCAGTGTTCGCAAATACACGCTATAGCACGTATTTTACCCAGCTCTGTGGTCCGGGGACTCACTTTTGTAAACTGTGTGGGTCCCCGGGGACGCGCTCCGCTGAAGCTGGTTGTCTTTAGCCTCCTGTAATAGAGGATGGAGGCGAAGCCTTACCAGTGCTCTTGCGGCGGCGCAGCGCCCCCCCCCCCCCCCCCCCCCCCCGATCACCTGCTGCAGCTTCAAGGGGCCGGACAGAGTACGAGGACGGCTCTGCGGCGCGATACACACTGTGCTGCGGGGGGAGGTGAACGCCGGTGACCGCGGACTGTAAGTGCCGTCACACTGAGGAAAGGTGAGCTGGATTTGCGATAGCGGCTGGGGGGCTGCTCATATCGGTGGGAAGGCAGAGATGGGGGCTGCATGGCGCCGGCAAACAGGTGTTAAACATCACAAAAATGTTGAATGGGGTGGGGGTGAGATGCTGCTGACCTGTGCAGCATAGAGGACACTGGGTACAACCACTGGATTCGAGTCATGCTGCCTGTAATTTATGTGCTGAGTGATCAACTTCAGTGACACTCGCTGTGCTGGCTGTCTTTGTTGGTTACTGTTGGTTGCTGCTGGTTACTGTAAAGACAGCCAGCACAGTTGGTGTCACTGAAATTGATCACTCAGCACATAAATTACAGGCAGCATGACTCGAATCCAGTGTCCGAAGTCGGCGGTCAGGATGCCGACATTCAGTATACCGACACCAGCATCCCGATCGCAGCAATGCCGACAAGGGTGCAGAGGGTACCCTAACCTCCCACCCCTAACCCTCCGTTTCCCGCAGCCTAAACCCCCTTAGTGCCTAACACTTATCCCCCCTCTCTGCAGCCTAACCCTAACCTCCCCAACACCATATCCTAACCCCCCCCCCGCACGCTAAACCAGTGGCGGCAGTGCATACTTACCTTCAGGATCCTGACTGCCAGGATATCGTTGCTGGGATCCTGATCTCCTCGGGATGCCAGCATCGGCATTCTGGCGGCTGTCAGGATTCCGGCGTCGGTATTACGGCTGCTGGGATCCTGACAGCCGGGATCCTGAACGCATACTTCCGATATAATAGCCCAACAGCATTGTCACCCTCTCACCCCTCGCTCCCCCACAACACTGTAGGGTCTAAATCCAGTCCGGGGCTCCTATTATAGCGGCACCATAAACCCATTACATATATAAAATGTATTATTCAATAATGTTGTCCTGTTTTTTTATCATATAATTAAGTGCTCTGCCTGGTGCAATGTGTATAACGTGCTCTGCCTGGTGCAATGTGTATAACGTGCTCTACCTGGCGCAATGTGTATAATGTGCTCTGCCTGGCGCAATGTGTATAATGTGCTCTGCCTGACGCAGTGTGTATAACGTGCTCTACCTGGTGCAATGTGTGGCGCAATGTGTATAACGTGCTCTACCCGGTGCACTGTGTATAACTTGCTCTGCCTGGCGCAATGTGCATAATGTGCTCTGCCTGGCGCAATGTGTATAACGTGCTCTGCCTGGCGCAATGTGTATAACATGCTCTACCTGGTGCACTGTGTATAACGTGCTCTGCCTGGCGCAATGTGTATAACATGCTCTACCAGGTGCACTGTGTATAACGTGCTCTGCCTGGCGCAATGTGTATAATGTGCTCTACCTGGCGCAATGTGTATAATATGCTCTGCCTGGTGCAATGTGTATAATGTGCTCTGCCTGGCGCAGTGTGTATAACGTGCTCTGCCTGGCGCAATGTGTGGCGCAATGTGTATAACTTGCTCTGCCTGGCGCAGCGTGTATAACGTGCTCTACCTGGTGCACTGTGTATAACTTGCTCTGCCTGGCGCAATGTGTATAACATGCTCTACCAGGCGCAGTGTGTATAACATGTTCTGCCTGGTGCATTGTGTGGCGCAATGTGTATAACGTGCTCTGCCTGGCGCAGTGTGTATAACGTGCTCTACCTGGTGCACTGTGTATAACTTGCTCTGCCTGGCGCAATGTGCATAATGTGCTCTGCCTGGCGCAATGTGCATAATGTGCTCTGCCTGGCGCAATGTGTATAACGTGTTCTGCCTGGCGCAATGTGTATAACATGCTCTACCTGGTGCAATGTGTATAACATGCTCTGACTAGTGCAGTGTGTATAACGTGCTCTGCCTGGTGCAATGTGTATAATGTGCTCTACCTGGCGCAATGTGTATAATGTGCTCTGCCTGGTGCAATGTGTATAATGTGCTCTGCCTGGCGCAGTGTGTATAACGTGCTCTGCCTGGTGCAATTTGTGGCGCAATGTGTATAACGTGCTCTGCCTGACGCAGTGTGTATAACGTGCTCTAGTATAACATGCTCTACCTGGTGCACTGTGTATAACGTGCTCTGCCTGGCGCAATGTGTATAACGTGCTCTACCTGGCGCAATGTGTATAATGTGCTCTGCCTGGCGCAGTGTGTATAACGTGCTCTGCATGGCGCAATGTGTATAACGTGCTCTGCCTGGCGCAGTGTGTATAACGTGCTCTACCTGGTGCACTGTGTATAACCTGCTCTGCCTGGCGCAATGTGTATAACATGCTCTACCTGGTGCACTGTGTATAATGTGTTCTGCCTGGCGCAATGTGTGGCGCAATGTGTATAACGTGCTCTGCTGGCGCAATGTGTATAACATGCTCTACCTGGTGCACTGTGTATAACGTGCTCTGCCTGGCGCAATGTGTATAACGTGCTCTCCTTGGCTCAGCGTGTATAGGAGGTTCTACCTGGTGCAATGTGTATAAGCGGCACTACTGTGTGGAGTAATTTGAATTGATACTATTATGTGACCACGCCCATTCCCCACAAAGTCACACCCCTAAAATGTTGGCACGCCTTTGGTGCGCACTGTCGCTGTTTACAGTGTGGGTGAGGGAGCACCAATTCTCTTACTGCCACTAGGGTACCAAAATGTCTTTTTACGTCTATAGTGTGTGGTGTCCTGCATGCTACACAGCCCAGCAGCATCGTAACCCCATCCTCCCCCTTGCACCACTTTTGTAGTGTCCAAATCAAGTTTGTGTTTTTATATTTGAATCATTAATAAGACTAATTAAAACCTTCATTCCGATGGGAGCCAGAAAGGACAGGTAGGACCCCAATTTTTAAAAGTGAGAGGTCCCTGGGACCCACTTTTTTTTGGTCTCAGCGCGATCACTGGTACCAACCCCAAGTTTCTGTGACCCCACAAGGCTCATGGCAAGCGTCGGAACCCATGGTGGGTCTGAATTAACGGGCCCATTATAGTCTATGGGAAAATGGGTCCACTTTGCGTGCTGATATCTCTGGTTCTGGGTGTCCCAGAGACTCAGGACTGGTACCATACAAAAGAGGAGACTCTTGGCTTTCGGGGCAGACCAACCACTAGTTTATGTGACACTGAGAGGGAAATGGGAAGCAACCGTGTTTCGGTTCCCCTCCAGTTGTCCGCCTAGCTTGCACAGGATGCAGGGTTTCTGGCTAGATAGGAAATACTGTACAGAAATGCTATGCATGGTAATTTGGCATCCAAGAATTTAGGGAGAAGCATTAATCTCTCTCCATTGTAATCTTTCTAAGTATAATGGAGAGAGATAAAAGCTCCTCCCTAAGTTCCTGGGTGCCAAATTACCGTCTTTAGTATCTCTGTACTCTATGTTCTACTAGTGTACTAATTAGCACGAACAGCTTTTAACTGAATGCCAAATAACTGTACTTAGTATCTCTGTAAAGTATGTCCTATTAGGGTTCTAATTATTACGAACAGCTTGTAACGTACATGGCAGGTTTAATCTTTCTATGTATAATGGAGAGAGATAAAACCTCCTCAGTAAGTTCCTGGATGCCAAATCACCGTACTAAGTATCTCTGTACAGTATGTTCTATTAGGGTACTAATTAGCTGTTCGTGCTAATTAGTACCCTAATAGAAAATACTATACAGAGATACTAAAGACGGTGATTTGGCAACCAGGAACTTACGGAGGAGCTTTTATCTCTCTACATCAGTCATTCCCAACCACGGTCCTCATGGCACACCAACAGTGCAGGTTTTAGTGATATCCAGGCTCCAGCACAGGTGACTTAATTAGTAGCTCAGTTATTTTGATTTAACCATCTGTGCTGCAGCCTGGATATCACTAAAACCTGCATTTTTGGTGTGCCTTGAGGACCGTGGTTGAAAATGCATGCTCTACATTATACATAGAAAGATCAAACCTGCCACTGTACGTTACAAGCTGCTCGTGCTAATTAGTACACTAGAAGAACATGCTGTACAGAGATACGCCGGACAGTGATTTGTCATCCACGAACTTAGGGAGGAGCATTTATCTCTCTCCATTATACTTAGAAAGATTACAATGGAGAGAGATAAAAGCTCCTCCCTAAGTTCCTGGATGCCAAATCACTGTACTTAGTATCTCTGTACAGTATGTTCTACTAGTGTACTAATTAGCACGAACAGCTTGTAACGTACAGTGGCAAGTTTAACCTTTAAATGTATAATATAGAGATAAAAGCTCCTCCCTAAGTTCCTGGTTGCCAAATCACCGTCCTAAGTATCTCTGTATAGTATTTTCTATTAGGGTACTAATTAGCACGAACAGCTTTTAACTGGATGCCAAATCACCGTACTTAGTATCTCTGTACAGTAAGTTCTATTAGGGTACTAATTAGCACGTACAGCTTGTAACGTACAGCGGCAAGTTTAATCTTTCTATGTAAAATGGAGAGAGATAAAAGCTCCTCTGGAAGTTCCTAGATGCCAAATCACCATCCTTAGTATCTCTGTACAGTATGTTCTACTAGTGTACTAATAAGCACGAACAGCTATTAACTGGATGCCAAATCACCGTACTTAGTATATCAGTACAGTATGTTCTATTAGGGTACTAATTAGCACGAACAGCTTGTAACGTACAGCGGCAAGTTTAATCTTTCTATGTATAATGGAGAGAGATAAAAGCTGCTCAGTAAGTTCCTGGTTGCCAAATCACCGTCTTTAGTATCTCTGTATAGTATTTTCTATTAGGGTACTAATTAGCACGAACAGCTAATTAGTACCCTAATAGAACATACTGTACAGAGATACTAAGTACAGTGATTTGGCATCCAGGAACTTACGGAGGAGCTTTTATCTCTCTCCATTATACATAGAAAGATTAAACCTGCCATGTACGTTACAAGCTGTTCGTGCTAATTAGTACGCTAATAGGACATACTGTACAGAGATACTAAGTATGGTGATTTGGCATTCAGTTAAAAGCTGTTCGTGCTAATTAGTACACTAGTAGAACATACTGTACAGAGATACTAAGGAAGGTTATTTGGCATCTAGGAACTTACAGAGGAGCTTTTATCTCTCTCCATTATACATAGAAATATTAAACTTGCCACTGTACGTTACAAGCTGTTCGTGCTAATTAGTACACTAGTAGAACATAGAGTACAGAGATACTAAAGACGGTAATTTGGCACCCAGGAACTTAGGGAGGAGCTTTTATCTCTCTCCATTATACTTAGAAAAATTACAATGGAGAGAGATTAAAGCTCCTCCCTAAGTTCGTGGATGCCAAATCACTGTCCTTAGTATCTCTGTACAGTATGTTCTACTAGTGTACTAATTAGCACGAACAGCTTGTAACGTACAGTGGCAAGTGTAATTTTTCTAAGTATAATGGAGAGAGATAAAAACTCCTCCCTATGGTTCCTGGATGTCAAATTACCATGCATAGCATTTCTGTACAGTATTTCCTATCTTGCCAGAAACCCTGCATCCTGTGCAAGCTAGGCGGACAACTGGAGGGGACCCGAAACACGGTTGCTTCCTGTTTCCCTTTCCAGTGTCACATAAACTAGTGGTTGGTCTGCCCCGAAAGCCAAGAGTCTCCTCTTTTATATGGTACCAGTCCTGAGTCTCTGGGTCACCCAGAACCAGAGATATCAGTACACAAAGTGGACCCATTTTCCCATAGACTATAATGGGCCCGTTAATTCAGACCCACCATGGGTTCCAACGCTTGCCATGAGCCTTGTGGGGGACACAGAAACTTGGGGTTGGTACCCTCCAGTAGCTAATTGTCTCCCCTTCCATACCAACCTAGCGATGAAGGCTCCCACGCTGAGAGTCCCAAAGTGCCAACCTTTTTTTTAATCTGTTCCCGTGACATTCACTTTATTATTATTTTTTCTTTGTTATACATTCAATGAAAGGGTGCGCACAGGTTTCACATAAACCAAAGTAAATCTGCAGCAGCGATTCATTCCGCTATATACAAATACACAGCGGTAATGAGTATAAATTAGTGTATTCCGACGCAACTGAGCAACACAGTACTGTAGATTGTCGGCATTTGTGTATTGTACCTGACCTGAACTCCCTCCCTGTCCACTGCATGACCTGTGCAGGCTCCCAGGGGGGGGAAGGGCGATGGGGGTAGGGAGAGGCGGTGGAAAATACTGTGCTTTTGAAATACAAGTATTAGCGTCCGAGTCCCCCAAGGCATAAACCAACACCAATGGGAAGGAAGTGCCAACCTTTTTTTTAATATGCTCCTGTAACATTCACTTTATTATTTTTCTTTGTTATACATTCAATGGAAGGGTGCACACAGGTTTCACAAATCAGAGTGGGCGGGGGATTTTCCTACATACAGTAGTATACTGTTGCACATGTCTTGTAACCTGATCGGAACTCCCTCCCTGTCTACTGCATGTACTTTGCAGGTTCCCAGGGGGGAAGGGGGAAAGTGGGATGGGGGTAGGGCGAGGCAGTGGAAAATACCGTGTTCAAAGAAAGGGCATAATCAAAACCATGGGAACTTTGTGGTGTATCGTTATGTGCATTGACCTCACTTATCCCTATCACCCCTGTGTATTTTAGCTAGGGGATTCTGACGCTCCTTCAGCATTGCCCCGTAGCCTGCAAAATCTGTGCTGTTACTTGCTCCATTGCAGAGTGCCTCCATGGAGCTAGGAGTCACAGGCGGTAGCCATTTCAATTGAGTCTGCCCTGCTATAGAATTGAATGTGTACCGTACGGTGCATAGAACCTTGACAGTAGAAACTCTCCTGCAGCTTTGCCCTGCTTTATGTAAAACTTGTGTTTTGTCAGTTTGCTATGCGATCGAGCCCGTGTAACGTAATGTGCATAGACCTCGCTTATCTCTATCGCCCCTGTGTATTTTGGCTAGGGGATTGTGACGCTCCTTCAGCATTGCCCCGTAGCCTGCAAAACTTATACCATCTCTCACTCCATATCTGAGCGCTGCCTGCCACATGTTGGGGGTTCAGGGGCGGTGGCCATTTTGCGGGTCCGGTGTACCGTAATGTGCAT
This sequence comes from Pseudophryne corroboree, assembly GCF_028390025.1. Lineage (NCBI taxonomy): Eukaryota > Metazoa > Chordata > Amphibia > Anura > Myobatrachidae > Pseudophryne > Pseudophryne corroboree. The sequence continues at coordinate 400,701,627 of NC_086445.1, forward strand.
AGACCTCACTTATTCCTATTGCCCCTGTGTATTTTGGCTAGGGGATTGTGACGCTCCTTCCGCATTGCCCCATAGCCTGCAAAATCTGGACTGTTACTTGCTCTGTAGCCTAGGGCCTCCATGGGGCAAGGAGTCATAGGTGGTAGCCATTTCTATTGAGTCTACCCTGCTACAGAATTGTATGTGTACTGTACGGTGCATAGAACCTTAACCTATGTGACTCCTTGCCCCATGGAGGCCCTCGGCTATGGAGCAAGTAACAGCACAGATTTTGTAGGTCATGGGGCAATGCTGAAGAAGCGTCAGAATCCCCTAGCTAAAATACACAGGGTTGATCGGGATAAGCGAGGTCTATGCACTTAACGATACCCCAGACCACATCGCATCACAAAGTGACATAACGTCCAAGGCACATGAACATCCACCTTGTGTCAGCACTCAGCTATGGAGCGAGTGATGGCATAGGTTTTGCAGGCTACGGGGCAGTGCTAAAGGAGCATCGGAATCCCCTAGCTAAAATACACAGGGGCGATAGGGTTAAGCAAGGTCTATGCACATAATGCTACAAGGCGGGGGTTCATGTGCCTCGGACATTTTGTCACTTTGTGATGCAATGGGGTCTGATGTATCGTTATGTGCATAGACCTCGCTTATCCCTATCGACCCTGTGTATTTTAGCTAGAGCATTCTGACGCTCCTTCAGCATTGGCCCGTTCTTTGAACGCGGTATTTTCCACTGCCTCGCCCTACCCCCATCCCACTTTCCCATTCCCCCCTGGGAGCCTACACAGTTCATGCAGTAGACAGGTAGGGAGTTCCGCTCAGGTTACAAGGCAAGATTTATGGGAAACCTGTGTGCACCCTTCCATTGAAGGTATAAATAAGATTTTACTTACCGATAAATCTATTTCTCGTAGTCCGTAGTGGATGCTGGGACTCCGTAAGGACCATGGGGGAACAGCGGCTCCGCAGGAGACAGGGCACAAAATAAAAGCTTGAGATATCAGGTGGTGTGCACTGGCTCCTCCCCCTATGACCCTCCTCCAAGCCAGTTAGGATACTGTGCCCGGACGAGCGTACATAATAAGGAAGGATATTGAATCCCGGGTAAGACTCATACCAGCCACACCAATCACACCGTACAACTCGTGATCTGAACCCAGTTAACAGTATGATAAATTTAAAGGAGCCTCTGAAAGGATGGCTCAACAATAATAACCCAAATTTTTTGTAACAATAACTATATACAAGTATTGCAGACAATCCGCACTAGGGATGGGCGCCCAGCATCCACTACGGACTACGAGAAATAGATTTATCGGTAAGTAAAATCTTATTTTCTCTAACGTCCTAAGTGGATGCTGGGACTCCGTAAGGACCATGGGGATTATACCAAAGCTCCCAAACGGGCGGGAGAGTGCGGATGACTCTGCAGCACCGAATGAGAGAACTCCAGGTCCTCCTCAGCCAGGGTATCAAATTTGTAGAATTTAGCAAACGTGTTTGCCCCTGACCAAGTAGCTGCTCGGCAAAGTTGTAAAGCCGAGACCCCTCGGGCAGCCGCCCAAGATGAGCCCACTTTCCTTGTGGAATGGGCTTTTACTGATTTTGGCTGTGGCAATCCTGCCACGGAATGTGCAAGCTGAATTGTACTACAAATCCAACGAGCAATCGTCTGCTTTGAAGCAGGAGCACCCAGCTTGTTGGGTGCATACAGGATAAACAGCGAGTCAGTTTTCCTGACTCCAGCCGTCCTGGAAACATATATTTTCAAGGCCCTGACAACGTCCAGCAACTTAGAGTCCTCTAAGTCCCTAGTAGCCGCAGGTACCACAATAGGTTGGTTCATGTGAAATGCAGAAACCACCTTAGGTAGAAATTGAGGACGAGTCCTCAATTCCGCCCTGTCAGAATGAAAATTTAGGTAAGGGCTTTTACATGATAAAGCCGCCAATTCTGACACACGCCTAGCTGAAGCCAAGGCCAACAGCATCGACACCTTCCACGTGAGATATTTTAAATCTACCGTAGACAATGGTTCAAACCAGTGTGATTTTAGAAATCTCAACACAACATTGAGATCCCAAGGTGCCACTGGAGGCACAAAAGGAGGCTGTATGTGCAGCACCCCTTTCACAAATGTCTGAACTTCAGGTACTGAAGCCAGTTCTTTCTGGAAGAATATCGACAGGGCCGAAATTTGAACCTTAATGGACCCTAATTTTAGGCCCATAGACAGTCCTGTTTGCAGGAAATGCAAGAAACGACCCAGTTGAAATTCTTGTGTAGGGGCCTTCTTGGCCTCACACCACGCAACATATTTACGCCAAATGCGGTGATAATGTTTTGCGGTTACTTCCTTTCTGGCTTTTACCAGAGTAGGGATGACTTCTTCTGGAATGCCCTTGTCCTTCAGGATCCGGCGTTCAACCACCATGCCGTCAAACGCAGCCGCGGTAAGTCTTGGAACAGACAAGGACCCTGCAGTAGCAGGTCCTGTCTTAGAGGTAGAGGCCACGGTTCGTCCGTGAGCATCTCTTGAAGTTCCGGGTACCAAGACCTTCTTGGCCAATCCGGAACCACGAGTATAGTTCTTACTCCTCTCCTTCTTATGATTCTCAATACTTTCGGTATGAGGGGCAGAGGAGGGAATACATACACTGACTGGTATACCCACGGCGTTACCAGAGCGTCCACTGCTATTGCCTGAGGGTCCCTTGACCTGGCGCAATATCTGTCCACCTTTGGTCTTTCCCAACAGTTTACAATTTGGTGGAAGACTTCTGGGTGAAGTCCCCACTCTCCCGGGTGAAGGTCATGTCTGCTGAGGAAGTCTGCTTCCCAGTTGTCCACTCCCGGAATGAACACTGCTGACAGTGCTATCACATGATTTTCCGCCCAGCGAAGAATCCTTGCAGTTTCTGCCATTGCCCTCCTGCTTCTCGTGCCGCCCTGTCTGTTTATGTGGGCGACTGACGTGATGTTGTCCGACTGGATCAACACCGCCTGACCCTGAAGCAGAGGTTTTGCTTGAATTAAGGCATTGTAAATGGCCCTTAGTTCTAGAATGTTTATATGAAGAGATGTTTCCATGCTTGACCACAAGCCCTGGAAATTCCTTCCCTGTGTGACTGCTCCCCAGCCTCTCAGGCTGGCATCCGTGGTTACCAGGATCCAATCCTGAATGCCAAATCTGCGGCCCTCTAGTAGATGAGCCCTCTGAAGCCACCACAGGAGAGACACCCTTGTCCTTGGCGACAGGGTTATCCGTTGATGCATCTGAAGATGCGATCCGGACCATTTTCCCAGTAGATCCCACTGAAAAGTTCTTGCATGGAATCTTCCGAATGGAATCGCTTCGTAAGAAGCCACCATTTTTCCCAGGACCCTTGTGCACTGATGCACTGAGACCTGTCCTGGTTTTAGGAGGTTCCTGACTAGCTCGGATAACTCCCTGGCCTTCTCCTCCGGGAGAAACACCTTCTTCTGGACTGTGTCCAGAATCATTCCTAAGAACAGTAGACGTGTCGTTGGAATCAGCTGCGATTTTGGAATATTTAGAATCCATCCGTGCTGACTTAGCACTACCTGAGATAGTGCCACTCCGACTTCTAACTGTTCCTTGGTTCTTGCCCTTATCAGGAGATCGTCCAAGTAAGGGATAATTAAGATGCCTTTTCTTCGTAGAAGAATCATCATTTCGGCCGTTACCTTGGTAAAGACCCGAGGCGCCGTGGACAATCCAAACGGCAGCGTCTGAAACTGATAATGACAGTTTTGTACTACAAACCTGAGGTACCCTTGGTGAGAAGGATATATTGGGACGTGGAGATAAGCATCCTTGATGTCCAGCGACACCATATAGTCCCCCTCTTCCAGGTTCGCTATCACCGCTCTGAGTGACTCCATCTTGAATTTGAACCTTTTTATGTAAGTGTTCAAAGATTTTAGATTTAATATTGGTCTCACCGAGCCGTCCGGCTTCGGTACCACAAATAGTGTGGAATAATACCCCTTCCCCTGTTGTAAGAGGGGTACCTTGATTATCACCTGCTGGGAGTACAGCTTGTGAATGGCTTCCAGAACTGCCTCCCTGTCGGAGGGAGACTTTGGTAAAGCAGACTTCAGGAACCGATGAGGAGGAAACGCCTCGAATTCCAGTTTGTACCCCTGTGATACTACCTGTAGAATCCAGGGATCCACTTGCGAGTGAGCCCACTGCGCGTTGAAATACTTGAGACGGGCCCCCACCGTGTCTGAGTCTGCTTGTAAAGCCCCAGCGTCATGCTGAAGACTTGGCAGAAGCAGGGGAGGGCTTCTGCTCCTGGGAAGCGGCTGCATGGTGCTGCCTTTTTCCTCTTCCTCTGCCCTTGGGCAGAAAAGAGTGACCTTTTGCTCGCTTGTACTTATGGGAACGAAAGGACTGAGTTTGAAAAGACTGTGTCTTTTTCTGTTGATGTGAAGTAACCTGGGGTAAAAAGGTGGATTTTCCAGCCGTTGCCGTGGCCACCAGGTCTGTTAGACCAGCCCCAAATAACTCCTCCCCCTTTTACGGCAATACTTCCATGTGCCGTTTGGAATCTGCGTCCCCTGACCACTGTCTGGTCCATAATGCTCTTCTGGCAGAGATGGACATTGCGCTTACTCTTGATGCCAGGGTACAAATATCCCTCTGCGCATCACGCATATATAGCAATGCATCCTTTAAATGTTCTATAGTTAACAGAATATTGTCCCTATCCAGGGTATCAATATTCTCAGTCAGGGAATCCGCCCATGCGACTCCAGCACTGCACATCCAGGCTGATGCGATTGCTGGTCGCAGTATAACACCAGTATGTGTGTATATACTTTTCAGGATATTTTCCAGCCTCCTATCAGCTGGTTCTTTGAGGGTGGCCGTATCAGGGGACGGTAACGCTACTTGTTTAGATAAACGTGTGAGCGCCTTATCTACCCTAGGGGGTGTTTCCCACCGTGCCCTAACCTCTGGCGGGAAAGGGTATAGTGCTAATAACTTATTAGAAATTAGCTGTTGTTTATCGGGGGAAACCCACGCTTTATCACACACCTCATTTATTTCCTCAGACTCAGGAAAAACTATTGGCAGTTTTTTCACACCCCACATAATACCCGCCTTTGAGGTATTTGTAGTGTCAGAAAGGTTCAATGCCTCTTTCATTGCCGTGATCATGTAACGTGTGGCCCTACTGGACATTACGTTTGTCTCGTCACCGTCGACACTAGATTCAGTATCTGGATCTGGATCCGTGTCGACCCACTGAGGTAGCGGCCGTTTTAGGGCCCCTGAGGGTGTCTGAGACGCCTGAACAGGCACTAATTGATTTGCCGGCTTTCTCATGTCGTCAACAGTTTTTTGTAAATTGCTGACATTATCACTTAATTGCTTAAACACAATCATCCAGTCAGGTGTCGACTCCCTAGGGGGTGACATCACTAACACAGGCAACTGCTCCGCCTCCACCTCATTTTCCTCCTCATACATGTCGACACACGCGTACCGACACACAGCACACACACCGGGAATGCTCTGATAGAGGACAGGACCCCACTTAGCCCTTTGGAGAGACAGAGGGAGAGTCTGCCAGCACACACCCAGCGCTATATATATACAGGGATAACCTTATATAAGTGTTAATCCCTTATAGCTGCTGTTAATCTAGTTATTTGCTGCCAAAATGCCCCCCCTTCTCTTTTTTACCCTGAATCAGATGCAGTACTGCAGGGGAGAATCAGGGAGCCGTCCTTCCAGCGGAGCTGTGAGGGAATAATGGCGCCAGTGTGCTGAGGAGATAGGCCCCGCCCCTTCACGACGTCCTTAACTCCCGCTTTTTTGTGTAAAATGGCAGGGGAAAAAATACATCCATATAGCCCTGGAGCTATATGTGATGTATTCCTTTTGCCAGCTAAGGTATATGTGTGTTATATTGCGTCTCAGGGCGCTCCCCCCCAGCGCCCTGCACCCTCAGTGACCGGAGTGTGAAGTGTGCTGAGAGCAATGGCGCACAGCTGCGGTGCTGTGCGCTACCTTAGTCTTGAAGACAGGATGTCTTCTGCCGCCGCTTTCACCGGACCTTCGTCTCTTCTGGCTCTGTAAGGGGGACGGCGGCGCGGCTCCGGTGACCCATCCAGGCTGAACCTGTGATCGTCCCTCTGGAGCCAACGTCCAGTAGCCTAAGAAGCCCAATCCACTCTGCACTCAGGTGAGTTCGCTTCTTCTCCCCTTAGTCCCACGATGCAGTGAGCCTGTTGCCAGCAGGACTCACTGAAAATAAAAAAACCTAACTAAACTTTTATTCTAAGCAGCTCTGGAGAGCTACCTAGTTTGCACCCTTCTCGGCCGGGCACAAAAATCTAACTGGCTTGGAGGAGGGTCATAGGGGGAGGAGCCAGTGCACACCACCTGATATCTCAAGCTTTTATTTTGTGCCCTGTCTCCTGCGGAGCCGCTGTTCCCCCATGGTCCTTACGGAGTCCCAGCATCCACTTAGGACGTTAGAGAAACAAAGAAAAATATTATAATAAAGTGAATGTCACGGGAACTCGGACACTCTTGCTGTACATGTATTTCAAAAGCACAGTGTTTATGCATTGTACATACTTTCTTTTACACAATTAGTTGCGTCTCCATACAAAATCTTGCGTCTGCATACACAAGTGTTTTAACATGTTAGTTTGTGTCTGTATAAACTTTTTATCAATATTGAGAACTCTCACCGTCTGACCATTGGTCAGCATCTATTAACATTACAGTCGTCACTGACCATTTGCCAGAGCTGTAGATCAATCCACCACTATACGATCGAAAGTACTGGATTAGTGGAGCATTAGCCACCCAGTGGTGGAGATGTGTAATGCATGCTGAGTATCTAGAATTGCCTCAACGCGCCTGCCTGTGATTAAACTCAGCAAGCTAAGCTATCTCCTTAGCGTGACTAAACGCCCGTCTAGGCGGAGAATCGGTCAAGAAAAAAGGTGGCTACATCTGTATATAAATTATGCTGAAGGGGGCGGGATATACTATATAAAAAAAAATACCTTGGCCACAGGATATTGGAGAGCAGATAAAGGGTGTTCTTTTAAAGGTGGGGGGTATGTATATTAGGATTTGAGATCAGTCGGGGGGTCTATTGCCAAAGTAGGGTGGGAGTTTATTTAATAATGGGGGCCTATGGATGTGGGGTTCTAAACGTAACTGACGAATAATAAACAATTTTGGAGCAGTTTGGGGGGGGGGGGTGATTGTCAGTTAACTACGGTTGGTGCCTGCAACTAGACCGTCAGTGGTTTTCCTGGGCCAACCTGGTAGAAGATATATGGGCCAATTGTGCATCCTCTTTACAATCAAATTACCAACACAGTATAAACACTATGGTGTCAGATCTGAAAATTAAGCTGCCAACAGATGAATGATGGGATCAGTTTTGATACAGTGTGCATCAAACTAGCTACCATTTTCAGTGACATGTCAGGCTGGCAACACCTAGCTTGGCTGCACCACCTACCTATCACCACGTCTCACCAACCTCCAACCTGTATCTCTGCATCTCACTGAATTTCAGATCCACTCATCAAACCTCAGGCTCTCTTGCACACTTAAATGCATCTCTCATCTCAGATACATTTCAAAGTCTTGTTCTTGAATTAATACAGAACGGTCTGTAGCCTCACAATGTCAACTGGATGACACCAGGCAGGATTCTAACTAGAAGGAAGAGGAATGTTTTTAACACAGGTGTGGCAACCCACAATTGTGGGCACTTACAATGCAGTCCAACACCAGAGGCTTTTCCTACAGATGTCATTTATGCCATTCTTAAAACTACTACAGTCTTCTACATACTCTTTATTACATGTAATGAGAAGACCCATGCCATGTATGAAGTTTTTGCTACTTTACTAGTGCATCTTTTGTAAATTGTAGCAACAGTGAGTAAATACAAATGTCAGATGACAAGATAAAGATGGAGAGTTGAACATATAGGGTTTGGGCATAAGCCGGTTTGTAGAGCATACCTTGTGTGTTTTTCAACTGCACATTCTATGGAAGGGTGCACAAGTATGGGCAATGAAGCATAAGAATTTTAAATACATTTCCAACTTGCAACTGAAGGAGTGTAACTGAGCAATAGTGGGGTGATCTCATGTAAACAAAGTTCAGTGAGTGTGTCAACGTAACCACGAGCTATGCAGAGTTGGACAAAAGCATAAATATACAAGGCCAGTTTTCGCTCAAGTTGCTATCAAGCCCTTATACCTCATTAAGCCTATATTACACTTAAAATACAAGACAAAGTGCAACTCCTGAGAAAAACGGTGTTACAGTGAAAATGTGGGTTAACGGTAATGTTGTTGAAGCAGGAGCAGAGCATTTTGTCCCTCCTGGAGAGGGTCATGTTGGGAGGTATGGTTGAAGTCCTAAAAACACAGGAATCACTGTAAGTAGGATAGCAGATAATTTACAATAAACTAAATAAACCCACCTTTCTGTAATGTACATACAGTAGGTCAACCAATAACTCCATCACCTTCCTGCAAATGAGAAACAGACCCCAGCTGTCTTGTACAGGAAGTTACCAAGACATTTCCCTCTCTCTCTCTCTCCCTGGGTTATGGGAAACATGCAACTTCCAGATATGCCAGATAAAATGTGCTGCAACTTACTGATAAGAAACTAAATAGATAAGCATAAAAAGTCAGGTTTACTTATAAGAGATCTCACACTGAAAATGTTTGTATGCTTTAATTCTGAAACTCTCGTCATCTACTACAACTGCAAGCAACCCTATTCCTGAGACCGCCATTATTAAGGATCCTACACATATGCACTAGGTTTGCACTCTGAGTTCCTAAAGACTAACAAACTGAATAATTGTTGCTTCGTAAGGATGCCATCCAAGGAGCTTATTGAAGCTGACTGGAAAGCTGCCACTGCTTGTCCAATGATCTTTAACTGGCAATATGGATAATGCTGGGCATACACTGTCAGATAAAATATCAGACAAAACCCTGAAACCAGTCCTATATCATGGAAGCACACTGAGATATTTCACAGTGTATAGCCACATAATATCTGCTTTCCTGTGAAGGAACAGGGGAAATGCTGGTCGCTCAGTCAAGAGTAGCAAATACACTGCCTGATGAGGCCAACTTGCAGCTCACAAATTATCAGATCGGTCAAACATGTCAGACGATTTGCTATGTCCAACAGAATAACTTGTGGTTGGTTGCAGCCAAACGCTATGCGATTACCAGCCTGATCCACCAATAATCAATAAAAACAATTATTTTGCTGGTGAAAGCTAAAGAAAAACAAAGCAGAAAACTAATAGGCCCTACACACTGGGCAACATCAGTCAAAGATATGAACAAGATACCGTTCATATCTTTGAGTGTGGAGACTCCTGCGATGCACGATGCGCGGCCATGCGTTCGTTCATCGCTGGTCCCCCGTCGTCTGTACATGCAGGCCAATATGGACGATCTCGTCCATATTTGCCTGCACTTCAATGCAGCCGTGTGACGGGGGGAGTGAAGAAACTTCTTTCCCCCGTCACTGCCCCTCCGCCGCCGGGTCGCCCGTCAGTCGTATCCGCCGTCGGGCAGCTCGGCAGCGGATCAGCCAATGTGTAGGGCCCTTAATTTACAAAAACATTTACCACACAAACCAGTCTGCTTCATTTACAGACATATATAAAATATTTGCTTTCATTCTGTTTACTGCTGAATTGTAATTTTAGAAAGAATACTTCTATCAGCTGGAGTATTATTTTCCGTTGCCTGCATGTTTCTCCATGATAAATTACAGTAAATATATTCATGTCACTATTCTTTATGGTGACCACATATAAATGGACATATAATGGGCACATTTTTATTTTTTTCACCAAATTGAGTGACAGATTAAAGTCTGAGGGTGCCAATATTCATCTAAAAGCGACAGATGAAATCCAACGTTGTCTGGCACTGTTGTGTGCTGGTATGTATGGGAGAACTTTTGAGAGCCACAATCTTGCATGCTACCTGACCATACCCTCAGTACATTTTAAAACCTTGTACAGTGTTCATGTGCTCAAGTAAAAGGACCAATGATTCGGGGTCATTGATCCATTTTATGAAAGTAACCTTTGTATATATGAGCACTCATAAGCTTGGTAGAATCTGGAGGCAAGACATACTGATTCTGAAAGAAACAATGCCTTGTGTCCAAAATCCACCCAGCAGCAAGAACATATGTACAGACGATCCTTTCATCAAAGTTATCAATGATACCTAATCTTTGGGGCATGCACAAAAGCACATGATCACACATCACACATATCTTATACCATGGGCATGTGAAAAGTACTGACATATTATTAGTATTATAATAATATTCATTTAAGTGCCACATTCACACTGCACTGTACAGAGAATAGAGCAATTATATCAGTGCCTGCCCTATTGGAGCTTACCAATCTAAATTCCCTAATACATAAGGGTACACACACATATACACTAATGTTACAAAATACAATTAAGCTATACCATTATATTATTGGTGTTCGGGAGGACATCAGAGGACCTGGAGAAATTCAATGCAAAGCAGGGAGAAGCGTTCATGCTAGGATGTTTTAGCAGATGCCGTCTCCACCCCAGGCAAGGCAGGCGTCCCCGCCATAACCATCTGAGAGGCATGCCACACCACCAAAGAGGCTGCACAAACACCGCAGAGGCCTGCGCCCTCACCACCAAATATTGAAGAGGCATGAACCCACACCACCAACATTGGAGAGGCATGCGCCCCCACCACCACTACCATCAGAGAGGCATTCCTCCCCACCACCACCAGAGAGGTGAATGAAGACAATGCATTATTTACGAATAAAAACATTTTTAAATTAAAATGTTTGTTGCAAAATGGTACAACACTCTTTCTTAGGGGTCTATTTACTAAGCCATGGATGGAGATAAAGTACCAGCCAATCAGCTTCTAACTGCAATGTCACAGGCTGGGTTTGAAAAATGACAGTTAGGAACAGATTGGCTGGTACTTTATCTCAGTCCACGTTATATCCATCCAAGGCTTAGTAAATAGACTGCATAGTTTTTCTTCCCCAATTGGAGTGTGTATATACTAAATTAATCTTTCAGAGCTACTGTGTCATTGGAAACATCATTAAGTGGGTCAGATAAGCATACAGATGTAGCCACATTCATTGTTGCTATATCCGCACCCCGGCAATCGCAGGGTGTGTTCGAGTCTGGGGCACGCACATGTCTTTATGTGCTGCCTCGGCACCGGATTGCCTAGCAATGCCAGCAGCGCACATTGCGATGGAGCCACACACGATGATCGTTGCTACATCTGTATATTATTTCCCAGCATGGGCACACACACAGCTTTCATATTGGAAATTAAGACGCATTGGGGGAGGGAGTTATATGTAACCAGCCTTTTAACAGATTGCCAGTTCTGTGGTCTTCGAACTAAATACACAGCCCATATGGTGTGCTTTCATATAATTACTTTGTGTTTGTTTTTGTCAGACTTTACCATTTCTCAATAAGGTTTTACAAGTTGAGCGCCTACACCTCTGCCCTTAGTGCTGCACTGGTGCCCAAGAGACTGAGCTCCAGCCACCGCAGGGACCATGGAGGAGCAGCAAGTAGTGAGGGATGTGGGCTTCAAAGTGGAGGGTTAGGGGAGGCTGTGAGAGTGAGTGTATTGTATAACATTTATCTGTCATGCAGCTTCTGCCTTTTTTGTTTTGGCCAGTTGTAGTGAGTCCTCTCCTCCATTAGACTGAGGTACTAATTAAGTCACCTGTGGCCTAGCATGGATAAACCTAAAACCTGGACTGTTGGGGTGCCTTGAGAACCGGATTTGAGAACCTCTGCACTACTGTGTGGTGTTGAGAATTGGTACTACGCCCCTTCAACATGAAGCCAAGTACCTATATTTTGGCACACACTATCCCCATTTTTAATATTGGGAGGGGGCACCAATTCTCGTTCTGGCACAAGGCACCAAAATGTCTACTTACGGCTCTGCTCATGTACAGATGTGTCCCTATCCATCTTTGCTGCTTTTAGCAGCTTATCAAGGCGCTGCAGTGTAGCACCCGCATTTCTATAGGAAGCGGTAACGCATGTAAGCAAGTGCCCGCTGACTCCAGCTCTTATATCTCCAGGTAGCGGGAGCACAGTCTCCCGCTACCCTCAATGTATAGGTAGCATTGCTCCCTACTACAGCTGTGCTCTTTCACTTATTCTGTGCAGCGTGCATATGCATACGCCCGCTACAATACACTGAGGCGCGCCTTATAGCCCGCAAACAAACGCATTGCAGACAAGCTGGAAGAGGATACATCCGTTTGGTTAATTCTGGAAAACCACAGTAATGTTTTTTTCAACTCTGTCAGGACAAATACAGTATTTATTTTATGTCTGTACCAGCATTACTATGTGATGAGACACGTCTATGACAAAATGTGTTACAGTTGCTGTACTTGATCATCAGAACAGTTGATCATATTTATTTACTGTAAAAGGAAATACTGGTTATATATAGAAAATATAGGGCTGGTGCTTTTATTAGATACAGATACCTAGAGAACCCATGGTTATAGGCGGCGTAAATCAATGAACGAGTGACATGTTCTGACTAATTCAATGCACCCCACATGGAGTCACAGCCGCTGACATGAAAGAGATGCAGTTGATCATTTCACGTGTAAGAAACTGCTAACTCCTGCTCCTCCATGTCCGTGTCACACCTCCTGTCTCCTCCTCTTCCCATCAGCTATGGCTAAAAGTGGGGTGCTTCCGACATGACCCAGTGCTAGCATCTACCCTGAGAAAATGTAATCACTTCAAGAAATACAAGTAGAAAACCTATCACCACCACCTTGCGTCACCTTGAATTTGTCTACACTAATAACACTTGTCCTTGATTAATCAAAACAAGAGCAGTATACAGCATCTGCTGTTTATCTGTATATACCAAAGTATGTAGGAAGTTAATTTCCAGTCACCTACCAATAACAAGGCAGGCTAAACTGGTTCCATCAGACTTGCTTACAGTAAGTACATGGAAATAACTCGTGTAAGTCAATGTACCTTGAATGCACTGTTTTATGTTAAAGTTAAAAACACTGTAGTAATTAAAACAATAAGCCAAATGCAGCTTTGAAGTTATGGAGTTGTATTTTTATGCAGGTCTATTATATATATTCTTAGCAAGTCACAAGACAGGAAGGCACTGTTAACCTTTTACTTTCATGTGTGTTCCGATGGGTTTAAAGAAACAGAATTCTCCTGAGTTTTGTGTCACATTCAAGTCTTGAAAAGTTCAGCATGGCAGAATAATATGGCAAGTTGTGGAAATCATATTATAGGGCAATGAGAGTCTTATTAAATAAACCTTTACTAGAAATAACCTCTGGCAAACTCTTCATTCTAAATGAAAGTTATACTAATCACAGTATTGAATGAAACTATTACCACAACTAGTTTTAAAAGGAAGGACCAGTTAACAAAAGGAAGAAAAAGTGGAATGAAAAGAAAGACAGTGGAGAAGCACTTTCTGGTTTGTTTACACTGTGTAATGTGGACATTTTAAGTAATCCCAAATGGAAATTATCCCCCTTCCCAGTCATGGCCTTCTGGAAAACTTCCCTTTTTCTCACACACATACACTTAAAAAAAACTCAGACTACCAGTGTCCAAAACACCAGCACAAGCATGAATACAGATTCTAGGAACCCAGCAGTCACATAAAGCTAATGCTTGGTTTTCTAAGGATGGAAAAGGTCACTTTGCATTAATAATGCTGTTTTACATGAGGGAAACATTTTTAGGGCCATGGGCTGTACAGGAAATGATAAATACAGAAAGGAATTTCAAAGAATCCAGAAGAACCACGGAGACGAGAAAGCACAAAGAGGAATAAAGAAGACATGCACAAGTTGAACAAATGAGTTCTCAGCTTAAAGTAATAATTCTGGAAGTGGCACATTGCTAAATATTAGGACGCTTATGGAAATGGAAGTGCTGCATTTGGGACAAAAGTAACCATGGTAAAAACAAAAACATCCTTATTTGATGTCCAGATCTCACCCGTGGGTTGAGACCCCTGTACTAGATGAACAGAGAACACTTCAGACATTTGAGGATGAGAATCATGTGGGATTTCTAAAGGTCACAAATCCACTAACATGCTAAAAACTTGTCAAAGAAGTCTTGAGATCAGAAACAAACCCAAAACATTTATTTGAAAGTGTATGATCAATCCTTCACGTGGAACAATTGAAAAAGTTTTACCCAAAATGTGGTATGTACCAGAAAGATCAATAAGTGCTGTTAGCAACAGAAAAGCTTGCCTGAAGTGTGGGCCGTTTGCACAGCATAATGCAGGCATAGCTATTGTGTAAGCCCCTAGGACAACTACTCTCGATTAAAGCAGAGACATAAGGTGGGAAATTTACTAAGCTATGGTATTCAAATCTCAGTTTTCCAGTTGATTTACTAAGCGTAAAGCAGCGGTGATGTGAAATCCTACTTTAGAATAGAAATAGGAAACCACCACATTTACTAATCCTGCCTGGAAGAAAATAACCTGCCCCTGACAAGTGTTAGTGAAAAATGCAGAACAGACCTCTAGGATGTGCAATCGTGTTATTTTATTAGCCAAATAATGCAAAACAAAAAAACCCACAGTGAACTAGTTATTTCCAATGGAGGCCGCACTGCCATAGGGTTCCAGCCCAGTATGTATGTATGTATGAATGAATGAATGAATGAATGAATGTAACTATATATATATATATATATATATATATATATATATATATATATATATATATATATATATATATATATATATATAAAATATACACGCATCTTTTAAATCAGAAAATGACAATTTAAGAGGGAATCTCTGATACATTGTTACCAATATAACAATATTACCAATGAAATTGCTATATACATCAGTGCAAGCCACTTTCCTTCTTTATCAGCTATTGTAGGCCCCAACATTATCCCAGCTCCACTAATTAGTAAGCTTAAAGGCAAGAAGTAGGACAAATGCCTTCCTCATTGTCAAACTTGTTCAGTTCTGCTAAGCTAATGAACATAAAATATGGATATATTATTTATTTATTTTATAAAAAGAAAATCCTATTCTAATTCAGCAGTGAACTATAATCACTGACTTTGCAGTGCACGTTTCAAAGAGAGGAAGCAAGCAACGCTAATAGCAACTGTCCCATCTGGACGGGTATTCAAACCAGTCCAGGCCAAAAGGTATGCAACACACCTCCTTGGAACCAAGCCAAAAAAGTGCTGTATTATTCCATACATAGCACAGAACGCACTGGACATCCATGATGCACTAGAGCTAGAAAAAAAAAATGAGGTGTCAGTGGGTGAGTTTACTAGTGCGCTACAAAGGATTGTTCAACAATTCATCCAAAATATGGAGCTTAATTGTTTTAAACTTAAACTGTTCCTAATGGTTATCAATTTGTGTGCTATAATACTTGGTATTTCTATTTGAAGATATGATCTGTTTCGGCCAAGCTCACTATGAGTCACTGTATGCATAGAATATTCAAACAGATAAAAGTCCATATAAAACCAAGTTTTAGGGGGTATCCTATTAGCCGCGAACATTTTTCAGATGCAGAAAACATGTTTTGTTCACAAATTTATTTTTTATTTCACAGATTTTTTCCAGTTCATCTAATTATACCCCACGTTTTATGTCCAAAAAATGTTGTCTTCTTGTGAAAACATAGGATAGCCCCAGGGAGGTAATTAGCTACAATAATTTACCGCGGTTAATAGGATACCACCCTTAGTGTTTTAAATGCAGAGTATTTATAGGATTGAAGTTTTACCAAGTCTTACTTAAAGGGATACCAACAGCAAAGTGCAATAAAATGTATACAATAGTATATACAGTATAACTTGTATTAATATTATCATATGTCACTTTTACGGAATAAAATATGTAACTGATGTTACAGATTCTATTTCAGGTGTGATCCGATTGCCAATAACTTCCAAGTGTGCACAAACTCCCTGAATTGAGCAAGTACCATCACCAAGTGAGACCTGACTGCTGTGAGTGGCTCTTATTAAAATAGAGTGGGTCTAAACTCATAGCCCAATTCCACATCCATAAAACAGAGACACAATAACTTGATTCATAAGTTATTACATATAAAACCGATCATGACCAGCAATGAAAGACTCATATTGCTCATTTTAAAAAAAGACGCTTGACAATTAAGGCCCCCGCACACTGAACGATATAGCCAACGATCCGACGCATTGGAACAGTAAAACAGCTATATCATTCCATGTGTATGCATATCATCGTTCATTGCGCACTCTCATAGGGTCGTCAGTTGCTTCACCTGATCTTTCTTCATGTTCAAAAGATCAGTGGCGGACGATCCCATGTAGCTAATACAATATAGGACAAGTTTGGTGCATCAAAACAGAGAACAGCTGTGACCTTTATGCCCACCTGCAGGGCAAAGGAGTAACTGGATAATGTAAAAGATATAAGGTCTAGCCCAATCTCCTATCGTGGTAAGGGTGAAATAAAGATAAAGTCACAATGAAACGTAAAGTCTCTCACGTCTTTTTAAAAGGATCAAGTGTATCTTTCAAATTCTTCTGAGTAGAAAGTGTATAGTTCCAAAATAGCCCAAGAACAAATTTTCCTTATCCTTATAATTCAGGCTGTATTCATCAGATTCTACTCCCTCTGTATAACTCTGATTCAGGAATTATTAATTCTTCATCTCAGAAATATAGAAGGGACAAAACAGGAGGGGTCTGATAGTGTAATACAGTTTTTATTAGAATAAAATTAGGTAAAATCACATG
Source organism: Pseudophryne corroboree (assembly GCF_028390025.1). Classification (NCBI taxonomy): domain Eukaryota; kingdom Metazoa; phylum Chordata; class Amphibia; order Anura; family Myobatrachidae; genus Pseudophryne; species Pseudophryne corroboree. The sequence continues at coordinate 400,718,532 of NC_086445.1, forward strand.
CCTAGAAGCGTACCTCAAATAAAGGTGTATAATGCACATCCAGTCTCGTTTGTGTATAAGGCATCTATGGTACCTCCTCAATTGAAAACAATCTGGCAGTAACTGCTGCAGCGCTGTTACAGCTCTATGGGAAGGGGGGCCGCAGCACAGCAGGCGGTCGGCACCGTATCTCCCCGTAAGTAAAGACAGCCCAATATGTCAGCAGTCAGGTCGTCGATCGCATCATCGGAACACTGACATGGCGTTCTGCGGTAAGGCCTTTTAATGATCTGAAATGTTATCAATGCCATAAATAATATTTAGATTAATATTAGCACATTTCCTGGCATCACACCCTCAATTATTCTACCCAGAGACGATTTTCAAACTGAGCCACTGAACAGGAAACAGTAGAACTTAAGACAAAACTGGCAAAGCATGAAGCCAGTTACATTGTAGCATATTTGACAGTGCAGTGAGCGCATTTGTTTTGTTTTTGTTTTGGTTTCCAGTTTGTGAATCATTTTGTGCTATGAAAGCTGAAATGGTCCTGTAAAGAACTGCCAACGGAAACAGAGAAAGCATACACACCATCCAATGGCTACTTCCACTAGACTTCTATCATTGACATGAGTACTGAGAAGGTATTGTGTGCGTCATTCTTGCCCTGCAACCTGCCCTGTGTCTGTGCACCAGCTACAAAGATAACCAAGTACAGAGCCATCCTAAAATATATACAGTAGACTGTGGCATCCAACTTTTACTGCCCCTACAGCAGAGACTCATAACGGTTTGTCAACCTGGGATACAGAATACTTCTACTATGCTTGTATTACTAATCTAGGGCCTGATTCACGTTTGTAAGTAAAGTAAAAAAAACAAGCAGCAAAACCATGTGCAGTGCAAGGGGGCCAGATGTAACATGTGCAGCGAGTTAGATTTGGGTGGGGTGTGTTCAAACCGAAACCTAAATTGCAGTGTGAAAATAAAGCTGTCCAGTATTTGTGGCCTATGGCCCTCATTTCGAGTTGTTCGCTTGCTAGCAGATTTTAGCAGCATTGCACACGCTAAGCCGCCGCCCCCTGGGAGTGTATTTTAGCTTAGCAGAATAGCAAACGAAAGATTAGCAGAATTGCGATTAGAAAATTCTTAGCAGTTTGAGTAGCTCCAGACCTACTCACAGATTGCGATCAGCTCAGGCCGTTTTGTTCCTGGTTTGACGTCACAAACACGCCCAGCCACTCACCCGTTTCTCCAGACACTCCCGCGTTTTTTCCTGACACGCCTGAGTTTTTCCGCACACTCCCAGAAAACGGACAGTTTCCGCCCAGAAACACCCACTTCCTGTCAATCACACTCCGAACACTACAACGATGAAAATTCTTAGTTCGGACGTGAGTAAATCTACTAAGTTTTGTGTTAAAATACTTAGCGCATGCGCATTTTAGCCTTAATCGCTCCATTGCGAAAATCGGCAACGAGCGATCAACTCGGAATGACCCCCTATATGCAAAAGCAGCCAGTATTTACCCTGCAAAGAAAAAAACGAGTTTTATGGTAAGAACTTACCGTTGTTAAAACTCTTTCTGCGAGGTACACTGGGCTCCACAAGGATGGACAATGGGGTGTAGAGTAGGATCTTGATCCGAGGCACCAACAGGCTCAAAGCTTTGACTGTTCCCAGAATGCACAGCGCCGCCTCCTCTATAACCCCGCCTCCCTGCACAGGAGCTCAGTTTTTAGTTAACCAGCCCAATGCAGTAGCAGGAAAAGAGACGACAACGGTTAGTAGCCACAACACCGCATTCTCACGACAGGAGAAGTGTCAGCGGCTAATGCCATACCAACCCAAAGAAGCTAAGTGAGTCAGGGTGGGCGCCTTGTGGAGCCCAGTGTACCTCGCAGAAAGAGTTTTAACAACGGTAAGTTCTTACCATAAAACTCGTTTTCTGCTGCGGGGTACACTGGGCTCCACAAGTCTGGACAATGAGGATGTCCTAAAGCAGTTCCTTATGGGAGGGGACGCACTGTAGCGGGCACAAGAACCCGGCGTCCAAAGGAAGCATCCTGGAAAGCGGCAGTATCAAAGGCATAGAACCTTATGAACGCGTTCCCGGAGGACCACGTAGCCGCCTTGCACAATTGGTCAAGGGTCGCACCACGTTGGGCCGCCCAAGAACAGACCGAGTAGAATGGGCCGTAATGTGAGCAGGAGCTGACAAACCAGCTTTCACATAAGCATGTGCAATCACCATTCTAATCCACCTGGCCAGGGTCTGCTTGTGAGCAGGCCAGCCACGTTTGTGAAATCCAAACAAAACAAAGAGAGAGAATCAAATTTTCGAATAGAAGCAGTTCTCTTCACATAGATACAGAGAGCCCGTACCACATCCAAAGACCGCTCTTTGGAAGAAAAATCAGGAGAGAGACAAAGGCCGGAACCACAATCTCCTGATTAAGGTGGAACGAGGACACCACCTTCAGTAAATAACCGGGACGAGTCCGAAGTACCGCCCGGTCACGGTGAAAAATCAGATATGGGGAACTACAGGAAAGGGCACCCAAATCCGACACTCTTCTAGCAGAGGCAATAGCCAGCAAGAACACCACCTTAAGGAAAAGCCACTTAAGGTCAGCTGAACCAAGGGGTTCAAACGGAGGCTCCTGCAACGCCTCCAAAACCACCGACAAGTCCCAAGGAGCCACAGGCAGGACATAGGGAGGTTGGATTCGCAACACACCCTGAGTGAAAGTATGAACATCAGGTAAAGTAGTAATTTTTCTCTGAAACCACACCGACAAGGCAGAAATATGAACCTTGCGGGAGGCCAGACGCAGGCCTAAATCCAGGCCCTGTTGCAGAAAAGCCAAAGGTTTGGCTGTACTAAACTTGGAAGCGACATAATTGTTAGATGCGCACCAAACAAAGTAGGAATGCCAGACCCTATGGTAAATCCGGGAAGAAGCCGGTTTCCGGGCCCGCAACATAGTTTTAATGACCTCTTCAGAAAAACCCTTAGCCCTCAAGACGGAAGCTTCAAAAGCCACGCCGTCATAGACAGCCGGGCTAGGTCCTGGTAGACACAGGGGCCCTGAACGAGGGGGTCTGGGCTTTGTGGAAGTAGAATTTGACGCTCTGACGATAGGCCCTGCAGGTGTGAGAACCAGTGCCGTCTGGGCCACGCTGGAGCTATGAGAAGCAGATTTCCTTTTTCTTGCTTGAACTTCCGAATTACGGAGGGAACACGTACGGCAGCCGAAACCTCCACGGCACCGCCAGCACATCCACGAATGCTGCTTGAGGATCCCTTGTCCTTGCTCCGAAGACCGGAACCTTGTGATTGTGTCGAGACGCCATCAGATCTACATCTGGAAGACCCCACTTTTCCACTAGGAGTTAAAACACTTCTGGATGGAGGCCCCACTTGCCGGCATGCACATCCTGACGACTGAGAAAGTCCGTTTCCCAATTCAGGGCTCCCGGAATGAATATTGAGCAATGCCCACATATGCAGCACACTGTCCTATCTTAGGTATTTGCTTGGTAAAGCAGCCATAAGGCATATACTGCCTTTTTAAAAATAAAAAAATGGTGCCCCGCGGCAAAACCGCCATAAACTGGCTGTTTATCCAGCCTATTTACTCCCTCGGCGGGATGCCGGCCACCGTTTTTTTAAAGGGTCAATCACTTACAAGGCATGGTTTTGCCTTGTAAGTGACTGCCACTTTAAAAAAAAAAAAATGTCAGAGTTTGGCAAGCATCCCGCACAGCAGCAGGACTTGAGCGGCATTACATCCCGCCGTCAGTCTTGTTTTATGATTTTGCGTTCTGAATTTTTTTAAAAACTGTGCAGTAAGCTGGAGCTAAATTTACAAATAATAATGATGTCTTGTAAAGGGCAACAAGCTGGTACTTCACTCAGTTGAACAGCTGAGAAACTAATGGTCCTGCCTGCGAGTATAAACCCAGCACTCCATTCTACAGTAATTCTGCAAGCAGGTCAACAAAATTCTGTACCATTCAAAGCTGTATCTTACATTAGATTACAGAGGAGCACCACAATAACACCTTTTTGTGGTTGTGAATGCAGTGCTATTTGTATCAAGAATTGTTGTCATAGGGCAGTATGGACGGTATAATGGTTAGCATTACCGCTTCACAGCGCTGAGGTCATGGGTTCGATTCCCACCATGGCCATAACGGTGTGGAGTTTGTATATTCTCCCTGTACTTGCGTGGGTTTCCTCCGGGTACTCCGGTTTTCTCCCACAATCCAAAAATATATTGGTAGGTTAATTGGCTTCTGACAAAAATTAACCCTAGTATGAATGTGTGTGCGTGTACATGTGGTAGGGAATATAGATTGTAAGCTCCACTGGGGCAGGCACTGATGTGAATGGCCAAATATTCTCTGTAAAGCGCTGCGGAATATGTATGTGCTCTATAAATGACTAATAATAATAATAATAATTTGTAGGGAAGCCAGAAGCTTCATACTGAAAAGGAGTAATTGGATACAGTGATATACCACATGTTGTGTCCATCTAATGCGCAAACATGGCTTATTTATATGCGACTAGTAGGTAGCAAATAGAAAGCCGGCATTCTCTATTGCTTTAACCTGCACTGTGTATAAACAGCAACCAATCAGATGCTGTCATTTTCGAAAAGGTTGCTATGGGCAACATCACCAACAATTCTCTGTTTTAGAAGCTTTAGTAAATTTACCCCTCAGAGTCCTCTCTCACAGGGCTGAAGTATGTTCAGAGTAGGGAGCGGAGAGACCCGGACTCACAGTGCCATGCTCTGAACATACTGCATGTGTGTCTTCATTGACAGCTGCTGCTTGGGCATACTTACATAGCAACATAGAATTTGACGGCAGATAAGAACCACTTGGCTCATCTAGTCTGCCCCTTTTTTATCCTTTAGGTAATCTCAACCCTTTTTGAACCTTAATTCTTTGTAAGGATATTCATATGCTTATCCCAAGCATGTTTAAATTGCTCTACAGTCTTAGCCTCTACCACCTCTGATGGGAGGCTATTCCACTTGTCCACTACCCTTTCTGTGAAGTAAGTTTTCCTTAAATTTCCCCTGAACCTGCCTCCCTCCAGTTTCAGTGTATGTCCTCGAGTTCTAATACCTCTCTTCCTTTGAAGAATGTTTCCCTCCTGAACTTTGTTAAAACCTTTGGTATATTTGAAAGTTTCTATAATGTCCCCCCTTTCCCTTCTCTCCTCCAAACTATACATGTTAAGATCTTTTAGCCTTTCCGGGTAAGTTTTGTGATGTAGGCCATGCACCATTTTAGTTGCCCTTCTTTGAACACTTTCTAATGTATTTATATCCTTCTGGAGATATGGTCTCCAGAACTGGACACAGTATTCAAGATGCGGCCGTACCAATGACCTATACAGTGGCATTATCACTTCATTTTTCCTGCTACGGATTCCTCTCCCTATGACTTGCCTTGCTTTGTTGCATTGCTTTCCTGCCTTTGGGGTCGATTCTATTCGGCAACTAATGAATAGCGCCGGGAATTAGCTCCCGACGCTATTCAATTCAGCAACTAATTACCTGCAATTGTCGGGAATTCTTCTCTCATCCCCGGGGGATGAGAAGAGAAACCCGACAAAAGTGCTGCCTCGCGGCCGGCGCGAGGCTGATTCTGTCGGGAATCAGCCTCGCGCCGGGGAGTTAAGTCGGAGAATGCCCGTTCTCCCGACAATTCAACCTGTTTTGTCGGCGAGAACGGGCCATCGCCGACGTAACTAGTTGCTGAATTGAATAGCGTCGGGAGCTAATTCCCGGCGCTATTCATTAGTTGCCGAATAGAATCGACCCCTTTAAGTCACTTGAAATAGTGACTCCTAAATCCCTTTCCTCCTCAGTAGTTTCCATTATAGTACCATAGATACTATATTTAGCCTTTGGGTTTTTGAGACCCAAGTGCATGATTTTGCATTTTTTAGCATTAAACTGTAGTTGCCACGTTCTTGACCATTTCTCAAGCCTAGCTAGGTCATCAATCATTTGTTTTACTCCTCCCGGTGTGTCTACCCTTTTGCAAATCTTTGTATCATCTGCAAAAAGCCATACTTTTCCTTTAATACCATTTGCAATGTCACCAACTTAAGTTTGACTACTGCTTCACCACGTAGCACTCCATTGTGTAATTTAAATTAATAATCTTTGATTATATTGAAGCTGCTCGTCATTTTAGAGGAAGCGCTGGTTGTCTTTTTCTGTAATGGGAAAAAAAGTTTTATTCCATGTAGGCCTACTGGTTTAAAAAAAAAAAAATTTTTTTTTTTAAAAACACTTTATTGCAACGGTCTTTCACCTTATTTTTTTTGGTATGTAGTAATGTGACCGGCGGTTGGGAGACCGACGGTCATATAACCTCCCCCTATATCCCACCCCCTCACTGTCCCAACGGTCGGCATGCCGACCAACAGGGACTTCTCCCACGACGCCCAATAAAACCTCAGGTCGCCACCGAGCCCACAAGGGGCTTGCGGCACTCGTCGTCGTCCCCGTCAGGAATCCGCTGCCGGAATCCCGGCGTCTGTATGCTGACCGGTGGACTCTTGACCACTGGTCATGCATGCCACACTCATTTTTTTGTACAAGAGATAATCTACACAGTGCCACTGCTATTATTGTGCATGCTGAAGCAGGGACATTTTTCATAACTAAACTTTTCAATGTTTGCTTCTGCCTTCTCACTTTTCCAACTGAAAAAAACTGGGCTTAATTAATTACCTAATAGTTTAACTAGCCAGCAACTGGGGGTTTTTTTATTTTTATTTTTTGCAAACAAGTTTATTATAACTAGAAAATAACTGGGAAAATTAAACTAAACTAATCATACCGAGTATAATAATAAAAACTGAAAAATATGCGCCTTGCATTGTTATGTATGCTGCAGCTAATTCTTCTTCCTCTGTATTTACAGTAAACTAGAACGACTTGATCAGTAGAATACATCTACCACACATCATGTGATCTTATTTTGTATGTGCAAGTACATAGTATCATAGGGGTAATTCATATTTGATTGTAAATGTGCTAAATTTAGCAAATCAACGATCATTTACTCTGACATGCAGGGGGCCACCCAGCACAGGGCTAGTCCGCCCCGCATGTCGGGCCCTAGCCCCCTCCCCCCACCTCCCCCCACACGGCAGCGATGCTTTTGCACCTGGTGAGCAGCTCCTGCGCACTGGCAGACTGCTACTCGCCGCATCCCGGGTTGCAGCGGCTGCGGCCTGCTCCTAACAGTCCAGACACGCCTGCGTTGTCCAGACCGTGCCCCGCCGATGGCGTTCTAATACCGTTGACACGCCCCCTCCTCTGCCTGTCAAACAGACAGAGGCGATCGCACCCCAGACATGCTGTGCACTCTACGGGTGTAGTATAGCTGACCGGCGGTCTCCTGACCGCCGGTCAGCTTACCGACGCCAGGATCCCGGCAGCATACAGACGCCAGGATCCCGGCGGGGAGGGGTGAGTGCAGCAAGCCCCTTGGGGGCTCGGTGGTGACCTGCGGTCGCCACGGGTTCTATTCCCACTCTATGGGTGTCGTGGACACCCACGAGTGGAAATAGTCCCTGTTGGTCGGCATGCCGCCCCGCATGTCGGGACAGTGACCCGTCGGGCTGGTGGAGGAGGTCATGTGACTGTCTGTCAGCTGACCGGCGGTCACATGAATACCACCCCACTCTACATAGGGCTTCAGATGTACAGTATGTCTAAAATGAATTCTGGATATATTTGTATCCCAAATGTAATTAAATTGATCCCAAAGTGTACAGAAACAATCAGACGTGAGGGGGGCGAATTGATGCAATGGCATGGAAACAATTCCAACGGCACCAAAACCCGCCCACATTCATGGCCCGATCTTGTCCTGGACTCGTGGTTATTCATACTGAGGCCTATCAGTGAGTCCGGGGGTACTGTAAATGCATCATACTGTATACCTGCACATAATTGTGGCCATGCGTAAGTTGCTGCTAACTGAACCAACCCCTAAGCATTTGTGAATCAGTGAACATGATATGGTTGTGGAAAGTGAGAAAGTTCTATATTATAGGATATATTCCTCCACTACGTGAGACAAACAACTTGGCCGTCAATATTGAAAAGTATTAGTATAGTGACTTAGGAGGATATCCTAATAACCCCGTTAAAACATTGTGTGCGAAAAACGCATGTTTTTCACCAATTTTTTTTTTTTTTTTTACAGGCTATCCTGATTTATCGCCTGGAAAAAAATGCCCTCTCTCACGAAAACACACAGGCTCAGTGAAACTAGTGTGTTTTCGGTAGAAACAGCCACATTGTCGCACGAAAACATGGCTGTTTCCGAGGATTTGGTTTTGCCTGTCTGAGGCAGGGGAAACAAAATCCCTGATAAGCCGCTTTTCGTGTCGACTTATCGAGGCTTATTAGATGACCCGAAGCAGGACAATTAGGCCCGGTAAATTACTGGGGCTAATAATAGGATATCCCCCTAAATATTAGCTGCTAAATAAACACAGTTGTACATAAATACAAAAGGACAGAAATATTGACAGAAATGTGTTTGAGGCCCATATCAATCTCCAGTCTTGTAAATTAATAAGTAAATGGAAAATTGACTGAGAGAAGAACACTTAGATCAATGTTTCTGTTAACTGACTGTAATAATATATTGAACTTGGCATGAATGAAAGGAACAAAACTTTGAGTAATTATCCTAAATCTATATACAGTATATAAAAGGCAAAAAAGGAGATTGACTCACTGATTGACTCATCACAAAATCTCTTAAACCACAAGGCCTACAATCTTGAAACTTGGCAGGTAGCTTCTCCTTAGGTCCCAGGTGCTTGCTAAGAACCGGTTTTACAAAGGTCACTGTCCATCCACAGAAATCGACATGTATGTATGTATGTATGTATGTATGTATGTATGTATGTATGTATGTTCCAGCATAACTCTGGAACACCTGTAGCAAACTTACAATCTGGGAACAAACACTGTGGGGGTAACAAACCCCTAGGGGTGGGACAGCAGCACAGACTATATCAGGACATGCATGATATGTCAGTGATGACAGGGCTGCATGTGACAGTGGTAGTGACATGATGTGAGGAGGGGAATGGAGGTAGCAGGAAACCACACACAGAGTTATATGGTGGGAGAAGCAGGGTCCCCAGCAGCACACAGTATATTAGGAGATGCATAATATGTCAGGCAGGACAGGGCTGCATGTGACAGGGGCAGTGACATGATGTGAGGAAGGGAATGGAGGTAGCACGATCCCACACACAGAGTTATATAGCAGAAGTAGCAGGGTCCACCAGCCGCACAGAGTATATCAGGAGATGCATAATGTGCTGCGCTATGCAAGAAACTGTAAATAAAATCGATAATTTCACAGGGGCACTGACAAGATGTGAGGAGGGGAATGGAGGCAGCAGGAAGCTACAGACTGAGAATTGTAGAGTGGGAAGAGCAGGGTCCCTTGAGGGACCAAGAAGGGGTCCGGCCACTACACAAAGTGGGTCAACCAACGTAAATTAAAGAACAACTATAATTTTAATTTACCATCCTCATCCCGTAGTAAAGCACGGGTATTCAGCTAGTCCTCATATAAGAAAGAAGCAGGGTATTTGGTATGAGAAGCATTACAGACAAACATAATGCTTGCTACAGCCTAGTAAATAAATGGGACGTTTCCGAGTGCACAATATGAAACCAGACATTTGTGAGCAATGTTAGTACTAGGAGAAAGTCCTAGACGGAGGCTGTGCTCTGAATAGAACATGCAGTCAGAGATTAGTTTCCATTTCTTGGACAGGAAGTGGACATCTTGTAACTGGGAAATTGTTCCACATTCTGACCTATTATTACATTTATCCCTCAGGAATATGATGTGTCTGAACACCAGTAAGCGAGCACCCCAGTGTAAATCCCTCCAGTGTACCCTGTGGAATCCGAGAAAAGGATTTACCAGTAACTACAAAAATCCCATCCTAGATCTGTCAAAGGGCTCACAGTCTGCAACATCTCAACTAGCTTACTATGCTGTCCTTTTCTTAGCTGCAATGATTGTGATACACAAAACCAAAATAACCAGCAACCAAGACAATTTTAAAATTATGGGGAGATACATCATAGCCTTGGAGAAGTTGCCCAAAGCTTGTTATTTACCTAGCAGAGTCTTTAGGGGGGTACACACGGGGAGATGTGTGCTGAGCAATCTATCACAGACCGCTCAGCACACATCTCTCCCCCCGCTCAGCAAAGCGCGATGTGTGCGGAGCGGTGGGACATGCAGGCCAATCTAGTGCCGATGATACACACAGAGATATCCTTGCTTAATTTCTAAGCAATCTAGTCAGATTGCTTACAAATTAAGCATGGATCTCTCCGTGTGTACCCCCCTTTTGAAGTGCATTTACAAGCTGCTTTGAGCAACTTTTCCAGTTTATCACTCACCAAGGCTTGATACATCTCCCCTTTAAACTGGCAAACTACAAGCACTGAACCAGTTCACAAGGACCTGCAGAAAACAGACCACAACATTTGTTGTCAGCAGTAGAACATTCCTGTTTTATGGTAACTGCCTACGTGTATACATGTGTGGATTTTTGTCACAAAGGTTTGCTGCATCAGGAAAGAAAGAATAACGTAAACTTGATTCTACATAAACTATACCCACAAGTTGGGTTTTTTTTGGTTGACAAATATCCAAATTGCTTCCCAATAAAAATACAATTCAATCGCACTTGATCTAAAGATAAGAAAATCCTGTTTGTCATATCTGCCCACATCTGCAGTCACCAATCAACTGAAAAAATGGGTCGTAATACAGTCAGCCCACTTACCAAACAATTTTCTATGCTCACTTGGTTTTCTACATTTGGTTAAACTGGGCTCAGATCCGGTTGTTTTATATGAGAGATAAATGAATGCACTAAGACATTGCCAAGATTTAGTGGAACATATTTCAAGTGTGTCAGACACATAATTCATTCATCTAAGAAGTCTGTCATTGGACTTGATTATAGGACATCACTGAAAAAAATTCAGTAATACAGTCTTCTAGAAACATGTATGGTATAAGCAAAGGGTTATAAGATATAGGATAACCCTACACAATATGAGTAAATTATAGAAAAATTACATTTTAAAAAACATTCTATAACCATAATACTGGAATTTCATGCAAAGAAATTACACAGTGATTTTTATTTCAATTTATTGTGATAACACTTGTTTACTCCCTAGTCATTCCACCAGAGTTTTATTTGTAGGCTTCTGTGGCCACAGAATAAGTTTATCTGAAGCCACACATTTTATCTTTCAGTCCCATTCTGCTACTGGTAATCAGAAAGAAAATAAGGATGTCATAATCCTAGGGACATTCTTCCTGCTGAGAGATGGTCGATAAATGACCTCATAACCTCAAGTTACACATTCACTTCCCAGAAGCTCCACACTACAGGACATTTGCTCATGCACACCAGATGAATGTGTAATAACTTATCTATTGTATTTAAATTCTGCACCGTTAACCTCATCAATAGGCTGATAGATTAAAGAAGCCAACAAGGTCACAATGTATTTATTTTCTTGAGTAAATGGGAGACATACGTAACCGAATATCACATAAAAGCAAAGGAATCCTCAATCTCACCCCCTCTCATATGACAAACAGCACTGACCATCTCTCAGCTGTCTCCCTCTTGATGTTCTCAGTCTACGTGAAACTTAACCTGTCCAAGACTGAACTACTTTTGTCACTACCTTCCATTAACCTGAAATATCAACAACGCGTGTAGCACAGGCTTGTTGTCTAGGGATCATACTCAATTCAATTATGTCCTTTATTCAACAGACTTACCCATACCCTTACCCTTTTCTGTTTACTAAAGCATTTCCATAGTGTCCCTTTTAGTATCTTCATGCTTCTGTATTTTATGAAAATGTACTTCATTATTTTCTGTACTATATTATGCTATCTGTTAAGCGCCTTGAGTCCTACTGGAGAAAGAGCGCTATATAAATAAAATTATTATTATTATTATTATTATTATTATTATTATACCACTTAAAAGCATGGGTCTTCAACCTGTGGTCCTCCAGCTGTTGTGGAACTACACATCCCAGCATGCCCTGCCACAGTTTTGCTATTAAGGCATGCTAAAACTGAGGCAGGGCATGCTGGGATGTGTAGTTTCACAACAGCTGGAGGGCCGCAGATTGAAGACCTATGACTAAAAGCAATGTACGCCCCTCTAAAAAAGGTTTAAAATTCAGTAAATATTCTACTAATTGTAAATTAAATTTATCTCCCTTATTATACAAAGCAGATGGTACCACTATATAATAAATAGGTTATACACAACAAAATTAAAAAAATAAAACACTAATACATGGCCCCTTCAACTTGCTTAAACATTTAAAGTGTTTTATATCTGGTTCACATGATTTGAAAACAGAGGGGCTGATTTAGCCCCAGATACAGTCCTAATTTGTTGCCAGAGCCGCAGTGCGCATGTCATGTGATGGCGCTGCGGCTCCGGTTGCTGTGCACCGGAGCCGCAAAAATCTAGGAGCCACACTATCGTCCACAACCATAATATATGGAAACTTCTAAAGAACATCAGTCATGCCCCTTCAATGCCACTCAGGCTACCCCACATGCCATCACACCCAGATACATTCTAGTCTCCAGTGCTCAATTCATAGTATGCCACACCATAGTGCTCCAATAGTATACAACAGTTGCATGCCACAACAGTGCTCCCAATATATAGTATGCCACACCACAGTATCAACTATACAAGCACCTGACAGACTTGTAGCTGGGCATCTGCAGGAACACTGGGGATGAGATGATGTGGAGCTCATCATCATGATGGTCTACCAGGGAATCCTGGAGGCTGGCCTCATTCAGTAGCCCTGGCCTGCTCTGCCCCACGCTGTTGCAAGTGTACATTTGTGCTCTGCAGGAAAAGCCCTTGCAGTATGAACAGCCCAAAAAGAGTGACTGTTACACAGCACGGCAGCCCTCCTCCCCACACAGCAGGTCTACCTGGCTCCAGCCTGCCTATGACTCTCCATTGCAGTGATAATCAGTTTAGGGAAGCCCGTCCGTTCTAATCAGGTACCCGGGAGTTAGCCTTGCTTGTGATGGCAGAATGGAGGAGGGAGGCAACTTGGAACAGTACCAATGAGGCATTTAAGCGTTGAGAAGAGATCAATACTCTTGCCAACGCTGCAGCGTGTCCCCCGACTTCTGCAGGGCCTGCACAAATTTTGAAACAGCGTCTCCCATCAAAGAACAGGGGTTGGTCCTCATTTGCATGACTACTGCTGGATACGAGAGTGATGCAATGTGGAGTGGACAGAGCGGGGTTTCATTTCTAAACAAAACTTTGCTCTCATCACTGGATTGCCGTGGTCTCCGCAAATCCAATTGTCAAGTGTAAAATTTCAGTCACCATGGCGACCTAGGATTTGTGTTAAAGTATTATTTTTCCTCTAAAACATCTTTCAGGCATACAATCACTGTTAATGACAATCAGTACCAAGAATTTTCTTTTATTGCAAAATTAACTGCAAAGCAAGCACTTTGACCACTGTTGCTCCAGACTTAATAGCACACTGCAGTACAGTCTAAATATTATTATCATCATCATCATCCTTTATTTATATGGCACCACAAGGTTTCTGCAGCACCTAACAAAGTACATAAACAAATGAACAAAACAAGAAAACAGCGACTTACTTCATGTGCTTTGCCTTTCCTTACTTAAACTATCATCTACTCCAGACTCCCTACAACATCACCTAACTCTTGGTGTCTGTCGCACTGCGGCTATGTGACCGCTGATGCAGAAATGTATACAGATGTGTCCTTTTACACTGTTGCCTGCAATGCGGCGGCATAGTGTATGACCGCTGGAGCATGCGTATGCACGCTCCCACTAACAGATCTACTGAACTAGCCAGGGGCAGCGTAATACAGTAGCAGGCAGCAATACTATCGCTGCCTGTTCATAGAAGCATGTGGTGCAGGTCAAGAAGTGGTGGTAGCAGGCGCACAAGTGCCCGCTACTGTAACAGTGGAAGACAGCGGTAGCGGAAGCTCCCATAGCAGACAATGGGAGAACTGAGGCTGCGCTAGCCACAGTACGCAGCCTCCCGCAGCAACAATACATGAGGCCACATCTCTACCATGTACTTGCCCTGCAATGTCTTGTGGCTGTTTTCTTGTTTTGCTCATTTGTGCATGTGCTTTATTGGGCGCTGCATAACCCTTGTGGCACCATATAACTAAAAGGATAATAAGTGAATCACCTACATTATTGCTGATAACTCCATGCTTACTTACACCAAGCCAGCTGTACTGAATATAAATATTAAAACACACTGAACAATATGTGCCAGAGAATAGTCAGGGAATGCAACATCTACATGAGTTGATTCTTGTAAACATGTTTAAGTCTTGGAAACTGGAATGAAACCACTTAACCAATATGACTAGATAGAGGTACCTCCACTACAGAAATTCTAGTCTGAAGAACACAAGCACAATCTAGGATCATAATACTGTATGTGATGTAGATGTAGGGACATAGATGAGCAGAAACCATACACTCATTTAGATATTAAAAGCAGCAGGTAAAAAGTGTAGCTTAGCATAGCTGCCAAACCTGTAGGTCAGGACTTCAAATGGGTCCTAGACACTGTTTCTCAGGTACCATCATTGACAAATAAGCTGTATGTCCCACAATGCACAGATACTCTGATTTCAAGCTTAAAAAAATAAAATTAATGCTGAGCCCTATTGGTCTACAACATTCCATTATCTTCTCCACATTTGTTAATATGGACAATACTGTCAGGTAGCCCTCACAGATACTTCATAGTGATCCATATAGTACAGTGGGGCAGATGTATTAACCTGGAGAAGGCATAAGGAAGTGATAAACCAGTGATACATGCAAGGTGATAAACACACCAGCCAATCAGCTCCCATATGTAAATTAACAGTTAGGAGCTGATTGGCTGGTGCATTATCACCTTGCACTTATCACTGCTTTATTGCTGGTTTATCACTTCCTTATGCCTTCTCCAGGTTAATACATCTACCCCAGTGTGTATTCACAAGTACTGTAGGTCAAATGATGCACCACCCTGAGTTATACAGGACAGTGATGCATAATGCTATTGTGACTGGGCCCCCATATAACTATGGGGGCAATTCAATTAGCCTAGGAAATTACAGCAGCTAATTGATCCTCGGGGGCTTATTCAATTAGTCCCGATAGCTAGCAGCATCAGGATTTTTTTTTTCACCAACAGAGGCAGGAGAGAAAAAATCCCATATAACTGACCTGTTTTTGTGGCCGTGAATGCAAAAACACATGGATCTGGGAACTTACCCAGATTCTGGGGTATATTCAATTAGGGTCGAAAACTGGCGTCTGTCGAAAAGACGGCAGTTTTCGACTTTTTAAGGTCGAATCGTGTAATCGGCTTGTCGAATAGTACGTGAATCGGCGGTATAGCTGCCGATTCACGTACTTTTGAGGGAAACGAGGCCAAATTCGACAGTATTTGGCCCCGTTTCCGACCATCTCAATCAGACATAAAAAAATGTCGGACTGAGATTAGGGACCTTAGTGGAGGAGAGGGGGAAGAGCCGCGGGCAGCCAGAGCCCCCGGCAGACAGTACTGGAGACGGGGGGGTCGGGGGGGGGGGGGGGGAGAGCAGTGCCAGAGATGGGGAGCCGCGGGCAGCCAGCCCCCCCCCCCCCCCCCCCCGCAGGCAGTACTGGAGACAGGGGGGGAGAGCAGCGCCGGAGATGGGGAGCCGCAGGCAGACGGGGTGAGCAGCGCTGGAGAATGTCAGGCAGACGGGGTGAGCAGGAAGACGGGGTGAGCAGCGCTGGAGGATGTCACAGCCGCCGCTCATATAGCCGCTGCTGTAGCGCTGCTCTCCCCAGTCTGCCTGCAGCTCTCCCCCGTCTAGCTCCTGCATCTCAATTCGACTTTTTTAAAAGTTGAATTGAGATGACATTGAATAGCCCAAGTCGGATCCATTCCAACAAATGAATGTCGGAATGTATCCGACTTCAATTGAATATACCCCTGTGTTTTTCCCATGAAAATGGGTCAGTTCTTGCACAAATAAAAACAAAACAATGTTACTCAAACGCAGGGAGGACTTCTGCTCTTGGGAACTAGCTGTGCGCTGCAGCTTTTTCCTCTACCTTTGCCTCTCGGCAGAAAGGATGAGCCTCTAGCCCTCTTGCTTTTCTGGGGCCGAAAGGACTGTACTTGATGATACGGTGCTTTCCTTTGTTGTGGGGTAGCCTGTGGCAAAAAGGTCGATTTCCCAGCAGTAGCTGTGGAAACGAGATCTGAAAGACCATCCCCAAACAGTTTTACCCCCTTATAGGGCAAAACTTCCATGTGCCGATTCGAGTCGGCATCGCCTGACCATTGCCGAGTCCATAACCCCCGTCTGGCGGCAATGGACCTAGCGCTTATTTTTGATGCCAGCCGGCAAATATCCCTCTGTGCATCACGCATGTATAAGACCACGTCTTTTATATGCTCTATTGTCAGCAAAATATTGTCCCTATCCATAGTTATTTTCCGACAGGGATTCTGACCACGCAGCGGGAGCACTGCACATCCATGCCGAAGCAATGGCTTGTCGCAATATAATGCCCAAGTGTGTGACTATATCTTTCAGGGTAACCCCCTGCTTTTTATCAGCAGGTTCCTTCAGGGCGGCCGTATCCGGAGACTGTAGTGCCACCTTTTCTGATAAGCGTGTAAGCGCTGTATCTACCCTATGGGGTGTTTCCCAACGTGACCTATCCTCTGGCGGGAAAGGGTACGCTGCCAATAACCGTTTAGAAATTATCAATTTCTTACCGGGGGAAGACCACGCTTCCTCACACACCTCATTTAATTTCTCAGATGCAGGAAAAACTACTGGTAGTTTTCTGTCACCAAACATAATACCCTTTTATGTGGTACCTGGGGTATTATCATAAATGTGTAATACATTTTTCATTGCCTCAATCATGTAACGGGTGGACCTATTTGGAGGGTACACTAGTCTCATCGTCGTCGACACTGGAGTCGGTAACCGTGTCGACATCTGTTTCTGCCATCTGAGGTAGCGGGCGTTTTTAGAGCCCCCCATGACATTTGAGACGCTGGAACAGGCACAAGCTGAGTAGCCGGCTGTTCTGTGTCGTCGACCTTTTGTGTAAGGAGTTGACACTTTCACGTAATCCTTCCATAAGTCCAACCACACCGGTGTCGATCCCGCAGGGGGTGACATCACATTTACAGGCATTCGCTCCGCCTCCACATAATTATCCTCCTCATACATGTCGACACAGCCGTACCGACACACAGCATACACACAGGGAATGCTCTGACAGAGGACAGGACCCCACAAAGCCCTTTGGGGAGACAGAGGGAGAGTATGCCAGCACACACCAGGGCGCTATATATCACAGGGATATCACATATAAAGAGTGTTTTCCCTTATAGCTGCCTATATATATTGTATACTGCGCCTAAATTGTGCCCCCCCTCTCTTTTTAACCTTTTCTGTAGTGTATTGACTGCAGGGGAGAGCCAGGGAGCTTCCCTCCAACGGAGCTGTGAGGGAAAAATGGCGCCAGTGTGCTGAAGGAGATAGCTCCGCCCCTTTTTCGCGGACTTTCTCCCGCATTTTTATGGATTCTGGCAGGGGTTAAAAAGCACCTATATAGCCTCTGGGGCTATATATGGTGCCAGTTTGCCAGCCAAGGTGTCAGTATTGCTGCTCAGGGCGCCCGCCCCCTCCCCCCCCCCCCCCCAGCGCCCTGCACCCATCAGTGACCGGAGTGTGAGGTGTGCATGAGGAGCAATGGCGCACAGCTGCAGTGCTGTGCGCTACCTTGGAGAAGACAGAAGTCTTCAGCCGCCGATTTTCAGGACCACCTTCTTGCTTCTGGCTCTGTAAGGGGGACGGCGGCGCGGCTCCGGGAACGGACGACGAGGTCGGGTCCTGTGTTCGATCCCTCTGGAGCTAATGGTGTCCAGTAGCCTAAGAAGCCCAAGCTACCACCACTTAGGTAGGTTCGCTTCTTCTCCCCTTAGTCCCTCGATGCAGTGAGCCTGTTGCCAGCAGGTCTCACTGAAAATAAAAAACCTAACAAACACTTTCTTCCTAGGAGCTCAGGAGAGCCCCTAGTGTGCATCCAGCTCAGCCAGGCACAGAAATCTAACTGAGGCTTGGAGGAGGGTCATAGGGGGAGGAGCCAGTGCACACCAGATAGTCCTAAATCTTTCTTTAGATGTGCCCAGTCTCCTGCGGAGCCGTCTATTCCCCATGGTCCTTACGGAGTCCCCAGCATCCACTAGGACGTCAGAGAAATATATATATATCTATATATATATCTATATATATTTTGCACCTCACAGACGGGATCAGTATGATATACCAACGGCTGGGATGATGGCCGTTTGTATACAGACAACGGAATCCTGGCCTGGCAGCCGGGCGAGCACGAAGAGTCCCCTTGCGGCCTCGCTGCGCTCGCCACGCTGAGGACTTGGTGGCTCACTGCGCTTGCCACAGGTTCTATTCCCACTCTATGGGTGTCGTGGACACCCTCGAGTGGGAATAGACCCTGCTAGCCAAAATACCGGCTGTCGGATTCGTCAGTGGTCAGGATTCCAGCATCGGTATCCTGAACGCCGGGATCCCGACCATCGGCAACATTACTGCATCCCAATCAGACCATGAACAGAAACAAAAACTTAAGACAGATCAGTTTAAAAATGTTCTGTACTTCTGACGGTTATGTCACAAGTTTTTGTTTCTAGTCAGACTTTACGGATTCATGTACGATATAAAAAAATGGGTATGGGACATCAGGTCTACCACTATTGGTCGACATGCATTAGGACGACATGAACAAGGTCGACATGAGGTTTTTTTTTTTTACTTTTTTTGGTGTAGTTTTCTTCGTAAAGTGACGGGGAACCCCAATAAGTGCACCGTGTCCCCTCGCATGGCTCGTGTTCAGGCAAGGTTACTATTCCTAATCGTAGTCCACGTGGATCGTAAAGTATGAAAAGTAAATGAAATGTAAAAAATGTGAAAAACTCATGTCGACCTTTTTCCATGTCGACCAATAGTGGTCGGCCTAAGTGTGGTCAACCTAATGATCGAATCACCAAAAAATTGAATACAGCAAATGCATGCTACAATATGGTAAAGTGTATACAGATGGCACAAGTGTTTCTTGCCTGAAAGAAAGCACACCTCATAGGAAATATTTACTAATTTGCCCAATAGCCATTTTTCCTGCATTTATCTACAAACAGAAACATCAATTTCATTTATTTGAGTATAACGGTGCCTATTTTAGTGTTAAATACATAGGTGCAGTGGTACTCAACCTGGGGTACTTTACATTTTTCCTGCGATAGAAGAGCAGACATCTAAAAAGGACCCCATATACTAGGACGAGGTATCACATGCGATACCCCTTAAACTCCCCGCCTCTACGCGAGTCCAGGTCACCTTCACTCAAGATGTGCTAACGATAGATCGCATGCGATCTAACATTACGCACCTCATCACAAGTGACAGGGCCAGACCTTACCTTCTGTTGGTAAGATCTGAAACCCCTTCTTACGACCCCCTGGAGCGTGACTTCAGATCGCAATCATAAATGGATCACACAGGATGTGACCAATTTACTCCCAATAAGTTGGCCCGATGTGTCGATATCGTGTCAAAAGGCACCTTAAGTCATAATTAGACAAGCAGTGTTCTCTCTCTAGCCCCATGCATTATCATAGGACCATGATAACTAAATGAAAAAGTGTGTATTTGTATATGAAATTATGCTGTATGTGGATCATACTGTATCCGGATTGTTTTATTGTCAACGTTAATTTTTTTTCATGAAATGCAATATATTGGCAATACCTTATGTACAATTCATTCTATTTATTTATTTTTTAGATCTTATTTACTGCACTTTGATAAGGGCTTCATTTAAGAACGATATCAAACAGTGTTGGCATAAATAGTTAAGTATTACAGTGATATTTATGAATAAGCCACCAGTATTTAACAAACCATATATGTCTGTTGAGGTCCACCTCCACAATGTCCTCAGCTGAAGATGGGCTAATGATTAATACTAATGTGAATCTATAGAAGGCATAAGTGGTACAGCCATAAACAGCGGCAAGCTACTGTAATCTTATCATTCGTTTCTAAATACAGAAAATAAGTCATAGCCCCTTTAGTGAGTGCTAAAGGGGTTAGGACTCCTCCTTAAATGTAGCCATTGTTGCTTTTATATATAGTGGTGCCTAAACAGTTGATCAAATACCAATTATAGTCATTACAAATGTACTGATTTGCAAATGTTGGGGGAACAAATAAGGCAAATGGGCTGCCAAGGGGTATCCTGAAGGAAAATGAGTGAGAACTACTGGTGTATTGGATATGCAAAAGCTTGCATAGCAAATCTTAACATCTGATGAAGTTCAAAATTATGATATATTGTGATTGCATATACTTTACTAAGTGCAATTGGCCTAATAGGATCACCACTCCCTCACTTGTATAACACACAGGGTAATCTGCATCTGAAATTATTATAGATTGCTTTAAGTACAAATTGGCAAATGTATTCATCGAAGCACTAAAAAGAAGGCACACTAATGAATCAGCTAGAATGGGAAATTTTTACTAGACACTTAAAAGCATTGAACTTCCTTTAATTTCTGAAGTGGTGTATCACACTGCACCCATAGTACTACTGTGCCATTAAAACAGGTCCACTATAAAAGTGAGGCAAGTGACCTAGAGTGGGGGAAGGCACTGTGCATTTCTAAGAGGAGTCCTCTCCACCAAGCTTGTAAACTACAGTAGGACATTAAACATAGCTGAAAGAATCAATAGCTATACCTTTAAAACCGTATAAGCGCGTTTCATTTAAACATATAATCCATATTTCTACTTAAAAAGAAAAGAAAAAATACCATTCAACAATACAGTACATAAATAAGGAATATTTTCACCAAGCCATGTTGGTACTAGTTCTTATCATGTGAAAGTAGATTAATTTCATATATATTTTTTATAGATTATGCACACCACAATGCAAATATTTTCAGTGCTGCTTCTTTATAGGAGTTTGTTTTTTAAATGTATTGTATTAAATTGTAATGTATTTTTAAATATATGACTCAAATAAATGTAATAAAAACCACAACGCTGGTGATTCAAATGTTTTTTCCCATGGCTGTCACTAGGGGGCGCAAAGCAGCAAACAATGTGTTGCTCTGTTTGGGCCCCATTAGCTGCAGGGGAAACATTTCCTCTTGCAGCCAACTAAGGTGCCAAGCAGAAAAGTGCGAAAATTGCTCTGATGAACGCCCCTTTAAAACAATTGCGTCGGTCTCTATGAATTTTCAACCAGACCTACACTGAAAGATGGCAGATGATGTGGCTACCCATCTTTCTCCATTTCCCACCACCCTGTCATACTTCCCTCACACAATCAATTTAGTAGACTCTTGACAATATGAACAAACGGGATGCGGTTATATCCGAACAAACTGTAGCCACTCCTCCTCCTCCCCCCCCCCCCCACACACACATCCATCCATCAATATAAGATACAAAGATGAACCTGAGACGACGAATGAAGATAATGTGCAAGTCAACTATAACACGACAAAACAAATAATTTAAAAAAAAGCTAGTCAGCAAGGTGGTCATGTGGGTATTAAAACCACACTTAGTAAGGCGTTCCTTGTGTAGGGTTGTGTATTGTTTTATGCATCTGAACTTTTAAGGTCATCATAATATGTAGACCTCAATATTTGTTTGTAAGTAACTAATAGCCATTTAGTTATTTAAATAAATATCACCACAATATAATTTCCAATTTGTTCTGTCAAGGATTTTCCATAATTAATAAATGGATTTTTATTTCCAGCCACACAAGTATCAGCATTCTGAAGCGATGATTCGATTCCATAATGATACATTATAACCAGAAGGGGGCAACTATCTTTAAAGCTAAAGGACACTCATTTAGCAGAGTATCAGGATTGCCAGTTGAATCATGGCACCCTAAAGTATCAGCTTATTTTTCACAGCACCCCTATGCCAAAAGTTTCTTATTGAAATACGTAGTAAAAAATATTAAGTTAATTGTGCTTACCCGCCCTCCTTAGGTTTAATTATGTCAATACTAGTATCCAGCCCATCAAAATGACGGAACATAACATAACAGCACTGTCAGCGCCGGCACTAGTTTTGCCTATCACATTAACCATAAATAACTGAATTTTGAAGTAGACACCAACCCACACCCAGTTTTTATGTATCAACAGGGAAGAAAGCGCAGACTAGATGGGCCAAGAGTTTCTTATCTGCAGTCAAATTCAATGTTTCCAATAAGGGGGGGGGGGGATGATCAAAGTTTAGCGTGAGATAAAGTCCCAATAAAAGCCAATCTGCTTCAAACTGGCATTTTACAATCTAGGGGGCATGTACCAAGCAGTGATAAAACTGGAGAAGTGAGCCAGTGGAGAAGTTGCCCATAGCGACCAATCAGCTGCTCTGTATACTTTTATAGTATGCAAATTATAAATGTTACGTCAATGCTGATTGGTTTCCATGGGCAAGTTCCCCACTTTTATCACTGCTTAGAACATCTCCCCCTAGGTGTGAAGAATAACAGCTAGGAGCGGATTGGTTGGTACTTTATCTCTCTCCAAGTTTTGATAAATCTCCCCCTAAATAACATTCAAAGCACTTGAGAGGGTAGGAGGGTATATTTATTAAAGTGCGGGGTTTTAGAAGTGAAGAAGTCTAGCGCCTTTTAGAAAATATAGATACAATCTGACTGGCTGCTATAAGCAACTAAAAATAAACAATTTTATAAATATACCCCTTGGTGTAGCATCTGGCTTGAAAAAAGTAACATGCAATATTTGCCATTCCCTTCACCAGAAATAATACAATTTGTGGTGTGAGCACCAAATACAACATATTCTGTCATCTCGGGTTCGGTATGTAAACAACTTAGAAGTAGGGAACGCTAGAATCAATTTGTATACAATCAGTACCTAGACCGCACTATGCACAAAGCAGAAAACCATACAACCAACTGCTATGTCTTTTGCTATAATATACCTGCCCTTTAATGTTGGTCATATACTAGTAGTAGTTCCCTGTGTTGTACATTTTTTTATCTCTCTATTCCCTCCAGTCTTCCATTATCTGTGTTTGCCCCCTTAGGACCTTTCTCTCCTCCCTCTCACTGCCCTTCAGTCGCTTTATATCCTGCTCCCCTCCCCCACCCATTTCTTTTCAACTTACTTTTATCTCCAGTACTCATTGCCATTTTCAGATGGAGCACTGCCGCCACTCAGTCAGATGCAGAGCGACATAGGGGTCGATTCAATTCGGCAACTTATAAATAGCGACGGGAATTAGCTCCCGACGCTATTCAATTCAGCTCCAGTTAAGTCGGCGATGGCCCGTTCTCGCCGACTAAACAGGTTGAATTGTCGGGAGAACGGGCATTCTCCGAATTAACTCCCCGGGGCGAGGCTAATTCCCGACAGAATCAGCCTCGCGCCGGCCGCGAGGCAGCACTTTTGTCGGGTTTCTTCTCTCATCCCCCGGGGATGAGAGAAGAATTCCCGTCAATTGCGGGTAACTAGCAGCTGAATTGAATAGCGTCAGGAGCTAATTCCCGGCGCTATTCATAAGTTGCCGAATTGAATCGACCCCATTGACAGGGTGTGTGCACATCTGACCTAAAGTGCATTGCACATTGGCGTCCAGCAGGTGACCAGTGACAGTGGGCATTATATCCATCTATATTTTATACAGAGCTATCCTATTTGCTACTCGTAGTAGCATCATCATCATCATCATCCTTTATTTATATGGCGCCACAAGGGTTCCGCAGCGCCCAATTACAGAGTACATAAATAATAAAGTCATTCTTCATATGGGATGACCAAAAGCAAGAACAATCAACTTTGCCAGATCTGATCAACAAGCATTGATAGCACACAACTTTCAATCAGTGCGGCGTGAATGGAAGCGCCACAAAAAAAAGAACACAATAAAATAAATATTTTCTATTTTGTCCCTCTATACCAGCCTTTTTCAACCAGTGTGTCGTGGCACACTACTGTGCCGCGACCAGCTGCAAGGTGTGCCGCGGAGTCAGAGCCACTGCATGCACCTTCAGAGCAAACTGTGGCCCAGACTCTTCTTAGAGGATCAGTCGTGCTCCGGGTTTGACCGTTGCATTGAAGACGCGGCGGTGTGACATCATAGGTCACGGCCGCATCGTCTCACCACCCAGCCAGCTCACCCGCCTGCATACACATCTTTCCTTCCCACCCACATCTGCCCGACCATCCGCTGCTCAGTATTCGCAGCACTCCACTATGAACAACCACCGCCACTGAGAGACAGGGAGAAGGACAGCTGACAGGAAGGGGCTAATATTTGTTATTTTATTTCTCCTGTGGGGAGCAATAGGATTTATGTGGGGAGCAATGTGATTAATTTATGTGGGGAGCAATAGGATTTATGTAAGGAGTAACATTATTTATGTGGGGGGCAATGTGATTGTTTTTTCTGTGTAGGTCAATGTGTGGATTCTTTTTTACTCTGAGGGCCAATATACTGATGGTGTGCCTTGCCAATTTTAAACTATTGTTTGGTGTGCCGCGAGTTAAAAAAAAAGGTTGAAAATCACTGCTCTATACAATTCTTTAAAAAGAGTCATCATGAAGGACCTATGTAACTGATGCTCAGCTGGTGGCTAGGGGCAGTAGGTGTGTAATTTTATCTAAGAACAGGATTGGAGACCTACTGTTAAAAAAAAAAAAAAAAAAAAAACTATTCTCTAAAAACTGCAACATAAATAGTAAGAACATATTTAACATGAAGCCCTTTAAAGTAATAATGTCTTTCAAGCGAAGTCCCCAAATATTAGTAGGCTGCCTGCCAGTGACCTAGGTAAACAGCTTTATCAATGTGCTTCATACAATGAGCACTACAGTACAATGCTTAAATGAACTTTATGTATAAGGTGGTCTCAAAGATACTAGTCTGTTACTGTATACATTCAGCAACAGAAGCATTTCTCTAGATTTATAGCTTCACCAACTGAGATTTAGTTGCAGTTTCCTGTCTTCATTCAGTCCTTCTCAGAAAAAGAAAACAAATGACTCAAGGAAAGACCCCATGGGCAGCTTCCTGAAAATTCCCTCAAGAGGAAGTTCAATCTTGTTCACTGTCCCCCTGAAAAATCACGACTACTATAAAGGCTTTGTGTAGGAGGTTAGGAAATATCAGTGCCTGCCGGATTACTGGCACAGTAGGTAAGGATGGTGAT
The DNA here is from genome assembly GCF_028390025.1 of Pseudophryne corroboree. Lineage (NCBI taxonomy): Eukaryota > Metazoa > Chordata > Amphibia > Anura > Myobatrachidae > Pseudophryne > Pseudophryne corroboree. The sequence continues at coordinate 400,743,998 of NC_086445.1, forward strand.
CTGGTTGCCTGTACAGTCACAGTTCTACTTCTCCACAGCACCTCTATAGTCAAGTCAAGTCAAGGCCCCAAAATATCAATTTCAATTCTGGCCAACTACATGGACACGGCTACCAGAGCCGGCTATCTATGTTTTACTGAGCACTACTCAAAAGGTGGAGACAGACAATATTTTACATTTACCAGAAATCAAAATAAAAAGTTTATTGCAATTTGTTAGATGGAAAATGAGGCTATTAATCACTATTAACTATAGAAATTGCCATGAAGCTCACAATAATCCAATTAGCCAGCCCCTATCGCCACTCAGAGAAGTAAATACAAGTATCAAAGGACATGTTAACATTTATTAATATTCCCAGAAAGTCAGACATCAACATCGCTGGAAATCCACCGCAATAAAGACAATTATTTAATTGCTTGCACTTGACTATGCTGTGAGCATAATAAACTGTGTGCGTCATAGCATAATATTTTCCTGTGCTATTACAGAGAGCTCTCTCAGAAGACAGTCCGAGAGTCTATTAGTATGCAGCATGCTCTTCATTATAATGCTATTTGGAGATAAGAGCAAGGTATACATGCATACAACTAGCACACAAATAACTACAGTACTAACACTACACGAAGGAGATGGACATGGGGGATATCTCAAGTACAGAACAGTGACATACTAAAACTTCACTGGTCAAAAGTTAGCGTAAAAGGCTAAACAAATGCATTGTAAAAAAGGAGAACATAAAACAAAGTGTGAATTTTATGACAACTGTAAAAACAGAGTGTTGTTCATAACAAGCAATAACATTCTGACATTTTTCCAGTACTTTAGAAAATGTAAGCAAACAACCGCAGCTCACAGTGGGCACAAAAAGTTACCTTTGGCACATAATTCATACCACTTTCATACCGATATAGCCAGGTCGCACCAGGGATTTGTGCACAGGTTATTCCCGGCTGAGCCCCTTTCAGACTGGCGACCCGACACAGCTTATTGCTGGGTTGGTGACAACACCGCGACGCATCAGGAGGCAGCGATTGGAGATTATACGATTGCATCGACCTGGCTTACCCGTTCACACTGCCCCGCAAGCCGGGTAGAACCCATGTTCAACCCGGGTGTGGTATGAAAGGTAGATAGTAACTAGGTCGACAGTGTCTAGGTCGACCACTATTGGTCGACAGTAACTAGGTCAATAGGGTCTCTAAGTCAACAGGGTCTAGGTCGACAGGAGTTTATGGGTTTTTTTTATGTCGTTATCTTCATAGAGTGACCGGGAACCCCAATTAGTGCACCGTGTCCCCTTGCTTCGGGCAAGGATTACCATTCCAATCGTAGTCCACGTGGATCGTTAAGTATGAAAATGTTCAAAAAAAGAAAAAAAAATCGTGAATAACTCATGTCGACCTTTTGACCTAGAACATGTCGACCAATAGTGGTCGACCTAGAGAGCGGATCCCGTTCAACCCTGCTCGCTACCCAAGCTGAAATATCGGGTCGCTCAACCAGGATTATTTCAACTGGTTACTTTCAGACTTTGCCTCAACCCAGGTTGTTGTGCGTTCACGTGCAATAACCCGGGTTATTGCTGGCGGTCTGAAAGGGGTATAAATGACACTCAATATTCATACAACAAAAACTCAATTAACATCTGTATTATTGTTAACTAGTTACCAGCCTGTCAACATCAAAATGATGGAACGTACCAGAAACGTCAGCGCCAGCGGCTGTGCATGCCTGAATGGAGCAACATTTGAATTGCTCAGTCGGGCCCCATCAAGTGACCGCCAGTAGGCAAAACACTTGAATTCCCCTCATAGAGAATAGCGGGAAGCAGGTACTGGTGCAAATACAGTTCTTCCATTGGAGCTGTTCAAAAGAATCACTGCAATGCCTTATGACAGTTGTACAGATGAATGACAACATTTAGTACTTTGCTCTATGCACAAGGGAAGGAGGAAGGGGCTAGTGGTGGTTGTGGTCAGTAACGGGGAGTTAGTATGGGATGCAGGAAGGAAGGAGGGGGAAGAAAGAAAAAGGAGACGATAAAGAGAAAATGAAGGACTATGGTATAGGCTAGTGGAAAGAGAAAAGGAATTGTAAAGACTCAAAATAGGCATGGGGGAATATTATGGCAAGTGAATGTTGGAGCAAGTGAGGGGCATACTGTATGGAGGTATTCAGAGATGAATTATTTAGGGTGCAAGGTTGCTTGGGGTTCTTTTTACAGCTTTAAAATTAAAGTAACATGCAACCCTTTTAAAAGGTTGGAGAGTTACACGTAAAGCATTGGGAGTGCATCAGATTGCCCATCACAGAGTTTGAATAAGATTGGCTGTAGCTTCTTTATTTACAAATATGTATGCATTAGATTTCATAAAAGGTTATACCCATTTGTAATGATCAAGGTTCCTACTCTTGAAATTAAATATACATTTAGTGAAAGACAGGTGGGAAGTAATTTCTGCCGAAAATCTACAGAAGAAAAGGCAGCAAATAAACATGTTAAAGTGTAACCATGATCTGGATGTCATGCCAAGCTCTACAGCTTGTAATCAAACCACACTGATGTCAAGTGGGTTTCTGTAGAGTTAAAGTAGCAGCGCTACCTTGCAAGTGTTACATTTTATGACCATACTCCACCTTTGCTACTGCAATGGAAAAACACCAGTACAATAAAACACTCTAATGTGGGTGGCACATACTTACCAGTGAGTATACCAAACACATCTGTGTTTTGAGGTGAGCCTAGGTGAAAAAGTCAAAGCAAGAAAGAAGAGATTTTTAGGTGTATTATCTTATACACCAACTGAATGGGCTAGGAGATCATTCTCTATCTAATGTGCACATTAGGATTTCTTCTGAAAAGATACACATTTTCCATAAAATAGATTTATTATGTTCCCTAGAAGTAAACAATTTAACCACATCAGTTAAATCCACTTCCAACCTCCAAATTGATTTCTGTACAAGGTGTTAATACTAGTAGGGTTATGGTTTGTTGGTGTGCATACAGCAGTAAAATAACAGTTACAGTATATTTATGTTGGTAGTACAACAAAGTGTGAAACAGCGTAGTTACCATTCAAAGCTCTCGTAGGTAGAATAAAACTCACTTCTATTTATCAAACTAATAAAATGTATTAACTTTGAATAACACATGTAGAGTTCTATAAATCTCAGAGAAGTGCACAATATACAAACAAAAAGATGGAAAACAAAAGATTATAAAAGCATAGTAAATATGAATGCAGAAAAATTAGAGTAAAAATAATAAAAATGGTGTTGAAAAAAATTGTGATTAAAAAGTATGAAACTATTGTACTTCTCTTAATCAGTAATCTGAAGTATCAATGACAGTAAAGGGATCAATTCAATTAGATGTGAGAGTTGCTGTAACTTGGAACGCTGTCAATGGACTTGTGGATCTTTGTACGCAGCCATATGGCTCCACACAAAAATCCAAGCATCCAGGGGTGCTGGATTGTAATTCAGCTCAGCACTGTATACACACCCATACACGATGACCCTTGATTGAGACAGGAAGGCTCACTACGTTGTCTGACAGCAATAGAATGTAGGCCAACAATACTAGTGGATCTAGAGCGGAAATACACATTCTCTACTGTCTACTTTATAACTAGGAGGGTTTTAATGTACATCACCACCACAAATGCAGTGTAAACCATCTTTCACAAGCATTACACTTTGTACAAATCCTTAAGGCTAATAGGCCCTACACACTGGCCGATATTCTGAAAGATATGAACGATCTCGTTCATAAATGAACGAGAACTCGTTCATATCTTTCAGTGTGAAGACTCCAGCGATGAACGATGCGCGTCCCCGCGCTCGTTCATCGCTGGTCTCCCGTCGGCTGTGCATGCAGGCCAATATGGACGATCTCGTCCATATTTGCCTGCACTTCAATGCAGCTGCGTGACGGGGGGAGTGAAGAAACTTCACTCCCCCCGTCACTGCCCCCCCGCCGCCGGGTCGCTCGTATCGGCCGTCGGGCACCTCGGCGGCGCATCGTGATATGTGTAGGGCCCCTTAGTCTGTCAACAGAAATTTTAGGGAAAACACTGGAGATACTGAAGGGTAATCCAGATTACCTTCATCGTTTGTTTGTTTTTTACCAATCTACTTACTTCAGTACTTATCTACTCCACAAAAAGATTCAATTCATTGTCGACAATTTTGTGTGTTTTACTAGCGATTTTAATGCAAGAACAATACCCAAAAAGTGCCATCCACTGACCTAGGAAATGTGACCAAACCAAGGGTAAGGCCCGTATACACGGGTCGATGTGGGAGAGATGTGTGCTGAACGAACCGCTCAGCACACATCTCTCCTGCCGCTCAGCACAGCGCAATGTGTGCTGAGCATGCGGAGGGAGACGGGGGGGGGGGGGGGGGGGGGGCGATCATTTCACCCCTCGGGTGAAATGAGCGACCTGCTAGATTGGCCTGTGGGCGTGGCTTTGTTAAGATGGGCGTGGCCTCACCTGATTTCATCATCACGGCCACCACAGGATAAAAAAAAAAAAGTCCTCATTTTACACATTACAGCAGGCAAGTGTCCCCATTTTACACAGCACGTTAGGCAAGTGTCCCCATTTTACACATTGCGGCAGGCACGTGCCCCCATTTTACACAGAACGGCAGGCAAGTGTCCCCATTTTACACATTGCGGCAGGAAAGTGTCCCCATTTTACACATTGCGGCAGGAAAGTGTCCCCATTTTACACATTGCGGCAGGCACAAGCCCCCATTTTACACAGTACGGCAGGCAAGTGTCCCCATTTTACACATTGCGGCAGGAAAGTGTCCCCATTTTACACATTGCGGCAGGAAAGTGTCCCCATTTTACACATTGCGGCAGGAAAGTGTCACCATTTTACACATTGCGGCAGGAAAGTGTCCTCATTTTACACATTGTGGCAGGAAAGTGTCCCCATTTTACACATTGCGGCAGGCACGTGCCCCCATTTTACACATTGCGGCAGGCACGTGTCCCCATTTTACACATTCCGGCAGACAAGTGTCCCCATTTTACACATTACGGCAAGCAAGTGTCCCCATTTTACACATTGCGGCAGGCAAGTGTCCCCATTTTACACATTGCGGCAGGCACGTGCCCCCATTTTACACATTGCGGCAGGCACGTGCCCCCATTTTACACAGTACAACAGGCAAGTGTCCCCATTTTACACATTGCGGCAGGCACGTGCCCCCATTTTACACAGTACGGCAGGCAAGTGTCCCCATTTTACACATTGCGGCAGGAAAGTGTCCCCATTTTACACATTGCGGCAGGCACGTGCCCCCATTTTACACAGTACAACAGGCAAGTGTCCCCATTTTACACATTGCGGCAGGCACGTGCCCCCATTTTACACAGCATGGCAGGCAAGTGACCCCATTTTACACATTGCAGCAGGCACGTGCCCCCATTTTACACAGTACGGCAGGCAAGTGTCCCCATTTTACACATTGCGGCAGGAAAGTGTCCCCATTTTACACATTGCGGCAGGCACAAGCCCCCATTTTACACAGTACGGCAGGCAAGTGTCCCCATTTTACACATTGCGGCAGGAAAGTGTCCCCATTTTACACATTGCGGCAGGAAAGTGTCCCCATTTTACACATTGCGGCAGGAAAGTGTCACCATTTTACACATTGCGGCAGGAAAGTGTCCTCATTTTACACATTGTGGCAGGAAAGTGTCCCCATTTTACACATTGCGGCAGGCACGTGCCCCCATTTTACACATTGCGGCAGGCACGTGTCCCCATTTTACACATTCCGGCAGACAAGTGTCCCCATTTTACACATTACGGCAAGCAAGTGTCCCCATTTTACACATTACGGCAGGCAAGTGTCCCCATTTTACACATTGCGGCAGGCACGTGCCCCCATTTTACACAGTACAACAGGCAAGTGTCCCCATTTTACACATTGCGGCAGGCACGTGCCCCCATTTTACACAGTACGGCAGGCAAGTGTCCCCATTTTACACATTGCGGCAGGAAAGTGTCCCCATTTTACACATTGCGGCAGGCACGTGCCCCCATTTTACACAGCATGGCAGGCAAGTGACCCCATTTTACACATTGCGGCAGGCACGTGCCCCCATTTTACACATTGAGGCAGGCACGTGCCCCCATTTTACACAGCATGGCAGGCAAGTGTCCCCATTTTACACATTGCGGCAGGAAAGTGTCCCCATTTTACACATTCCGGCAGGCACGTGCCCCCATTTTACACAGTACGGCAGGCAAGTGTCCCCATTTTATACATTCCGGCAGACAAGTGTCCCCATTTTACACAGTACGGCAGGTGGGGGGGGGGGGGGGGGAGAGAGAGAGAGAGAGAGAGAGAGAGAGAGAGAGAGAGAGAGAGAGAGAGAGAGAGAGAGAGAGAGAGAGAGAGAGAGAGAGAGAGAGAGAGAGAGAGAGGGAGAAGGGCTGACTTACATTTGAAGCGGTTCTTCCCGCTCTTCAGCCGCCTCTCCCTCGTCTGCGCATCGCTGGCCGGCTTGGCTCCCCCTTCTCCCGAGTGCCCAGCTCGGGGGCGGGGTTTCGCGGAATGACGCGATTGCGTCGTGACGTCACTACGCAAACGCGTCATTCTGCGAAACCCCGCCCCCCCGGACTGGGCACTCGGGAGGAGAGGGGAGGGGGGTTTGAAAGTGCTCAGGAAGTGCCGCGGCGGGCGCCCTGTGCTCACCCGCCACAAGAAACGGCACTGCATGGAGCGATCATGCTTAAAACCTAAGCAATCTAGTCAGATTGCTTAGATTATCGCTCAGTGAGTACCCCCCTTAACATGCATGCATGTGCTGTACTGTTAAACAGAATCGATTTGATTTTTGATAAATGACGTGATTTTTGTTGTGTACAGAGGTAAATTATGCACATTTTCATTACATGGCTGCACACAATGATGCAGACTATTATGTCCAGTATCCAGAGCCGTAAGTAGATTTTGAAGCCCTGTGCCAGAAAGAGAATTGTTTCTCCCCCATATGTGAAATAAAGATTGCACACACCAAAGATGCGTGTCAAAAATAAATAAGTGTGGCTTTGGGGGAAAGGGCGTGGCCACAGAATAGTATTCTAGAATTCATAGAATATAATTCACATTACACCAAATGGTAAAGCCCCTTATACATGTTACGCCACACAGTAGTACCCCTTATACACAGGACGCCACACAGTGCCCCTTATACACGTTACACCATACAGTAGAGCCCCTTATACACAGGATGCCACACATTAGTACCCCTTATACACGTTACCCCGCACAGTAGAGCCCCTCATCATCATTTCTCCTCCTCCTCACCACCAACATTTCTCCTCATTAATGATTTATCTTTATTCAGTAAGTTATGAATTTCACTTTGTAATGTTGTAAAAATGGATGATCAAACTAATATTTTACTTATATCTTAGACAAAAAACTTGGAATTTTGCTCTGTCCCTAAAACTCATCCTATACATTCTCTTCACAATTATTAAAAACCATTGGGTCATTCAAACAAACGATCTTAGTTCAGAGATATATAATTCCTTAAAATTGGCATACACGTGCAGGTAAAATGCATGTCAGATTGACAGGCATTTTATCTGCCAGCCTGACTTATTGTGGCCATACACAGTGATAGCTCCCACAGTATACGGAACACAATAACTGTGCTCCTCCCCTGGGGAGGAGACCTTTCCTCATTCTCCTGTGAAGGAACAAGGGAAATGTCCGTCAGACAGCCGCAATAGGGCATACACTGTCCCTGGTGCAGCCGACATGCAACTTAAAAAATATTGCATCGGAGGGACATGCTGGACAATTTAGCATAACCATCTGTTTGATATTTTCGGATAGGTCCCCTACATACATTGTACAATTATCTGGCCAGATAATTGTAGCATGCATGCTCGGCCTTAGAAAGTAAACATTTAAATATAGGGGATATGGAAGAAGTTCAGGACAGGCCAAAAGGATCAAGTAAACATACATGGGGGGAATTCAATTCAGTACACTGGACATTAGGTGTCATTCCGGATTGGCAAATCGAATCCATCGGCATCATAAGATTTACCTCACATCCCAAAAGGAGAAAAATTGCAATGTCAGCCCTACCGTATAAGGTCAATATGTGAACAGACAGGTATCGTGGCATTTCCAAGCAGCACATAGTATGCAATTCAATTCCCCACATTGGAGCGAATACAGAGGTGAGCACAAGTCAGTTTGATGAATGTACTTTGCATGTTAAACGGCATACGCTTTATAGCAAAGCATTTACAAGTATGGACGATGCAGAGTCACATGTAACTCAGTTACACCTCACTAACATCTGAAGGGGCATAACTGGGTTGTAGTAGGGCGTTCACATGTAGACAATGTTCAGTGAGGGTGTGTTGGTTAAATGTGGCCTATGCAGAAGTCATCTTTGTACCAAGAATACAGCTGGTGAAAGTAGCCATTGCTAATGAATATGGATATGAAACCAATGCCACGAAGAGAAGTACAACTCTGCATATGGGAGAAAATGTCCATTTAGTTTTGTGAATGCAGTGTAGGAGCAATTACAGCCCCTTTATGTTTTTACTGCATTTGACAAAGCACAACAAAAATAATTATTCTAAAAGATCTCTGTATATTATGCAATGACAATTATTTACTAATCTCCTCCTGCAAGTAACTCCTTATCTACTCTATAAAAGAGGGATAGTCAGACACCAGCATCATAAGAGATTTAATTCAACGGCTAGCTAAACGTAGTAAGAGACATTTGACTAGACGGTGAATATTTAAGGATGCCCATCCCTGTATTCAAGCTGACTTTTCACCTAAGAATCCAGTCACTACTAAATCTGTCCTTTCACCATGTCTTCTTTACTACTATATTGGTCATATGGCTAAGCAAGCCCACATAAATAATTCTATCAGCTTTTTGCCTCACAGGCTGAGGCAAAGCCATTTTGGACAGATCTGAATTACCATGCATAATTGAGCATACTTATGGATGACTCTTTGTTATATAAACCCTTGCCTGAAGCTTTAAACACTGTGCATGCTTATCATTTTCTATACATCCAAGATGGATTTTTTTTTTCCATTTGTGAAACTAAAGAGCATTTTTTTTTGTGCCCAATCCAATAGTTTTTAAAGAGAACCGATGTTAGGCATTTATGACTCCTATTCAATTTACCTGCGAGGCATTATAGAAGCATTTGAAGATGTATGTGGCGCTAAACAATTCAAAGACGCTAAGGAAAAATCCTGTCTTTACATAGCATTAAGAATACTGGACACATAATGGTCATAGCCCACAAAGACAATGATTTGTGAAGTCGCTTGTTCTCCTTTCTCCCATCCCATTTATCATTCTAGCTCTGATTACAGCAATCATTATTAGGGAGTAAACATACTCTGGAGCAGCAGCATATACTCAGTTTTGGAGATATTTCATAGCATTGATTTTTGAGGTGTGTCATAAGGTATTATTAACCTTTTTAATGGCTAATTGAACCACTAAATAACAATTCTTTAAAATAAAAAATAAAATATGGTGCAGTTATCTAATGTATCACATTACTATATTATATATATTTGTTATAGTTATATACAAAATAAAGAGAAAAGGATACTTTACATGTTATTTTAAAGGAGTTAAGCTAGGTGAAGCAATTTCCTTTGCACTTTTCACTTCCTTTTCTGACCCAAAACCACTGAGAGGCTGGGTTTACACATCACTTGAAGACGGCCGTTTTTTTGTGGCACACGTTAAAAATACTTACTTCATGTTGGGTGTGTATATAATCTAGATCTTAAATTGTGTGGTCAGAGGGATCATTCATCCCTTTAGCCATGGAACCTCTATAGACCACATCAAAACAACACTGCTTGGCCCATATAAACAAGTTTTGTGACTTTTGTGTACTGATGACGTTCACATGTAAACATGGTCAATATGCTTTATTGAGTTATCTAGCACAATCAACGGACTAATGACAAACATGTAAACACAACGCATTGGGAACCATTTTCACAGCACTATGGGCATATGTATCGAAACATGAAGAGAGATAAAGTACGAACCAATCAGCTCCTGTCATTTTTCAAACACTGCCTGTAAACAGTTAGGATCGGATTGGTTGGTACTCCATCTCTTTCTACGTTATCTCCCTGCAAACTTTAATACATATACCCCTATGTATCTTATGGAATATAACGTTGTTGTAAGCTGCCACAGAAGGCCACAACTTAAGTAACAATCAAATATTGGTCCATTTCAACAGGTCATATAATATACCTCAGACTAATTGATCTCCCTGGGCTATTTAACTGTCCCTAAAGTAAGCCCGCAGGCTGAACTTTGGGTTTGGTTTTTTTTCTCGAACCTGAGTAGGCTCGAAAAAGCCTGTGTTAAATAGCCTATTTTCGTGAGTTAACACATAGAATATGGATACATTCCCAGACCTATGTGTTAACACCCGAACAAAGATAATTTAATAGCCCGAAACGAAAAAGCTCAAGGCTGCCCCCATTTTTCATTCCCATTCAATTATCAGGGCTAACCGAATTCCACCCTCAGATGAGCAGGGAAGGAGGCATCGAGCGGATGAACGCGCACTGCAAGGTACCACAGTAACCGGTGTACCGCAAATTTTATATCCACTTTAATAAATACAGCATCAAACTACAGAACATCAATGGGAGGGAAACAAATCTAACTATATAAAAAGTAAAAAACATATCAACATTTTGTGGTTTAGCTATCTGGACTCCACCTTTAAGTGAAATAATTTCTCATCTGATTTAACACTTTATAGAAAACCACAACCAAACTGTTGGTTTCCCTTCATGTGTGAAAGTCTCTCACTTTAAAAATACATATAATATAGAGCTATATACTTTATAAAAGCAGCATGTTTGTCATGTCAAAGTATTAAAGGTGACAAGCCCTTCTCCAAATCTAACCATCCATTTATGGTTAATAATGCTTCCTATTTAAAATACTTGGTTAAGAAAAAATGCGTGACCAGGGTTCTGTTTGCCCAGTGTCCCACAAACACAATGTCATTTTGACATTTGGGTACAAAAGCACCTCATGCACTTACAGTAAATTATCCACTGCAAAATATCCATTATGCCCAACTCATCCCATTGAACAATGCATATCCTCACAAAGGACTCTTCTGTAGGCACGAAGTAGGAGTCACGAGCAACTATCTGTGCAGTGGGTTCTTACTTACATAAATGAGCTATGTTAAATATGTAAATGTAAACATAACAAAAATAGCTAGAAGCTCTATACATATGTAACTTAAAGGCGGGTACACACTACCAAATAAGTAGATGCCGCCGTTGAACAACTATATCGTTGAACGATTTTGGGGTCGATTCAATTCGGCAATTTATGAATAGCACCGGGAATTAGCTCCCGACGCTATTCAATTAAGCTCCAGTTAAGTCGGCGAAAGCACGTTCTCGCCGACTTAACAGGTAGTTTTGTCGGGAGAACGGGCATTCTCCGACTTAACTACCCACGGCGATGCTGATTCCCGACAGAATCAGTCTTGCGCCGGCCGCGAGGAAGCACTTTTGTCAGTTTTCTTCTCTCACCCCCCGGGGATGAGAGAAGAATTCCCGATAATTGCGGGTAACTAGCAGCTGAATTGAATAGCGTCGGGAGCTAATTCCCGGCGCTATTCTTAAATTGCCGAATTGAATCGACCCCATAGTGTTCAACGATATAGTGCGTACACACTAAACATTATCGTTCAACGATAACGTTCAGTGACGTCACCGTCATGCAGCTCAGGCCAACATTGACGGGTGGAGTTGCATGTCAGCTAAATATTGGTGAACGGTGAATGACATGCGGGAGCACGCATCGTTCATCGTTTACCAATATCACCCCCATAGACACTGGACGATTTCAGGCAAAAAAATAAACGATAATGCGTTTATTTTTTAGCCAGAAATCGCCTAGTGTGTACCCCCCTTAAAAGTTTCAGGAGATCTGTAAATACGTTATTGTTTTGTATTTTGCAAATAAACCCTCAACACATACATTATACAGTATCAAACATTCTGTGTAGAAGAATGTATAGGCAGTTTCACAAAAATACACACTTTTTATATGTGTATATATATATACACACTTCACTAAACCCACTTCCTCAAATTGACCCTAGTAACCTGGGGTATGATATCCCCAACTACCACATCTTGACTACTTTCAGCCACAGAAATAATTTAAATGTGTTAATTTTTTCAGAAATGCAGGCTCACACTCTTAAGTAATAAGCAACAAGCTGCCATGAGTTTGTATTCAAGTCACTGAGGGCCTTGCTTTACAAAGATTTTCCACTGGGATAGAATAATGAAAGCTTTGTTGCACTAAAAAGACGTTGCTGTCCAGGGAGAGGTTTTGCCAGTAGCAAATCACACAGACATGGGCATGAAACTCTGCTCCTCTCTCATATTTTGGCACACAAAAAGCCAGATCACCCATTGTATTCACACATCTTAGACAAAGAGTCACAACTTGAATCCACAGTATAATTATCATTCATAATTTCCAGGGAACCTCTGCTGCTGAGCAGGTTCATCCCAGCAAATCACCAACAGTACTGCCTATTCTAGAAAAAGCCTTTGTGCACTACAATCCCCAACATAACACTATTATAAAACTTGATTATGTGTATTTTTGGAAATTTAAATACTCCTCATATGTAAATATTAACTGAGATTGGTCAAAGAGTAGTAATAGTGAGGATTCATTACACAAAATATGCAGGAAGATAGACATGTTTGGTCAGTAATTGTAAAACAGGGTACTCTTTTTAAAAACTTTTCTGAAAACAGAGGAAGTTGTCAATTATGGAGTACACAGCTTTCTAGTATCTGTATGTTCAGCTCAGTGCATGCATGGAGTGATATATAGATATTATTACACAGATGCAAACTGTGACTAGAACAGGTACAGTAACAGATAATAAGGACATCGCTCAACTACCTAAAGCCCTAGCTCCTCTTCACATAAAGGCACACAAGTTGGCACACAGTGTCTACTGTACCAGAGTATGCAGCCTCTGCTATAGGGTAGGGTGAGTTGTGCATGAAGTGTAAGGACATGGACTCACCCATGAGGGGCATGCCAGCACGGGCACAGATATGGGTGGGGAGCATAATGGCACAGACCCAGGATGGGTGAGGGGCATGCCGGCACGGGTGTCGAGAAGGGTGAGGGGCATGCCGGCATGGGCGCAGAGATGGGTGTGGGGGATGCCGACACAGGCATCAGGTTGGGTGAGGGACAGGCTAGATTGGGAACAGAGATGGCTGAGAGGCATGCCGTCAGAGGCATCAAAATGGGTGAGAGAATAAGGCACCAAGATGGGTAAGTACCAGGCTAGCATGGACACAGAGATGACAGGAAGACTGGCATGGGGCAGAGATGGTAGACGGATAGGCTGGCATGGGAACTGTCTGGAGGGATATGACTACAGCTGACCAGGACTACAGTATACAGTATATGCCGACACACTATCCCTCCTCACCCATCACTTAGCATGGGACAGGAGGAAACTTTGTGCCAGGGGAAAACTGTCGGCTCAGGGCTGCCAGCAGAGCAGACACGGGTATGTCCGAGTCACACCAGTGGACATGGGTTACCGGGAGGGAGAGACCCCGCGAGTCGCTCACCTATCTTGATCCTCACACTCTGAAAGACACGGATACCCTCCTCCTCCACCGCCATAATGTTCAGCGCTCTGGCACGGCTCAGCACTGCGGGCTCTCCCCCGGCCACTGTACTCCCAGTGCGGCCACTGCGGCTCTCTGAAAACCGGTCTCCTCCTCACACAGAGCGCGAAGCAGCCGGGGGGAGTCATCCGTCCTCCAACCCGGGGCGCCGATTCTGTAGTAGGTGGACCGAGAACACTACCTTACCCGGTGATTGGCTAGCTCTGACACAGCAAGTGAAGGGGGCGTGAGTGAAGGGCGTGGTCTCGGCTGTTATTGGATAGAGAGAAGGTCGGTTTGCGGCGTGTGAGCGGAATGTTCTACCCACAGTCACAACACGCACACGCACAATGCGATGAGGATTGTTGGAGTTGGGGATCTGCGACAGTGGCTCCCGGGTCTGCAGTCTGCAGTGGTGCGTAGTGTTTCCTGGCATACGGGTCAGTGCAGGCACTGAGTGCATACCCTCCAACATGACCCGCCCCACTAGGTACAAAATGCTCTGTTTCTGGACTTCCCTCTTAATTTATTATTGCCATCACCTGTGAAGAAACAGCTTTCTTATCATTTAACTAGTTCAACACAGGGGATGGGAAATCATAAATTAAGAGGGAAGTCCAGGAACAGAGCATTTTGTACCTAGTGGGGCGGGTCATGTTGGAGGGTCTGTGAGTGCTGTGCTGTTATACTCGGGTCACGGCAGTTTGTCATGAGTGTCTGCAGCCATGGCTGCGAGATCTGTACAATCCGGTGACTCCTGCCCCAGCATGACTCCGCAATAACTTGATTCCGCAACATTTTGGGGCAAACTTGGTCACAGCTTTATTTCACATTGAAACACAGCAATGCGCAACAGAATCACAGGGCAAGGAAATAATGGGCTAGCAAGGCTTCTTCTGCCTTTTGTTAACCATGTTCGCACCAAATGGGTGGGGGAGGGATCGACCCAACCGCGTGGGCTTGCCACATCAACCCCCAAACCCGAACACCTATGGGTGGAGGGGTGCCCAACCCAACCTTATGGGCACACCGCATCCCGCCCCTTTGCCTATCAGTAATTGTGGGTTCATTCTGCCCAACCTAGAATGCACGCAACAGCAGCCCCACCTGGACACCTCTACCAAGTGTGCATACCACCTGAACTGGCACGCAGCCCGTGTGGCCCAACCGTCCAAGTCTGTACCAGGCGTGCGGCTAGGTAATTATGCCTGGCCGTCTTCCATCCCCTTATGTAATATTCCATAGCTAGCTCACCACTTTCTCCACGCCACACGAGGTTCCTAGCCTGCGGGGACCGACGCCCCACCCTGCGACCCACCCTCTATATGCACACTGGCTCTAACACATCCTGCAAAGCGTTGTTACTCAAGTCCAACACCACCTCTGACAGGTGCACACCATCGCTCCTGTATAAGCCCTGACACCTTGACGAGATATCCGTGTGCCCAATGATGCTGCCCCCTACCTCGAGGACTAGCTTCCTCATGGCTGCTTTCACTCTCTTCCTGGCCCTTTCCACTCCTGCCCCTGCCCTGGCCCACCCCAGGCCAACCTGGGGATTATACAGGCCCACAGAATGCGCACCTGGCTCCACCGCTCTCTTAACCATTCCAAATCTTCCCTCATCCACCTGATTATGCCCATAGACTTTACCTTACCCAGGTCATTCCCTCCCAGATGCAGGACTACTACATCTGGAGCCTGGCCCGCTGCTGCCTCTGCCCTGACAACCGCCTTCCTCAACTGTGACCATGCCTCTGACTCCGAACCAGTTCACCGCCCAATTTACTTGCGGCAAACCCAGGCAATGTCCTTAAGGCCTGGCGGCAGCCCGGTCTCCTTCCCAGTGGATGAGCAAATGGCCCATAATCCATACATGCTTAACACCCATGCTGCCTGAAAAGAGGGGAAGGAACGGTGGGTGTGAATGTTAGCACACCAAATGATTTGCTGCCCGTGCCCCTGGGGACCACGGGTCTGACATACCTTTTGTAACAGCCTGACTTCCACCTCCCCAGTCTTTTAATGTCCTCTACGGCCCTCCCCTTCCCTGTTGCTGACGTAGCTGTGCCTATTCTGAAGGAATGCGTGCCATACTTACTTGTGTCCCAGCTCAGTGCTACAACACACCTTTTAATAACTGCGCTGAACTGATATTTAATGAACGCAGCCATATTCCTGTGTACAAGGAAATTAATGCCACCAGGCGGCCTGTGCTTCACATAACTCTGCACCACTACCACTGGGCAAACCTCTGGGTCCACCTGCTTCTTCAGCTGGACCCACCTGCCCCTGCCTACCTGGTCAGTTTTTGACCTGTGTGTTCTACAGAGGATCGAGCCCTCGGACAGCACCACATTCGTGAACAGCAACTCTGTGCCCGAGCTCCTGCTTGACTCTTCCTGGCTTCCCTTCTTTATTAAAACAATCCTTGGCACAGAAAATGCATGCATGCTTGAACCTACAAACTGATCGTATGCACTGCGCATCGTTAAATGTGAAGCACCTGAGCTTATCCTGCTTGTGCGTGCTAGGCCTCCCCCTAGCTCCCTTAGCCGTTGGGCTGCCCTTGTCCGCAAGGCTGACAGCCTACGCTTTGAACCACACGTCAATATCCCTGATGCCAAATTGTATGGGGGGTTTTATACCCTGAGATTTGACTGTAAAGACTTCATCATAAACCTGTCACAAGGCTACCCCATATTGCACATACATGCAGTGTAT
The DNA here is from genome assembly GCF_028390025.1 of Pseudophryne corroboree. NCBI lineage: Eukaryota > Metazoa > Chordata > Amphibia > Anura > Myobatrachidae > Pseudophryne > Pseudophryne corroboree. Next base: position 400,760,480 of record NC_086445.1, read on the forward strand.
GAAATTTATATACGTCAACATGCCAACTGCCATGCTCGGATAAGCCTCTATGTAGCACCCCGTGTAAGCAAACATGCCACCTAGCCAATTATCAAATGTCTTATACATTTTCCACTAGCACTGGGCCCTTCTTGGCCCAGTTCTCCTTGTTCCTCAGACCTGCCACTGTAAACGTGCAGATATCTACTAGTGCCCCTTTCTCTATCTCTTTTGGCAAATCACTTAACTCATAATCCACAGAGCCCCCCTGCTGCAAAAAAAACGCTTTGCTTCTCTACTGCTACCTGGCCTAACTGACTACTTGAAGCATCCACGCCCAGGCCGCTAGCTTTCTTTTATTTGTTGATAGTCCTAGATGCGCGCAACCGTTACTTAAACACCTTACATGCTACCTCATCCTCAGAATCCGAGGAGCTATGCGCATCCTTGCTAGCCGCATACGCAGCCTGCACCCCTGCATTCCCAGAAACATCACCCTGCATGCTACAAGTATTGCTCAATTGAACATCACAAATATTAACGTTACTGATAATATTGATCTCACCATTCCCAGAATCCTGACCTGTGTTGGACTAGGCTCCCAGTGCTGATGCGAGAGACCTCCCTGCGCTGGACGGTGCAACAGGTGCCCCTGGAATTTTCCTGGCTGTGCTGGTCCCAGCGACAGCTGCTTCCTGCATTGTCCTTGCTGTGCTTGCCGTGGTGACAGACATATGTGTAGGAGATATCTGCGCCCTGCTGGTTCCGGCCCAGGTTTATGCTCTTTACGCAGTCCCCTGAGCCTATTCGACCTGCTGCGCTTGAGTGCGGCCTGGGGTGGGGTTTGTGCTGCAGCAGGGGGAGGATTAGTGTCCATCAGGTACCTCATAAAAGTCTGCTCCTCCCCCTCTGAATCTGGGCAACCTGACTGTAACCTTCGGGATCAGCTCTCCACAGCTGTCCTGATGCACACTCACCCCTTTGAATTGCTGCACTGCACACTGCGCCCGCTGAACCTTCTTGCCAAGCCCTGGTGTTTTTTTCAGCCTGTCCGGACTGCCTCCTCTTGGTAGACCTCCGACCACCAAGTCAAGCACTTGCTGCTTTTCTTTTGTTCAGCTGCTGCCTTCATTCCCCTCCTGCTGCTGACTGCAGCTGCCAGGACTGAGCTTCCTTCCGATCTCTGAAGCATGCTGGGAGAGCCCTTCTCCTCTCTGGGCACTCCAGGCATGGATTACCCTGCTACAGAACAAAGATGTTTGACAATAATCCAAGGCGCAAACTAGGCGCAAACTAGTTATGCAGCAGAAAGGAAAAAATAGGGCCATTAAACCCTTTGAAAAGTACAATCACAAAAGAAATTAACCAATCATCATGCGCTCATTGTGTTCACAATAAAAAATGGGTAAAAATATATAGAACAAATGTATATAAATATCATAGACCAACTCAAATGGTAATACTGATACTTAAGTCCAAAAACAGTCTCTTTGAAGATGTCAGATCTCTGTAAAATGGCTCCTAGAAGGTGTCATACGTCTTGTCCAGTCCTCCAGTTGTTTGGATTATGTAAAAGAACATATAAACAAATCATGGTATAGTATGTCCAGAACTATGACAACAATTCAAGGTTCTTCATATCCCGCTTATAATCAATGCGTACCTGACTTACACATCACACATGTGAATTCCACTCATAAAGGTATCTTTAAATCACCATTATGTCGTCTGTGTCAAAGATCTCTGCAAAACCACCACCAATCTCAAATAATGCGTACCATACTCACTGATAAACAGGATGGTACACCTCCTATAGCGGTTTCTTTAATGAGCTCAACATGACTCCGTCACTGCATATATCCCAATGCCAGGCTTAAGCAGGGTGGATAGTCAATTTATTTAAAAAAAAAATTTAAAAGCACACTAATGACAAACAGGTATTTACAATAGCGGTAAGAACCAAAAGAACAAGCAGTTTTTACCAACTGGAAGCCATGCGTGTGTCAGCGTCCGGAGTCTTACCAGTACGCTGGGGCCGCGGGGCTGGCTTCCTTGGCTATGTGCGGGCAGCGGCGGAGGTGGGCTGCTGCGCCAGATCCGTGGGCAGCAGTAGCGGCGGTGAGGGGGTCCGCTCGTGGCGGCAGGACGTCGCTACAGTGGGTCGCTCTAGCTGAGCCATTGCTAGGAGACCAGGGGCAGTGAGCAATGTGGCTTTGCAAAAAGGTCTGCATTACTGGGCGCCGCCATGTTGGAGACCAAGTTTTGAGCATAGTTCCTGTTTCCTGTCTCTTCCAGCCAATCCAGGGGAAGCTCTCCCAATAAAAGGGGGCTGGTTTAGGAGAGGGATGCCAGTGCTTCAAGTTGCAACCCTGTTGTAGGTGCTTTAGCCTGTGCTCCCAGGATTCCTGCTGTATTCTGGTTCCTCCTGATCCTGCTTGGTCAGTTCTCTGTAGCTGCTGCAGCCCTGCCATTCCTACCCTGCTACTGCCTGTGGAAGTGCCCCTGGAAAACCCGGTCCAGTTAGACTCTTTGGGCACAGTCGGCCCCGGATCTTCTGCCTTGTCTTTCAAGCCACACTCCACAGATCTCCTTCACCAGCCACGCCTTTGTACCACCGACCACCGCCTGCAGATTATTATCTTCAGCCTCGTTTTCCAAACCACAGTCCTTGTCTCCAGCCACGTCTTCAAACATCATCCACAGTTCCACAGTTCATCATCTACAGTCTCGCCTTTCAAATCACAGTCCACAGTTCTTTGCCTCCAGCCACGTCTTAACCATCGTGCTCCAGCCTCGGTTCTCTACCTCAGCCCTGTACATAATAAACACTTTCCATTGACTCTCAAACCCCGCCTACGTTCTTAATTGCTCCGTGTCCCATGCGAAGGAACTATATCCAGCCTCCTCATCTGGTTCATTCACAGCCCGCTACCTCCTCGGGCAAATCTCAGCTGCCGGATCCTCAAACTCTGCTAGACGTGACAGCGTGTGGGTCCATTACCCGGCGGCCAAAATCGGGACTGCCCACAAAAGATGGAAACTGCAAAACTTACCAAGTGGAAACACTGCACAGGTTCTGTGCACTTGCTTCCGACGCGTTTCGACCTATTATAGGTCTTTATCGAGGAAACCGAGTATATCACATAGCACCAGTAGTTATTATACAAAGCCGGAAATTATTATGACGTCGGCGGCTTTGTTAATTGGCCACACTGATGGCAATACGTCACCAACCGCGCCGTCACAGAACATCAACAAACGGCGACAGTGTCAGTGTGTCATCTAACTAACTAATGTGATGACACACTGAGGCTGTCGCCATTTGTTGATGTTCTGTGACGGCGCTGTTGGTGACGTATTGTCATCAGTGTGGTCGCTTAGTAATGCGGCGGCTTTGTCATAATCATTTCCGGCTTTGTACAATAAATACTGGTGCTATGTGATACACTCGGTTTCCTCTATAAAGACCTATAATAGGTTGAAACGCGTCAGAAGCAAGTGCACAGAACCTGTGCAGTGTTTCCAGTTGGTAAGTTTTGCGGTTTCCATCTTTTGTGGGCAGTCCCGACTTTGGCCGCCGGGTAATGCACCCACACGCATGGCTTCCAGTTGGTAAAAACTGCATGTTCTTTTGGTTCTTACCGCTATTGTAAATACCTGTTTGTCATTAGTGTGCTTTTAAAAAAAATGTTTAATAAATTGACTATCCACCCTGCTTAAGCCTAGCATTGGGATATATGCAGTGACGGAGTCACGTTGAGCTCATTAAAGAAACCGCTATAGGAGGTATACCATCCTGTTTATCAGTGAGTATGGTACGCATCATTTGAGATTGGTGGTGGTTTTGCAGAGATCTTTGACACAGACAACATAATGGTGATTTAAAGATACCTTTATGAGTAGAATTCACATGTGTGATGTGGAAGTCGGGTACGCATTGATTATAAGCGGGATATGAAGAACCTTGAATTTTTGTCATAGTTCTGGACATACTATATATACCATGATTTGTTCATATGTTCTTTTACATAATCCAAACAACTGGAGGACTGGACGAGACTTATGACACCTTCTAGGAGCCATTTTACAGAGATCTGACATCTTCACAGAGACTGTTTTTGGACTTAAGTATCAGTATTACCATTTGAGTTGGTCTATGATAGTTATATACATTTGTTCTATATATTTGTACCCATTTTTTATGGTGAACACAGTGAGCGCGTGATGATTGGTTAATTTCTTTTGTGATGGATTACCCTGCTGCTGACTCTGCCTACTGCTGGAAATCTGGTGCTGCTGCTGCTGCATGGTGATGGAGACTGTATGAGTTGAGCAGGAAGGAGGGAGTCCGCGCAGCAACCTTTCCAGTAAGAACTGCCTCCCCCTACCCCCTGCTGCTCCTTATGTATGCTGCTGCCACACTGCCCCCTTGCCAGTGGCCACGCTGCTCTACTGGCCTGCTGCCCACACCAGGTGTTAAAACGGGGATGGATTCACTTGCCCGTCCCCCTGATCTTTCCGCCGCTGGCCGAGCGCCACCTCGTGGCCCTTCCCCTTAGCCGGCTCCAGCGCCATTTTGGCACCCTTTGTCCCTAATAGGCACTTCTACAACACAAGTTACAGAATGAGAACCTGTAAATGTATGCTGGTTTTTTATTATGCTTGTGTTGTTATTCAGTGCCTGTGCAGCATGTTACAGCCCTTTGGTATTTGCACACAGAAACTTCAATGGTGTCAGAAGTCTGGCTGTGATGGCACAAGGTCTTCTCATTGGTCCGCTGGTTTTCAATGACTCCATTGTGGTGTAAGAGAAAGAATACTTCAGTCCAATAAAAGTCCAATGGAGTTCAAAAGAGAGTTTTAGCTATGTGACCTCCTCCAGTGCCAAATGCAGCAACAAACATGCAGTGTGAATTGCTGCAGTCGCTATTCCCATGAGCTCCAGATGTCCAGCTTTCACTAAAAGCTGCAAAGCATGTGGAAAACAAAATAATTTTGCACACTGGTGCGGGTTCAAGCCTAGAGCTGATGACTGACAACCTTGCAGCAGCCCACAACATAGTTCACAGTTTTCCTGCCAGAAAACACCCAGACAGTCCTGGGCTGGGGTTTGGGCAATTCTCTGTTGGGCCACACAGATTACAGGCCACAACGCTTTTTTTGAGAGAATCAGTGCTTAGCGGGTCGTGTTAGGAGTGGGGAGGCTGAGACCTCCAAACCTCCTCCCTCCCAGCCAGTTAGAGCAGTGGAATTCAGGACTAGGGGTGGCCATCAGTCGATAACCTATCGATGATACCATTGGTAACTAACCTTGATGGTAGAAAACAATTTGCAAGGGAAGCATCAATGGTTTCACACATCGATGGTCATGCCTGCTTTACTATTAACTGATTTTGAAACATCAGTGGTCGATGGTCATCCCTATTCAGGAGCCCTTGGTGTCATGTGGGAAGAGGCACATTGACTTTCTGGTCCCGCAGACAGCAGTAGGCTTGAATGCACTGAGGGCAGAAACCAACCAGCAATGCTGTGGCTGTCCTTCAGGGCTTCAGTATTATTAGGAGCAGTGGTGCAAGTATGCGGGTACGCTCAGGTACGGAGTACCCTTAAGAATTTGGCAGCGGGTACGCAGTACCACCTACCACACACTTTGCCATTGCCACAATTATAAGTGTCACAAAGCAACAAGACCATGGTGCTTGGCAGCATGACGGCTCCTCCCACTTTGTCAGAGTTACTGGGAGTGTGACAGTGGCTGTATTTTCCTGTTATAATGGAGGCATTACTATATATTGTTATTAAATTGGGGACATTACGATATATTTCTATTATACTGGAGTATCACTATATAATTCTATTATACTGGAAGCATTACTATATATTTTTAGCCTTGCCTCCAGAATCCCCCCAAAAAAGGGTCTGTGTCATGTGGCCACGCCGCTAGGGTCATGTAGCCACTCCCACTAGCAGCATATGGCCACGCCCCATCACAACACATGACCACGTCCATTTTTCGTCACTCAGTACCCATAAGAAAATATTTCTACTTGCACCACTGATTAGGAGGAAGCCTCAGGAGTGTGCTCTCCTACCTGCAGTTCTCCCCTCTGCTTCATGAGGATCAATCCAGCTGTCAGCACTACAGTGACCATTGTAGCAGCACAGCAAATGCACAGCCATAGCCAACAGTTTTGAAATTTACACAAATATACATTTTCACAAAGTCTGATGAAACTTTGCCATCTGAAAAAATGTGAGTAGGTCTGAGGCTGCCACTAATCTGCGACTGAGACGGCCTAGAAGTGGTCTGCGCTGACGTCAGAAACCCTCCCCAAAAAAGCCTGGGCATGCCTATGTTTTTTCTGACACAGCCAGAAATCGTCAGGTTTCCGCCCAGAAACACCGGCTTCCTGTCAGTCAAACATTGCGATTATGATCTGTATGCATTTTCTGTCGCTATTACCCCTCACGCGTGCGCAATGCTAACACTATGTATGCACAGTCATTTGATAATCGCTCGATTTGAGATTTCTCAGAATATAGATCCATGCTGAATTAGGCCCTTAATCCCAAAATTTCCACTGCATTTCTGACCTGTCACAAAAGCAGCAGCCGACATGTCAGTGATTCTCTCGATAACACAGATGAGAGTGTTGACGAGGACATGGCTGGAGATCACGTGCAGTCATCATTGCTTTGCATAAGAAGGGCTTCACAGGCAAGGATATTGCTACTAGTAAGAGTGCACCTAAATCAAACATTTATCAGATCATCAAGAACTTCAAGGAGAGAGGACCAGTAGTTGTGAAGAAGGCTTCAGGATGCCCAAGAACATCTAGCAAGTGCCAGGACCATCTCTTAAAGTTTATTCACTGTGTGATTGGGAAACCACCAGTAAAGAGCTTGCTCAGGAATTGCAGCAGGCAGGTGTGAGTGCATCTGCACGGCACAGTGAGGTGAAGACTTTTGGAGGGTGGCCTAGTGTCAAGGAGGGCAGTAAAGAAGCCACTTCTCTCCAGGAAAAACATCAGGGTCAGACTGATATTCTGCAAAAGGTACAGGGATTGGACTGCTGAGGACTGGAGTAAAGTCATTTTCTCTGATGAATCCCCTTTTAGATTGTTTTGGGCATCTGGAAAAATGCTTGTCCGGAGAAGGAAAGGTGAGCGTTACCATCAGTCCTGTGCCATGCCAACAGTAAAGCATCCTGAGACTATTCATGTGTGGTGTGGTGTTGCTTCCCAGCCAAGGGAGTGGGCTCACTCACAATTTTGTCTAAGAACACAGCCATGAATAAAGAATGGTACCAAAACATCCTCCAAGAGCAACTTCTCCCAACCAACAGTTTGGTGATGAACAATGCCTTTTGCAGCAACGGAGCACCTTGCCATAAGGCAAAAGTTATAACTAAGTTGCTCGGGGAACAAAAATCTACATTTTGGGTCCATGGCCAGGAAACTCCCCAGACCTTAATCCCATTGAGAATTTGTGGCGGGTGGCCAAAGAAAAACCCACAAATTCTGACAAACTCCAGGCACTGATTAGGAAAAAATGGGCGACCATCAGTCAGTATGTGGCCCAGAAGTTGATTGACAGCATGCCAGGGTGAATTGCAGAGGTCTTCAAAAAGAAGGGTTAACACTGCAAATATTGTCTTTGCATAAAATTAATGTCATTATCAATAACATACTTTAACACTAATGAAATGCATGTAATTTTACTTCAGTATAACATAGAAACATGCAGTGCCGTAACTAGACATTTTAGCGCTGTGTGCAAGAAACAGCATCGGCGCCCCCCCCCCCCCCACACCATATACAAGACAGGGCCAGTGTGCACTCTAGGCGTGTACAAAAAATGTAGGGGCGTGGCTTCATGGGGAAGGGGTGTAGCCACAGAGCTCCCTTTTACACATTATGGCAGCAGAGCCCCCCTTTTTCCACATTACGGCAGCAGAGCCCCCTTTTTACACATTACGGCAGACAGCGTACCCCTTTTTCTCTATCGTCCTAGTGGATGCTGGGGTTCCTGAAAGGACCATGGGGAATAGCGGCTCCGCAGGAGACAGGGCACAAAAAGTAAAGCTTTTCCAGATCAGGTGGTGTGCACTGGCTCCTCCCCCTATGACCCTCCTCCAGACTCCAGTTAGATTTTTGTGCCCGGCCGAGAAGGGTGCAATCTAGGTGGCTCTCCTAAAGAGCTGCTTAGAAAAAGTTTAGCTAGGTTTTTTATTTTACAGTGATTCCTGCTGGCAACAGGATCACTGCAGCGAGGGACTGAGGGGAGAAGGAGTCAACTCACCTGCGTGCAGGATGGATTGGCTTCTTGGCTACTGGACATCAAGCTCCAGAGGGACGATCACAGGTACAGCCTGGATGGTCACCGGAGCCGCGCCGCCGGCCCCCTTGCAGATGCTGAAGTCAGAAGAGGTCCAGAATCGGCGGCTGAAGACTCCTGCAGTCTTCTAAAGGTAGCGCACAGCACTGCAGCTGTGCGCCATTTTCCTCTCAGCACACTTCACACGCGGTCACTGAGGGTGCAGGGCGCTGGGGGGGGGCGCCCTGGGAGGCAAATGTAACCTATATAAAGGCTAAAAATACCTCACATATAGCCCCCAGAGGCTATATGGAGATATTTAACCCCTGCCTGATTTCTCTAAATAGCGGGAGACGAGCCCGCCAGAAAAGGGGCGGGGCCTATCTCCTCAGCACACGGCGCCATTTCCTCTCACAGCTCCGCTGGTCAGGACGGCTCCCAAGTCTCTCCCCTGCACTGCACTACAGAAACAGGGTAAAACAGAGAGGGGGGGCAAATTTATGGCGATATTTTGATATAACAAAGCAGCTATAAGGGAGCACTTATTATAAGGCTATCCCTGATATATATATAGCGCTTTTGGTGTGTGCTGGCAAACTCTCCCTCTGTCTCCCCAAAGGGCTAGTGGGTCCTGTCTTCGTTAGGAGCATTCCCTGTGTGTCTGCTGTGTGTCGGTACGTGTGTGTCGACATGTATGAGGACGATATTGGCATGGAGGCGGAGCAATTGCCAAATATGAGGATGTCACCCCCTAGGGAGTCGACACCAGAATGGATGCCTTATTTATGGAACTACGGGATAGTGTCAACACGCTAAAGCAGTCGTTTGACGACATGAGACGGCCGGACAATCAATTAGTGCCTGTCCAGGCGACTCAAACACCGTCAGGGGCTGTGAAACGCCCTTTGCCTCAGTCGGTCGACACAGACCCAGACACAGGCAATGACTCCAGTGGTGACGGTGACGAATCAACCGTATTTTCCAGTAGGGCCACACGTTATATGATTTTGGCAATGAAGGAGGCGTTACAGTTAGCTGATACTACAGGTACCACTAAACAGGGTATTATGTGGGGTGTGAAAAAACTACCTATAGTTTTTCCTGAATCAGAAGAATTAAATGACGTGTGTAATGAAGCGTGGGTTGCCCCTGATAAAAAGCTGATAATTTCAAAGAAATTTTTGGCATTATACCCTTTCCCGCCAGAGGTTAGGGAGCGCTGGGAAACACCTCCTAGGGTGGACAAGGCGCTAACACGCTTATCTAAACAAGTGGCGTTACCCTCTCCTGAGACGGCCGCACTTAAAGATCCATCAGATAGGAGGATGGAAAATATCCAAAAAAGTATATACACACATGCAGGTGTTATACTACGACCAGCTATAGCGACTGCCTGGATGTGCAGTGCTGGGGTAGTTTGGTCAGAGTCCCTGATTGAAAATATTGATACCCTGGACAGGGACAATATTTTACTGTCGTTAGAACAAATAAAGGATGCATTTCTTTATATGCGTGATGCACAGAGGGATATCTGCACACTGGCATCACGGGTAAGTGCTATGTCCATTTCGGCCAGAAGAGCTTTATGGACGCGACAGTGGACAGGCGATGCGGATTCAAAACGGCATATGGAAGTTTTGCAGTATAAAGGGGAGGAGTTATTTGGAGTCGGTCTATCAGATTTGGTGGCCACGGCTACAGCCGGGAAATCCACCTTTCTACCTCAAGTCACTCCCCAACAGAAAAAGGTACCGACCTTTCAACCGCAGCCCTTTCGTTCCTTTAAAAATAAGAGAGCAAAGGGCTATTCATATCTGCCACGAGGCAGAGGTCGAGGGAAGAGACAGCAACAGGCAGCTCCTTCCCAGGAACAGAAGCCCTCCCCGGCTTCTACAAAAGCCTCAGCATGATGCTGGGGCTTCTCAAGCGGACTCGGGGACGGTGGGGGGTCGTCTCAAAAATTACAGCGCGCAGTGGGCTCACTCGCAGGTAGATCCCTGGATCCTGCAGATAATATCTCAAGGGTACAGGTTGGAATTAGAGACAGATCCACCTCGCCGTTTCCTGAAGTCTGCTTTACCAACGTCCCCCTCCGAAAGGGAGACGGTTTTGGAAGCCATTCACAAGCTGTACTCTCAGCAGGTGATAGTCAAGGTACCTCTTCTACAACAAGGGAAGGGGTATTATTCCACTCTTTTTGTGGTACCGAAGCCGGATGGCTCGGTAAGGCCTATTCTAAATCTGAAGTCCTTGAACCTGTACATAAAGAAGTTCAAGTTCAAGATGGAGTCACTCAGAGCAGTGATAGCGAACCTGGAAGAAGGGGACTTTATGGTATCCTTGGACATCAAGGATGCGTATCTCCACGTTCCAATTTACCCCTCACACCAGGGGTACCTCAGGTTCGTTGGTACAAAACTGTCACTATCAGTTTCAGACGCTGCCGTTCGGATTGTCCACGGCACCTCGGGTCTTTACAAAGGTAATGGCCGAGATGATGATTCTTCTTCGAAGAAAAGGCATATTAATTATCCCATACTTGGACGATCTCCTAATAAGGGCAAGGTCCAGAGAACAGCTAGAGATGGGATTAGCACTGTCTCAAGAAGTGCTAAAACAGCACGGGTGGATTCTGAATATTCCAAAATCACAGTTAATGCCGACAACTCGTCTGCTGTTCCTAGGGATGATTCTGGACACGGTTCAGAAAAAGGTTTTTCTCCCGGAGGAAAAAGCCAAGGAGTTATCCGAGCTTGTCAGGAACCTCCTAAAACCAGGAAAGGTGTCTGTACATCAATGCACAAGAGTCCTGGGAAAAATGGTGGCTTCTTACGAAGCAATTCCATTCGGCAGATTCCACGCAAGAATTTTCCAAAGGGATCTGTTGGACAAATGGTCAGGGTCGCATCTTCAGATGCACCTGCGGATAACCCTGTCTCCAAGGACAAGGGTGTCTCTTCTGTGGTGGTTGCAGAGTGCTCATCTATTGGAGGGCCGCAGATTCGGCATACAGGATTGGATCCTGGTGACCACGGACGCCAGCCTGAGAGGCTGGGGAGCAGTCACACAAGGAAGAAACTTCCAGGGAGTATGGACGAGCCTGGAAACGTCTCTTCACATAAACATTCTGGAACTAAGAGCAATATACAATGCTCTAAGCCAGGCAGAACCTCTGCTTCAGAGAAAACCGGTGTTGATCCAGTCGGACAACATCACGGCAGTCGCCCATGTGAACAGACAGGGCGGCACAAGAAGCAGGAGTGCAATGGCAGAAGCTGCAAGGATTCTTCGCTGGGCAGAGAATCATGTGATAGCACTGTCAGCAGTGTTCATCCCGGGAGTGGACAACTGGGAAGCAGACTTCCTCAGCAGACACGATCTTCACCCGGGAGAGTGGGGACTTCATCCAGAAGTCTTCCACATGCTGGTAACCCGTTGGGAAAGACCAATGGTGGACATGATGGCGTCTCGCCTCAACAAAAAACTGGACAGGTATTGCGCCAGGTCAAGAGATCCGCAGGCAATAGCTGTGGACGCGCTGGTAACGCCTTGGGTGTACCAGTCGGTGTATGTGTTTCCTCCTCTGCCTCTCATACCAAAAGTATTGAGAATTATACGGCAAAGAGGCGTAAGAACGATACTAGTGGTTCCGGATTGGCCAAGAAGGACTTGGTACCCGGAACTTCAAGAGATGATCACGGAAGATCCGTGGCCTCTACCTCTAAGGAGGGACTTGCTTCAGCAGGGTCCCTGTCTGTTTCAAGACTTACCGCGGCTGCGTTTGACGGCATGGCGGTTGAACGCCGGATCCTAAAGGAAAAAGGCATGCCGGAAGAAGTCATTCCTACTTTGATTAAAGCAAGGAAGGAAGTAACCGTGCAACATTATCACCGAATTTGGCGAAAATATGTTGCGTGGTGCGAAGATCGGACTGCTCCGACGGAGGAATTTCAACTGGGTCGATTCCTACATTTCCTGCAATCAGGATTGTCTATGGGTCTCAAATTGGGATCTATTAAGGTTCAAATTTCGGCCCTGTCGATTTTCTTTCTAAAAGAATTGGCTTCAGTCCCTGAAGTCCAGACCTTTGTTAAGGGAGTGCTACATATACAGCCTCCTGTGGTGCCTCCAGTGGCACCGTGGGATCTCAATGTGGTTTTGAACTTTCTAAAATCTCATTGGTTTGAACCACTAAAAAAGGTGGATTTGAAATATCTCACATGGAAAGTGACCATGCTTCTAGCCCTGGCTTCGGCCAGGAGAGTGTCAGAACTGGCAGCTTTATCTTACAAAAGCCCATATCTGATTTTCCATTCGGACAGGGCAGAACTGCGGACTCGTCCGCATTTTCTCCCTAAGGTGGTGTCCGCATTTCATCTGAACCAGCCTATTGTAGTGCCTGCGGCTACAAGTGACTTGGAGGACTCCAAGTTACTGGACGTTGTCAGAGCATTAAAAATATATATTGCAAGGACAGCTGGAGTCAGAAAATCTGACTCGTTGTTTATATTGTATGCACCCAACAAGATGGGTGCTCCTGCGTCTAAGCAGACGATTGCTCGTTGGATCTGTAGCACAATCCAACTTGCACATTCTGTGGCAGGCCTGCCACAGCCTAAATCTGTAAAGGCCCACTCCACAAGGAAGGTGGGCTCATCTTGGGCGGCTGCCCGAGGGGTCTCGGCATTACAACTTTGCCGAGCAGCTACGTGGTCAGGGGAGAACACGTTTGTAAAATTTTACAAATTTGATACTCTGGCTAAGGAGGACCTGGAGTTCTCTCATTCGGTGCTGCAGAGTCATCCGCACTCTCCCGCCCGTTTGGGAGCTTTGGTATAATCCCCATGGTCCTTTCAGGAACCCCAGCATCCACTAGGACGATAGAGAAAATAAGATTTTACTTACCGATAAATCTATTTCTCGGAGTCCGTAGTGGATGCTGGGCGCCCATCCCAAGTGCGGATTATCTGCAATAATTGTACATAGTTATTGTTAACTAATTCGGGTTATTGTTGAAGGAAGCCATCTTTCAGAGGCTCCGCTGTTATCATACTGTTAACTGGGTTTAGATCACAAGTTGTACGGTGTGATTGGTGTGGCTGGTATGAGTCTTACCCGGGATTCAAAATCCTCCCTTATTGTGTACGCTCGTCCGGGCACAGTACCTAACTGGAGTCTGGAGGAGGGTCATAGGGGGAGGAGCCAGTGCACACCACCTGATCTGGAAAAGCTTTACTTTTTGTGCCCTGTCTCCTGCGGAGCCGCTATTCCCCATGGTCCTTTCAGGAACCCCAGCATCCACTACGGACTCCGAGAAATAGATTTATCGGTAAGTAAAATCTTATTTTACACATTACGGCAGACAGCGTCCCCTTTTTACACATTACGGCAGACAGCGTCCCCTTTTTACACATTATGGCAGACAGCGTCCCCTTATTACACATTACGGCAGACAGCGTCCCCTTATTACACATTACGGCAGACAGCGTCCCCTTTTTACACATTACGGCAGACAGCATCCCCTTATTACACATTACGGCAGCAGAGCCCCCCTTTTTACACATTACGGCAGACAGCGTCCCCTTTTTACACATTACGGCAGACAGCGTCCCCCTTTTTACACATTACGGCAGACAGCTTCCCCTTTTTACGGCAGTATTTTATGTTATTCTTCTGTTTCTGTTCCCCTTGGCTTATATGGGGTGTCCGGAGTCCACCCTTAAGGAGAGGGTACTGTTATGAACCACAAGTAGTGGTTCATTCCTGTTTGCTTTCCGTTTATGTATTTTGTACTATAGTTCTGTTCGCATGCCAGGATTTCCATTACACTGGTTTAGAAGACTCTTGTTGGCCGCCGGTGGTGAGTCTGTGTAATTGCAGCCTGTTTCCATGTGTTTAGTCTCACCTGTCAGATAGTTGATCATGGGGGGTAATTCCAAGTTGATCGCAGCAGGATTTTTGTTAGCAATTGGGCAAAACCATGTGCACTGCAGGGGAGGCAGATATAACATGTGCAGAGAGAGTTAGATTTGGGTGTGGTGTGTTCAATCTGCAATCTAATTTGCAGTGTAAAAATAAAGCAGCCAGTATTTACCCTGCACAGAAATAAAATAACCCACCCAAATCTAACTCTTTCTGCACATGTTATATCTGCCTCCCCTGCAGTGCACATGGTTTTGCCCAATTGCTATCAAAAATCCTGCTGCGATCAACTTGGAATTACCCCCATTATGTGGTGAGTCTCTGTACTGCAATCTGGCTCTTGTCTGTTACTCTCACCTGCAGCTATTCTGGTCATTATCTTGTTCCTGGCTTCCAGCCATCCTGATTGGGGCGTGTTCCCTTATTACCTAGCTAGCTATGCAGTTCTGGGCTGGTGATTGACGTTTGTAGCTATACCTGGATGTTCCTGATTAGTGTCTTGTCCAGTATTGTATCTGTGTCCAGGTCCTGTCTGATACTGGAATCCTGTCTACTCAGCTCTGGCAGAGTCCAGAGCATTCTTGCTTATATGACCCTCTCCATGAGAAAGAAAATGCTCTGTTCCTAGACTTTCCTGGTAATGTATGATTGCCATCACCTGTGGTGAGCTAGTTAATTGATAAGAAGGGTGTTTCACCACAGGTGATGGCAATCATACATTACCAGGAAAGTCCAGGAACAGAGCATTTTCTCCCTCATGGAGAGGGTCAGGTAGGCAAGTATGGTCCAGAGCTTCCTGTGAGCTGTTCCTGCCCTGGTGTGTTCCTGTGATCCAGTAGCCCTGAGTCCAGAGTCCTGAGTCCTGGTGTCCGGAGCCTGTTAAAGATATCTGTCCGGCTTTCCTGTTATGTGAGCCTGTGTCTGCGGCTTTGGGGTTGCCGTCCGTCCGCCTGTGTGCACACCGGTGTCATGAGTAGTGGCTTTGCCGCACCTTACGGTCTTGGCCGTATCTGTCTGTTATATTTGCTTTGGATTTCCTGCAGAGGGTTCTGCGTATGCTGTCATTGCCGGTACACAGTAGTATTGTGTCGGCGTGTGGACAGCATTTCATTTGTTGTAGTTTGTCCTGGCGGCGGTGCCGCACATACTGTTGTTCGAGTTCTGTAGTTGCCCCTAACTCGAGTTTCTGTTTAGTTAGAGGTTCCCCTTGTTATTGCCCCGTCTCAGTTTACACCTTCTCTCCAACTAAGACCGGGGGGCATCGGAGTTGGGCAGACATAATCCGCCCTTCAAACGCTGCTGCCATGGGCCCAAGCAAACATAGTCTCGCAGGCGTAGACTGACCACGCGGGTGGAACAACGGAGTCTGGGTTCTGTAGGGGTTTGCAGCTGAACTCAATTCCCACTCCAGCATTACGTTCCTGTACTTGGGCTCATCCGCCCAGTTTCAGGAGTACCAAGTACAGTGAACGTAACACCAGGATGGCACATCAATGTGAGCTGTGGCAAGAAGGTTTGCTGTGTCTGTCAGCATAGTGTGCAGAGCATGGAGGCACTACCAGGAAACAGGCCAGTACATCAGGTGACATGTAGAAAGCCGTAGGAGGGCAACAACCCAGCAGCAGGACCGCTACCTCCACCTTTGTGCAAGGAGGAACAGGAGGAGCACTGCCAGAGCCCTGCAAAATGACCTCCAGCAAGCCACAAATATGCATGTGTCTACTCAAACGATTAGAAACAGACTCCATGAGGGTGGTATGAGGGCCCGACGTCCACAGGTGGGGGTTGTGCTTACAGCCCAACACTGTGCAGGACGTTTGGCATTTGCCAGAGAACACCAAGATTGGCAAATTCGCCACTGGCACCCTGTGCTCTTCACAGATGAAAGCAGGTTCTCACTGAGCACGTGACAGAGTCTGGAGACGCCAAGGAGAACGTTCTGCTGCCTGCAACATCCTCCAGCATGACCGGTTTGGCAGTGGGTCAGTAATGGTGTGGGGTGGCATTTCTTTGGGGGCCGCACAGCCCTCCATGTGCTCGCCAGAGGTAGCCTGACTGCCATTAGGTACCGAGATGAGATCCTCAGACCCCTTGTGAGACCATATGCTGGTGCGGTTGGCCCTGGGTTCCTCCTAATGCAAGACAATTCTAGACCTCATGTGGCTGGAGTGTGTCAGCAGTTCCTGCAAGACGAAGGCATTGATGCTATGGACTGGCCCGCCCGTTCCCCAGACCTGAATCCAATTGAGCACATCTGGGACATCATGTCTCGCTCCATCCACCAATGCCACGTTGCACCACAGACTGTCCAGGAGTTGGCGGACCCTTTAGTCCAGGTCTGGGAGGAGATCCCTCAGGAGACCATCCGCCACCTCATCAGGAGCATGCCCAGGCATTGTAGGGAGGTCATACAGACACGTGGAGGCCTCACACACTACTGAGCCTCATTTTGACTTGTTTTAAGGACATTACATCAAAGTTGGATCAGCCTGTAGTGTGTTTTTCCACTTTAATTTTGAGTGTGACTCCAAATCCAGACCTCCATGGGTTAATAAATTTGATTTCCAGTGATAATTTCTGTGTGATTTTGTCGTCAGCACATTCAACTATGTAAAGAACAAAGTATTTAATAAGAATATTTCATTCATTCAGATCTAGGATGTGTTATTTTAGTGTTCCCTTTATTTTTTTGAGCAGTGTGTGTGTGTGTGTGTGTGTGTGTGTGTGTGTGTGTGTGTGTGTCTGTCTGTCCTAGCTGTTCTCCATATCCTATGAGTCTGTCTGCCTGTCCTGTCTGTGTTCCATATCCTATGTGTCTGCCTGTCCTGTCTGTGTTCCATATCCTATGTGTCTGCCTGTCCTGTCTGTGTTCCATATCCTATGTGTCTGCCTGTCCTGTCTGTGTTCCATACCGTGTCTGTACTAACTACATTCCCCAAGTCCTTGGCTCATGCAGTTGGTACTTAGAGGTCTCTTTGAGGGGGCAATAAAATGTGTTCTGCGGGGGGGTTGGCAGTTTTTTCGGCGGGCCCCTAACATTGCATTCCCTTGTTGGGCCCTTAATATCCCAGTCCGACACTAATTCCAGACACCGGTCTCCACTGTGAGAGTTCTGACCTCAGGGCCCCCTCCCCCCAAAACAAATAACACTAGCACCAAATGTAAAGTCATGTCATGTGAACTCCAACACACAAACCTCCAAAAACCAATTGATGTAACGCTGTGGATCTAATCGCTTACCGTGGCCAGGTAATCCAAATCATGGGCGTGGGCATGCTGTAATCCACAAACTTTCCATTGCAGTTTCATACAGTGATGTTAATCACTCCTAGCAGGGACGTGCAGGCAGGGGAGGCAGTGCCTCCCCTGTCATTAATGACTCAAATAATACAAAGAAGATACTTATGACACAGATTTTGTGTCATAAGTATATTTGTATTATTTTAATAATTTTTATCCTGTAAAAATCTGTGTTACGGAGGCACCGCTGTCGGTGCCTCACGCTGACAATGTAAAATGGACGGAAGCGGGGGGCGGGGCCAAGCAGCAGGGAGTAAAATCCCATTGAAAAAAAGCACTATAAGCGGCACTGGTATAAGTGCCGCTTTGACAGGGGCGTGCTTTCAGCCAATATGAAAGCACGCCCCTGTCACTGTGGAGGAGGTGATTGGGCAGTGGCGGATTCGGGAGTGTGCAGTGCTACGCTGAGCTCCCGGTCCCCAGCCATGCAGACAAGCTCCGTGTGAGCGCTTGCTCTACCTGCATGTGACGCTGCCTGGGGCACTGGGAGCTAAGCTCCCGGACCTCAGCACCCTGCACTGATCAGGGAGCGGGTAGCCCGATCCCCCTGTGTGCCGCACACTCGGGCCGCAGCGGATCCTGCACCGATCAGGGAGCCGGGTAGCCCGATCCCCATGTGTGCCGCACACTCGGGCCGCAGCGGACCTGTCCTTTCCCCGCCTTCTGATTTCAATAGTGGACGTGGACGCAGAGTGGACGCAGCCTCATTGAATGTAAGGACAAAAGTGTGGACAAAATAAAAACGAAAAACTTGCTTAATTAATAATAAGTTTACTAAATTGTGATTAAGATTAATACACTTAAAATAATCAGTTATACCAATTATTCAGACATATGTTTAAACATATGTCTGAATAATTGGTATAACTGATTATTTTAAGTGTATTAATCTTAATCACAATTTAGTAAATTTATTATTAATTAAGCAAGTCTCTCGATTTTATTTATTGATTGAATTAAAACACAATTATACCGAGTTAAAGTGTCCACACTATTGTCGGTACATTCAGCGCACCAGGGGTTAACACTGGGTAGTGCTGCCTTGTGCTGCTGGGGCTCCCTGCATGGAACCCCTGACAATGAGCATGAAAGCAATGGCAACTAGCATGAAACCGCTGGCAACGAGCATGGAACCCAAAACATGAAAACATTGGTAACGAGCATGAGACCCCTGGCAACGAACATGAAACCGCTGGCAATAAGCATGGAATCCAGGACATGAAACCATTGGCAACGATCATAAGACCCCTGGCAACGATCATGAGACCCCTGGCAATGAGCAGGTAATTTAAAAATAATTAGAGGCCAATTTGTATAGGACATTATTGTGTGTGGAGCATAAAATGGTATCTGGCATAACTGTATGTGGCATAATGTGGAATGGGCATTATGGTATGTTGAATACTGTGGAATGGGCATTACGGTGTGTGGAATAATGTGGAATGGGCATTATGGTGTGTGGAATAATGTGGAATGGGCATTACGGTGTGTGGAATAATGTGGAATGGGCATTATGGTGTGTGGAATAATGTGGAATGGGCATTACGGTGTGTGGAATAATGTGGAATGGGCATTAAGGTGTGTGACATAATGTGTAAAAGGCATTACTGTAAGGAGCAAAAATGACAAATAATGTAAAGGGCATGAATAGTTTTTACCCTGTGTTTTGTTTTTCCTGTGTTGTATAGGGGGCTCTACCTTGCGTAATGTGTATAAGGGGTACTACTGTGTGGTGTAATGTGACTGACAGACACTACTGTGGGTAGTGGTACTATTCTGGTACTATTCTGTGTCCACGACCCTTCCCCATGAAGCCATGCCCCTGTCACCCACTGCTGCCACCCTCTCCCTAGCGTCACCCTCTCCCTGGTGTCACACTCTTCCTGTCACCCTCTCCCTGTTGTCACCCACTCCCTGTCACCAACAGCTGTCACCCTCTCTCTGGTGTCACGCTCTCCCTGTCACCCACTGCTGGCTATTTTGTTGTCCAGGACTTCCATTAACTTAATAGTGCCACACCCACGGTGCTATTAAGTTAATGGAAGCCTTGGACAACAAAATTGCATTCATGTTCTCCTCCCACTCCCTCCCCAGTCCCAAACACAATTTTTTTTCCCTATAAAAATTTACAATATATTAGCCGCCTGCTCATCACATGTTTGATAAGCAGGCAGGCTGCGGGCATTGGCGGCGGTGGCGGCATCGGAATGAGATGCAAATTAGTGGTGGAGGGTCCGGGTAGTTGATGGTGGGCGAGTTTGTAAGCCATTGGCAGTGGCGGGGATAGTGGGCATCGGCTCAGGGGCAGTAGCGGGCATTGGCTCAGCAGCGGTAGGGGTCATCGGCGGGATTCGGCGGACATTATGGCTGCAGTGCCTCACCAGCCACTGACCTCACCGCACACCACTGACTCCTAGGTTTGCCGGACATCATAAAACTGGGGTTAAGAACTTTAAGTGCAGATATAAGTCATTCAACAGGAGTTGAATGTAATAATAATAATATTTTTTATAGGAAAATCTTCTCTCAATAATGCTTTACATTTGCAGTTAAAACACAAAATACTAAATAAGCTTAACAGGAAATAGAACCAAGCATTTGGTTTGTATTTTTTTTTTTTTTTAATTAGAAACTAAACAGACATTAGTGAAATGCTTGAGTAAACAGATAATTCTTGAGTCTGTTTTTGAAGTATTCTAGGCCTCTCAAATTGTGCAGGGAAGCAAGTTCCCTTGAGGTCAAAGCTGAACCCCTAGATGAATTCCAGGAGATTCTAGGTTCTGCTAGAAGTCCTTCATCTACAGATTGCAGTAATTGAGGGGGCAGTATGGAATCAGAACCAGCTTCAGGTACTTTGGGTACAACGTGTGAAACATAAAAACAGCGCTAATAATGAATCTAAAAAACAGGTGTTTCCTTAAGATAAATCACATACGTTTAATATTACTCAACATACATATAAATAAAAATTCTCTCACAAATGTGAACCATAAAAAATAGAGCCTCTAAAGCCAGTCTCTGACCACTGACGTTTTGATATAAATAAGCACACCTATTGGTATTGGTAATGTCCCTGTGACCGGTCACAATATCAACAGGATCCTTAGTTTTAAATATGCAGGTATGTCCAATCTTGTGGTATAATTACCAAAATTTCAGTGGATTGGCCGGGTATCCCACCTAGCGAGGGTCCAGAGGCTGTCTCCGATCCGACGCAGATGTTTGGTGGGTTTCCCTCTATTAATTTTCCACGTCCATAGATTGAAGAATGTCCAAGATGGTGATGACTGCAATGGTATCCTGAAGGTGGCTTTAAGGTGTCAGGGAAGGGCGGTTCCCTTACGCGTTTCGCTGGCGTTTGGCAGCTTTATCAAAGGTGCTCTTACTGGGCTCATATGGCTCTTATATAGGGATATCAATTATCCATACCTAGAAACACCTGTTCATATTTCATTAAGTTTATATACACATAATCGTCTTATCTATACATATATAGCAGCAGAAAGGCAGACATCTTTTAATGAAGGTAAACTAATAAAAAAACGAGATGAATAAAGATGCTAAAATATAGGCCCTCATTCCGAGTTGATCGGTCGCAAGGCGAATTTAGCAGAGTTACACACGCTAAGCCGCCGCCTACTGGGAGTGAATCTTAGCTTCTTAAAATTGCGACCGATGTATTCGCAATATTGCGATTACTAACTACTTAGCAGTTTCAGAGTAGCTCCAGACTTACTCTGCCTGTGCGATCAGTTCAGTGCTTGTCGTTCCTGGTTGACGTCACAAACACACCCAGCGTTCGCCCAGGCACTCCCACCGTTTCCCCGGCCACTCCTGCGTTTTTTCCGGAAACGGTAGCGTTTTCAGCCACACGCCCCTGAAACGCCGTGTTTCCGCCCAGTAACACCCATTTCCTGTCAATCACATTACGATCGCCGGAGCGAAGAAAAAGCCGTGAGTAAAAATACTTTCTTCATAGTAAAGTTACTTGGCGCAGTCGCAGTGCGAACTTTGCGCATGCGTACTAAGCGGATTTTCACTGCGATGCGATGAAAAAGAACGAGCGAACAACTCGGAATGAGGGCCATAGTTTTTATTAAGTGTCAGAATGGGTCCGGTCACATGACCCATATCATATGGTGTGAGTTTACACTCATCGTGTGTCCCTATTGGTCAGCAGCAAAAACTGAATGGTAACCATAGTAACCGCCCCCACTCTTCCCCGGTCACATGACTGTGTCGCCCAACCATTTGGTTGTGTCTCAATGTCCCTATTCACATGACCGGCGCTATTTCCTAATAAGGACTTCCGGTTCCGCTGCGTCATGCCGTCATGTGACCGTGACTAGTCCCTGCTCCGCCCGCTACAGTGACGTGCCCTAAGGCCCGATCACGTGATCGCCGCTAGGTTTCTTACACAGTATAGGAGTACATTACATTGCGGCCGCGCGGACGTGTCATCCATTCCAGGTCACATGATATTGTTTACTTTTTCTTAAGGGGAAAGATAACTCTTTTTTGGGGGTATAGAATAAACCAATTTTTACTATACATTTCTATGTGTCCTTTTACATTCTAAATATCTGAATGATAGTAAGTATCTCTATAAGTTATATTTTATCTTTCAAAAAGAATACAATTATAATTAAAAGTTAATATAATGCAAGGATGGGGAAGTCGGAGGGGCAAAGAGGGGTAAAGGAACCCACCTTGGCTAATTGGGGAACTATATGATTATTATTATATGTATGTTGAGTAATATTAAACGTATGTGATTTATCTTAAGGAAACACCTGTTTTTTAGATTCATTATTAGCGCTGTTTTTATGTTTCACACGTTGTATTTCTAATCTATGAGAGATTGACTGTTTCTCACTTTAACAGCAGCTTAGAGAACCAGCACAATCATAGCGCCAGAACTTGTATCAAGCAATTGATACAAATATATCTTTCAGGACTTTGGGCCCTGGTTATGGGGGTCATTCCGACTCGATCGCACGCTGCAGTTTTTTGCAGCGGTGCGATCGGGTCTGAATTGCGCATGTGCCGCGACCGCAATGCGCAGGCGCGTTGCTCCCTGGCGACAGCAGTCACCAGGGAGCGACAGAACTAACGAAGAAAGCGATCGCAAGAAGATTGACAGGAAGAGGCCGGCCGGAGGCGTCAACTGACCGTTTTCAGGGAGTGTCTGTCTGAATGCAGGCGTGCCCAGCTGTTTCGAGGGAGGGATCCTGACATCAGCTCCATCCTGGATGATCGCAGCGGGTGAGTAAGTCCTGAGCTGTGCAGAAACAGCTCTCTGCACAAGCGAGCGCAGCCCTGCACAGCGATTCCCCCCTCCCCTGTAGGCGGCGATTACCTGATCGCAGCAGTGCTAAAAGTAGGCTGGTAGCGATCAGGTCGGAATGAGGGCCTATGTAGGGCTTTGAAAGTCAATAAGCCAATTTTGAAATAGATTCTTCATCTTGCAGGCAGCCAGTGGAAGGAGTAGAGAATAGGCGTTATGTGGCTGTATCCAGACTGGTTGGTTAACAGGCTTGCATCTGCATTTTGTATCAGCTGCAAGTGGTGCAATTCTTTTGAAGCATTGCAGTAGTCTATAGGCCCATACACACTGGGCGATTATGAGCTGAAAGCAGCTCACTTTTGGTGTGTTGAGCTGCTTTTAGCTCAAAACCGCCCAGTGTGTATGCCCCGGTGATGAGCGCTCATGCGGCCACTGTTCATCTGCTGGTATTACCAGCAGATGAACGGCGGTGTGAACGGCTTTCCATGGCGTCCTGCTATGGAAATCCGTTCACCCCCGCTGACATCGCTGGGCAGGGGGGAAAAGCGCTTAGTGTGTATGCACTGAGCGATTTTCAGCCCAGCGATGTCAGCGATCATCACTGTGCATACACGCTGGGCAAAAACACACAGGGGTAAATTTACTAAGATGGGAGTTCTATTTAATATGAGTTGTTGCCCATAGCAACCAATCAGATTCCAGGTATTATCTTCTAGAAGGTGCTAGATAAATGAGAAGTAGAATCTGATTGGTTGCTATGGGCAACATCCCATCCTAAATAGAACTCCCATCTTAGTAAATTTACCCCCAGTGTGTATGCACCTTAAAGGCCCATACACACTAGGAGATTTTAATTTCAAAAGACTTTGACAGCACCTTTGAAAGATAAATCTGTCACCCAAAGTAGTTCATACACACTGAGAGATTTTCAGGAGGCGAAAGACTTTTCTGAAAATCTTTCATTAGAAAGGCTATTAACATAATGGGCTGTGCCACAAATGTATACGTTACCAACTTATTCATATACATTGGTGGCCAGTGGCGCCAGTAATGTATACATTGCTGGACTGTGCCAGCAATCAGGGGCATAGCCAGAACATTGTGGGCCCCATAGCAGCATTTTGAAGGGGCCCCCATCCCATATGTTTCTAGACAGACACTTCCCTGCAGCAGTTGTTAATTTTCTGCCCTATAATAGTGCCCTAGTTCATTTTCTGAACCATAGTAGAGCCTTATTTAAAGTTATGTCCCATAGTAGTGCCCTAGTTTCTTTTATGAATAGTAGCAGTGCTTAAGTTCACCCTATGTCACATTTCAGAGCTGCCAGTACACATTACGCCGCACAGTACCCCCAATTCACATTATGATATATAGTGCTCCTCGTACATATTGTGCATCATTACAGTGCCCCTGTTCATATTATATAACATTAAAATGCCCTCCAGTTCATTTTATACCACACTACAATGAGCAGGTCCAGGGGCATACCTAGATATATTGCAGGCCCCAAGGAAAAAGTTTAAAAGGACCCCTACGTACCACCCAATGGCGAATAATGTATATAACACATGTAGCTTTGACAGGAAAGATGGGCCCCTCTCAGCTCTGGGCCCCATAGCAGCTGCACTGCTTGCACCTATGGCAGCTACGCTCTTGAGCAATGTATATAACCCAGGGACAAAACATTTTTGGCAGCAAATCACTTAACAATGTGCTGCTGTAAGATGCTCCTCAAATGTGCGTCTCCGAGGGAGCAGGACGGGACCGCAGTGCCGTAGCTGGAGGGGCTTGGGGAGGGAGTAGGGCAGGACCATGGCACCGTAGCCGGAGGGTCTTGTGGAGGGAGCAGGACGGGTCTGCTGGGCTGAAAGTAGTTCATCTTTCAGCCATCATCACTAAAGGGTGGGAACAGAGGCCATTTTACGACTCTACTGCCGTAATGTGTAAAAAGGGGGACTGCTGCCATAATGTGTAAAAAGTGGGACTGCTGCCGTAATGTGTAAAAAGGGGGACTCTGCTACTGTAATGTGTAAAAAGGATGACGGCTGCCGTAATGTGTAAAAATCGGGACTGCTGCCGTAATATGTAAAAAGGGGACTCTGCTGCCGTAATGTGTAAAAAGGGGGACACTGCTGCTATAATGTGTATAAATGGGGACTCTGCCTGCAATTTATATAATATATATATATATATATATATAATACATAAACATTGGTGGCCAGTGGTGCCAGAACACATACATTGCTGGTCTCTGCCAGCAATGTATATACAGTATTACGTGCATACATACTGCGATCATTGGTGGCCAGGGGATACCTGGAAACTGCAGTGCTCCCATCTATCTATACACTGTCCTGCAATCAGATAGTCGCCGCCCAAGGGGAGTGAAAATTCACCCGTGCAAGTGTGCGATTGCATGTGTACGCCGTGCGAAAATTCCCCTTAGTCAGCGGACAGCTGCAAAACCGTTCGCATCACACTCACCATCTAATGTTTTTCCCACTCTGTGCAGTGTGTGCGTAGCTCAATACTCCAGTGCGAAGGAATCAGGCTGATCGGGGCCGGAGCTGACGTCACACACCCTCCCTGAAAATGGTTGGGAACGCCTGCGTTTTTCCAGACACTCCCTGAAAACGGCCAGTTACCACACACAAACGTCCTCTACCTGTTCTTCATCTTGCAAACGGCTGTGCAATTGAAATTTTCACACCATCCAGCTGCTGTTTGGCGACGCACCTGCGCATTGTGGTGCATATGCATGCGCAGTAGTTCGATAATCACGCGCTGTGCGAAAACGCACAGCAGTGATCAGGTCTGAATCGGGCCCTATGTTCCTTAGATGAAAGAATGAGGATTTGATTGTGACTGATACTTGATGTTTAAATGTTAAACCACTGTCCAGGACTACGAAAGATTCCACACATGTTCCATGTTTTGTAATTCTGAACCCCCAAGCATAAGTCCACTTATAATACCTTTTCCTATTTAATCAATTGATCTCAACTCCAATTTTACATTTACAGACAGTTTACCACATGTTGACATACAGTACAGATATAAGACAATAAAACCATCATGTTGTTGTGGGTCATATAAGGAAAATCCATAAGTGAAGACACATCCAAAGGACTGATAGTATTTTCATACTTTAGGAAGGAGACAATACTCTTGTTTTAACCCTTAGGAGAAAGGGTATCCAATGTGAAAATCCAAAAGGATTCACGTTTGGATAGAGTGAGTTCCCTCTTGGTGTTGTTTTCATTTGTTCAATAATCGTAAAAGAGAGATTTTTCACATCAGAATTGTGGCAATCAGCAAAATGACTGGGCAGACTGTGAATCCTCTGTGAATCCTAACCTTATTGTTTATATTATATTATAATATTATATATATATATTTATATTGTTTATATTACGTAAATGTTCTTGTATACGTACTGTCATTTCACATTCCTTTTAGGGGTTACGGTCGTTAGGTCGACCACTGAAGGTCGACAATGCCATTAGGTCGACATGTACTAGGTCGACAGGTAAATATGTTTAATATATTTTTCACTTTTTTTCTTCTTCATTTTTTGGATTTTTTAAACGATCCACGTGGACTACGATCGGAACGGTAATCTTGCCCGAAGCATGGCGAGCGAAACGAGCCATGCGAGGGGACACGGTGCACTAATTTGGGTTCCCTGTCACTTTACAGAGAAAACGACACCAAAAACAGTCAAAAAGCTAATGTCAACCTTTTGACCTGTCGACCTAGTACATGCCGACCCAATGACCATGTCGACCCATTGTCCCTGTCGACCTAATGCATGCCGACCTTCCATGGTCGACCTAATGACTGTCAACCTAAGTTGTGTCTATCCAACGACCCATACCCCCTTTTAGTCTTCCCAATATACAGTATGACAGCTTGCACTCACAGGTAATTTTATAGATCACAAAGTTTGAAATTGGCTGAGATTCAATCACGGGGATTTTGGGACTGGCCACCAACCTATTTTAGGATATGTGGGCAGCGTTGAGCGTCCTCAGGACGCTCAGACGTTGCCCGGCTCCCTCTGCTCACCTTCCCCGGCTTCGGCGGTGATATCCGGCGGCAGCGTAGCGTGATCTCTGACTTTACGTCACGCTGCGCAGCCGCAGGACCCCACCGCCGCACGTCCCGTCCAGGCACCAGAACGCGGCGGAAGTGTAACACCCTCCCGCCCGGCGAATTCTTTGCTTTATCTGACCTGGGCAGGGGGGGGGATTGGGGCACTGGAATGCAGCCAATCCTGGGAATCCCAGGAGTGAACATTTTTCAATCCCGATTCCCGGGATTGAAAAAATGGCCCGGGGATGGCCACGCTGTTTTCAATCTGTAAGTGTACCCGTTCTCCAGATTACATACAAGAGGTGTTCTTTCCATATGTCTGCAACAAATGCATTTATTACAAGGATAGGACCCTTTGTTTAAGAAAGTGATCAACTTTGGCTTGTTCTTAACTTACAGTGATAGCTTTTAACTTACTTGGAGCTAAAATGTTCTTCAAGTTGTTAGCTATTTTGAACACTATCTGCGTTTTTTGGGGTAGACGTGGACCTAGTATAGGATCTTTCAATAAGATATTCCAATGGCGTTCAATTACTTTTTATCCTCAGATTTTCTTTATTAAATTGTGTGATGAAGGACCTACTCTTAAACTCCTTTTTTGGCCTAACGGTAGGGGACAGAAGATCATCTCTATTCCTAGTTGAGGCTCTGACTATTGCTTCATCGACTTTTAAAGGATTATAGCCCCTTGCCAGGAACTGAGTGTTAAAAATTTGGTAACTATTTAGAGATGTAAATTTGAGAAATCTTAATGTAAGTAAATAGTAATCCATGGTTCTAGGTGTTACCCGAGGAGCACCTGTAGCAGATACGGTAAAAAGTGACAGGACCATTTTTGTAGTTTATTAAATTCTACACACTGGAGGTGCAATCCAAATTTTGATCTGATTGTCCGCTTGGGCGTTATCGATCACGCAACGCAAGTCATGCATCGGTAATGACGTCATTATGTCAACCCGTTTTCATTCCCTTAGGGAAGGTTTATTAAAATTCTATTTATGTAGTGTTCCTATTTCCAATCCAGAAGAATACCTATGATAAATTTAAGGTTCCTAACATATCGGGAAGTAAGAGAATTAGTGGTGAGTCAGTAAGTGAGAGAGTGAGGGCTTTCACATATTTGTAGTTTATTAAATTCTACACACTGGAGGTGCAATCCAAATTTTGATCTGCTTGTCCGTTTGGGCATTATCGTTCATGCAACACAAGCCACGCATCGGTAATGACGTCATTATGTCAACCCCCTTTTCATTCCCTTAGGGAAGGTTTATTAAAATTCTGATTACATAGTGTTCCTATTTCCTATACCACATGGTTTTGTGAATGTAATTTTTTTAATTACATGATAGAGACACTAATACTGTATTCAAGAGGTATTTTTTTTTTTTTTTATCCTATGCCAATATAATGTGTGGCAAAGTAATAGTTGAATGTTCTTACAGGTTTTGCTGAACCACTGGGCTGTAGTTTATTCACCAAATGTCAGGGTGGTACATACAGTATTAGGTGTGGTTACAGCAATCACATCCATAAAGCATTTACAATGTCCCATGACTCTGCTTCTAGCTATACACTAGTCATCCAGCTAGTCACCGGCCACCTCGTCCAGTCACGGTCACC
This sequence comes from Pseudophryne corroboree, assembly GCF_028390025.1. NCBI lineage: Eukaryota > Metazoa > Chordata > Amphibia > Anura > Myobatrachidae > Pseudophryne > Pseudophryne corroboree. Next base: position 400,788,999 of record NC_086445.1, read on the forward strand.
CTGACCCAACACAGTCTACTTATACCTCCTCCCAAGCACTACCATCTAATTATTCACACACAAGTGACGCACCTGTGTAGTTGTGCTGTGTGTGCAGGGAAATGTGAATATTTAACCCCATCTTTATCATGAGTCGGCACTCTCTCAGAGAAGGTACTAGTCTCTTTCACATACTACCCAGTTTGTCACAAATGGAAAATACTTATGGGACAAATGGAAAATATGTATATTGCTATAAGAGCAAAATGTTTAAAAATTTGAGTATGCATGATGTATGCCTTATATCAGGCTTTCCTAAACTTGGCCCTCATAGCACACCAACAGTCAAGGTTTTAGTGGTATCCAGGCTTCAGCACAGATGGTTAATCAAAATTACTGAGGAACTAATTAAGTTACCTGTGCTGAAGCCTGGATATCACTAAAACCTGGACTCTCTCCAACTTGTGATGTCACAGAAGTAGGCGGACAGTGTCTGCCTACTTCTGCATGTTTTGAACTAATAAATATATATACTGTATATTATTTCAATAAAACTGGTATTTATATTAATTAGGCTTTTACTCATCCTATGCTATAAATTTTAGTTATGGCAGGAACATTTCAAATGATGAAGCATTATATTTCCCAAGTGTTAGTTAAATCTGTGTAGTTATGTGCGAATGGTTCCACAGTAGAACACTTTACTGTAGATCCACTGGCGTATTTATAATGGGTGCAGTGTGTGCAGTACACACGGGCCCCCGGGTCTAGTGGGGCCCATACAGCACACCCATTATTTACAATACTTACCCTATGGTTATCCGCGGCACAGCAGCAGCGGTGCAGAAATCACTGGGAAAATGGTGCTGTGAACATTTTTCCGGTGTTTTTGCATGCACAGTAGGGAAATCACTGGGAAAATGTCTGCAGCACCATTTTCTCTGAGATCTGTGCATGCGCTCTAGACTCTGGGACAGGCCAGCTAGAGAGAAGGGGGCCCAGACGGAGCCTGCACACAGGTCTCCTCCTCTACAGATGCACCTCTGTGTAGCAGGGACGTGCAGTCAGGGGAGGCAGTGCCTCCCCTGTCATAATGTTTAATATAATACAAAGAAGATACTTATATAACACATGTTCTGTGTCTTAAATATCTTCTTTGTAATTTTCCAGTCCTATTTGATGTGGAAAACATAGACAAATGCGGGTGGGAGGCAACGAAAGCTCTGCCTCCCACTGACAATGATAAAGTGTGTGAGCTGGAGGCGGACAGGGGGCTGGGCTAAGCTGTGGGCAGAAAAAGCCCATTCAAAAAATCATGAGAAGCGGCACCAGATGATCTGCCTCAGTGACAGGGACGTGCCTTCAGCCCACATGAAAGCACGTCCCTGTCAGTCAGGCAGACATGATTGGACAGCACTGAGCTGTCTCTCTCCCTGCCCAGCGTCACTGTGCTAAGGCGCAGGTACTGATACCTGACCCCCCCCCCCCTCCCGCTGGAGCTTGCAGCCTCCAGGCACTAATGACCGCGACTCCCCCCTTTCACGGAGCTTGCAGCCGCGGAACTTTTACCCTTCCAACCCCCCCTCTCCTGATGCCAGCAGCCACGGGTACTTATAACCGCCCACCTCCTGGAGCTTGCAGCCGGGAACTGGTGCCTGATCTCCCGCCCCCCCAACCCCATGGAGTTTGCACCCGACCCCCCTCCCCACCGGAGCTTGCAGTCGCCTGGGGTAAGTGAATGTTGGAGGTACTGTTGTCAGTGAGTGCTGGAGGGGTTGAACAAGCGCAACCCCCCCCCCCCCCTCCCCACCTTTACACCCCCATGTGTGCCTCTCCAGCCACATACTTCACCGCACGTCACTGCTGTGTAGTTCTGTATATGTTTGGATTGTTTCACAATAGAACACTGTAAATAAATACTGTTTTACATTTTGTGTAGAAACAAAACTGTATCAAATGATGTAGCCAAATGGGATAATTCCAAGTGACAAGGTATTGCTACTGCTTCAGGCATAAACATGATACATCAAATATCTATATTATGTCAGTAGATTTCACTTTTTTCTTTTTCTTCACATTATCAAATTATAATTATAAATCCCAGGAAATAACAATAACCCCCAGCACCCTTTGGGGGGTATCCAATTACCCACAATAGTGCTGCGACTACAAAAACTGATGTTTTCACTTTTTTATCACCCATATCCAATTATCTCACCCGAAAAAAACTACATTTTTTGTGGGAAGATACATAGGTCCTGCGAAAAGCTGCGGACCTATGTATTTTCGCAGCACTTATCATGGATAAAATGAGGCACACAAAGCATAACCCCTGATAAGTGCTGGCATCGGGAATAAGCGATAGCATCATGGCATATTGGATAGCCCCCGGTGAATCCATTATCCACGGTAAATTACTGCGGATAATTGGATACCCCCCTTTTTCTGTCAGTAGAGAAGGAGAGCCCCTTCCAGAGCAGGGATTGTAGCTGGGACTCCCCGAGGACCAGGGAAGGGAAGAATGGGAGATCACCTGTCATAAACTCACATCCAGTCTGCACCCCTCTCCTCTTCAATCTTCCTACCATAGCATGTGCCAGTGTGTTCACCCTGCTGCTCTCCAGGGGGACACCAGTCATGGGGTGAGATGAGGAGGTCCTTTTCCCTGGCGGTCTGGAGCAGGATGAATCACAGTGAGGAGGTCCATGTGACTGGAGATTGCAGCGCGTCCCTTGTAGCCAGAGGATCATTCAGTACAAACATCCCTCATCCCGTCTCTCTCTCGTCATCTCTTATCCTGTATCTCTCTCATCCAGTCTCTCTGTCCCCCTCCCTTATCCTGCCTCTTTCGCTATCTCTTATACAGTCTCTCTCTCTTTCTTGCCATGTCTCATACCATATTTCTCTTTCCCTCTCATATTCCGCTTATCTCTCACCATCTCTTGTCCCGTTTCTTCCTCTCTTTCCCCATCTTATCCCGTCTCTCTCATCCTCTCTTCTCCAGACTCTCTATATTTTTTATCCCATCTAGCTCTCTTCCGCACTCCCCCATCTTTCTGTCTGGGTGTACAAGGATGGGACATACACACAAAAATCAGTACTAAAACAATCACACACACACACACACACACACACACACACACACGGATTAAGTGCCACTTGGACTTGGAGCTGAAAATATTCAATGGCCTATTCTATTGTGAGAAACGGGGGAGGTGATCAGTGCTGTGTGGGTGTGGCCAGAGCCATGTGGGCGTGTACATCCCTTATACTATGAGCTCCAATATCTCCCTAAATATGTACAAATATAAAAAAATCGCAGAATTTTGTGAGAAAAATAGAAATGCAATCCTAATATTACGATTTATGGGCGACCATGTGGCCAGCTGGTGGCTAGTGATCATCGTGCTGCCATGATGATGGGCCTATTTTCATGTGGAGACCTGGAGCTGGAGCTCCATCCGCCCCATTGTTTTTCTGGCCCTGCACACACATATATGTCTCAGTTGTGCCATCCTCTCAGGTGTGTTAGGGCACCCATCTGTGCACTCCCACTACTAATTCAGGCAAATAATTTACAATGAAAGCAAGAGTATTTGTTTTCAGGTAATGCAGAATGATTCCCATCAATCAGTACAGGAACAAGTCTTGTTGCTCAATCTATCAGGAAGGGGGGAATAAGAGTGCAGGATACAGTAGTACTTATTGCGCTTATTGCCCACAATGAGGACTCCACATATATGTGTGTGTGAGGGAGGACAAGGAATCTCCAGTAGCGAGGGAGAAGCAAAACATAATGGCCAGGTGTGGCGATGGAGGAGGAATATGAACCCAGGAGATTTCCTGGCGGATATCAAGTTTAAATGTGATATGGGTGGTATAGTTGAGGGCTCAGGAGGATTAGGGTAGGGGAGGTGGGCACAGTAAAGTATTAAAGGTAGCAAGAGGGAGTACGTACTTATAGCACAATTATGTGGTACATGTGGTTCACAGTTTTCAGCCCGTTTAGTTTATGAACTTTATAGTAACGTCGTCCCACAAGAAATCTTTTGTTTGCAGCCCCCCCTTTCAAGGAGTTAAAGAGATTACTATCGCTGGGCAATATTAGCTGTGGCCCACAAAATGGTGCCTTAGTAAGGGCCACCAGTTCATACATAAGAGCACTGTAGTGGGAGGATAAGGGAATGGAGTTTGGAATGATAAGGGACTTATATATACCAGGAGGCGGTGAGGTTGCACCTGGACCCTGCGGCTGGAGAAGGATGGCACTGGGGAAGAGGTGGCTGGACCCTGCGGCTGGGAGGTGGCACCTGGACCTTTGCCTGGAGCGGGATGGTGGAGGCTGGACCCGGACTGCAGCTTTGATGAGGACACAGGACCTGTATGACAGTGCGGAGGTGGCGGCTGGAGTTGGATGGTGGAGGCAGTGAGGTGTCCGTTCCCAATGGCGGTGAGGTGGGTGGTCCCTGTGGTGGTGCGGACATGACAGCAGCAGAAGGCAGCAGTGATAGAGTGCCGCAGCAGCCCCTGAACCTCCTACCTGCTCCCATACCACTTCTGCCGCTGCTGAGGTGACAGGGACAGCCCAGCAGCAGCGATAGACTGCCGCAGCTGCTCCTGAACCTCCTACCGACTCCCACTTGAGAGTGCCACCGCTGCCGGGAATTCTGGGCTGACAGGGTCAGTCCAGCCGTCAGTGGTGGTGACAGAAGTAGGCGGACACTGCAGCCGTTTCTGGACGTTTAGCGTGTGGGAGCAAATGGTTGACAATCATTTCCTCCCACACACTGCCAGATTATCGTTCCAACCAGCCTAGTAGTTGGTTTGTTGGAACGCTATCGTCCTGATGTAGTGTATGGCTAGCATAAGTGTGCCTTAAGGACTGAGGTTGGAATGCCTGCCTTATATAAACATTGTGAATATACTTGCATACTAGTGCAGACCTGCATACAGTTTGCAATTTATTATATTCCAACTTTCCATATGCATTAAATTGTATACTGAACAAACTGAGGGGGTTGGGTGAGAACCCCCGGTGGGCCCCACTGCCCCCCCCCCCCCTCCCCTTTTCCTCTGGGGATCAGGTTCCACATTGTGCACTTGAATTATACATTATACATGTGTTGCCTTGTACTGCACAGGACTATGGTGTATTATCTACAGTGTATTGCTGTTAGTAGTCTGGCACATTATCATGCACACACTAGCAGTATTTACTATATATATTTATCAAGAGACCCAGACCATACACTCTCTAATAATTAGCAAAACTTCTGTGGTGGCTGGCCACACCCCCTCTGGAGACTGGCCACACCACTAAATATGGGCACCTACCATTGCATTTCCCTGGTGGGCCCTTCATGCCCCAGTCCATCACTGAAAAGGGGTAGGGCTAAAATGGTGCAAATCATGTAATTTTAACCCGCCCCTTTCACATGGATCCGCGATTTGTGGCATTTTGCTGCAATGGGGGTAGGATCTAATGGCATGACAGCCCAGCCCTCCGAAGCGACCAGCTGCATCTCCTACCTGGGAAACAAAATGTAGGAAAGTATCCTAGAAGAGTTAGGTTGGGTACACACTGGAGAGATGTCGCACCAAAATGCCATTTTGGTGCGACATATCTCTTACATCACACAGTGTGTACACAGGACTGCGCATTCCCACAGTCGCATGTGACAGACGCTTGGTTTGATGTACTGCACATCAATCCAAGCGCCCGTCGCTAGTGTCCTGTGTTATGTTAATGAAGGACTGAACATGGTCGTTCCGTCCATCACTAAAGTTGCCCCAGTGTGTAGGGGCAATTCGGGCTGACGGGGATTCGTTCCTACTGTATGTCGGAAACAAATCCTCATTGCTCCAGTGTGTACCCAGCCTAAGAATATTGCAGGCACTGCTTAGCAAAGAACACTTTTCTCTGACGTCCTAGTGGATGCTGGGACTTCCGTAAGGACCATGGGGAATAGCGGCTCCGCAGGAGACTGGGCACAAAAGTAAAAGCTTTAGACTAGCTGGTGTGCACTGGCTCCTCCCCCTATGACCCTCCTCCAAGCCTCAGTTAGATTTTTGTGCCCGAACGAGAAGGGTGCATGCTAGGTGGCTCTCCTGAGCTGCTTAGAAGTAAAAGTTTAAATAGGTTTTTTATTTTCAGTGAGTACTGCTGGCAACAGGCTCACTGCATCGTGGGACTAAGGGGAGAAGAAGCGAACTCACCTGACTGCAGAGTGGATTGGGCTTCTTGGCTACTGGACATTAGCTCCAGAGGGACGATCACAGGTTCAGCCTGGATGGGTCCCGGAGCCGCGCCGCCGGCCCCCTTACAGAGCCAGAAGAGCGAAGAGGTCCGGAAAAAGCGGCGGCAGAAGACGTTCCTGTCTTCAAATAAGGTAGCGCACAGCACTGCAGCTGTGCGCCGTTGCTCTCAGCACACTTCACACTCCGGTCACTGAGGGTGCAGGGCGCTGGGGGGGAGCGCCCTGAGACGCAATAAAACTATAAAAACCTTATATGGCTAAAGAAATGCATCACATATAGCTCTTGGGCTATATGGATGCATTTAACCCCTGCCAGTTTTCCTGAAAAAAGCGGGAGAAAAGGCCGCCGAGAAGGGGGCGGAGCCTATCTCCTCAGCACACAAGCGCCATTTTCTCTCACAGCTCCGCTGGAAGGACGGCTCCCTGACTCTCCCCTGCAGTCCTGCTACAAGAATCAGGGTAAAACAAGAGAGGGGGGGCACTATTGGCAGCTAATATATAATACAGCAGCTATAACAGGGAGTAACACTTATATAAGGTTATCCCTGCATATATATAGCGCTCTGGTGTGTGCTGGCAAACTCTCCCTCTGTCTCCCCAAAGGGCTAGTGGGGTCCTGTCCTCTATCAGAGCATTCCCTGTGTGTGTGCTGGGTGTCGGTACGATTGTGTCGACATGTATGAGGAGGAAAATGATGTGGAAGCAGAGCAATTGCCTGTGTTAGTGATGTCACCCCCTAGGGAGTCGACACCTGACTGGATGGTCGTATTTAAAGAATTATGTGACAATGTCAGCACTTTGCAAAAAACTGTTGACGACATGAGACAGCCGGCAAATCAGTTAGTGCCTGTTCAGGCGTCTCAGACACCGTCAGGGGCGCTAAAACGCCCGTTACCTCAGATGGTCGACACAGACCCAGACACGGATACTGAATCCAGTGTCGACGGTGAGGAGACAAACGTAATGTCCAGTAGGGCCACACGTTACACGATCACGGCAATGAAGGAGGCATTGAACATTTCTGACACTACAAGTACCACAAAAAAGGGTATTATGTGGGGTGTGAAAAAACTACCAGTAGTTTTTCCTGAATCAGAGGAATTAAATGAGGTGTGTGATAAAGCGTGGGTTTCCCCCGATAAAAAACTGCTGATTTCTAACAAATTATTGGCACTATACCCTTTCCCGCCAGAGGTTAGGGCACGTTGGGAAACACCCCCTAGGGTAGATAAGGCGCTCACACGCTTATCAAAACAAGTGGCGTTACCGTCTCCTGATACGGCCGCCCTCAAGGAACCAGCTGATAGAAGGCTGGAAAATATCCTAAAAGGTATATACACACATACTGGTGTTATACTGCGACCAGCAATCACCTCAGCCTGGATATGCAGCGCTGGAGTGGCTTGGTCGGATTCCCTGACTGAAAATATTGATTCCCTGGATAGGGACAGTATTTTATTAACTATAGAGCATTTAAAGGATGCATTACTATATATGCGTGATGCACAGAGGGATATTTGCACCCTGGCATCAAGAGTGAGTGCGATGTCCATTTCTGCCAGAAGGGCGTTATGGACGCGACAGTGGTCAGGTGATGCAGATTCCAAACGACATATGGAAGTATTGCTGTATAAAGGGGAGGAGTTATTTGGGGTCGGTCTATCAGACCTGGTGGCCACGGCAACGGCTGGAAAGTCCACCTTTTTACCCCAGGTCACCTCTCAGCAGAAAAAGACACCGTCTTTTCAAACTCAGTCCTTTCGTTCCTATAAGAACAAGCGAGCAAAAGGCCACTCATTTCTGCCCCGGGGCAGAGGAAGAGGAAAAAGACTGCACCAGGCAGCCTCTTCCCAGGAGCAGAAGCCCTCCCCCGCTTCTGCCAAGTCTTCAGCATGACGCTGGGGCTTTAAAAGCGGACTCAGGCACGGTGGGGGCCCGTCTCAAAAATTTCAACGCGCAGTGGGCTCACTCGCAAGTGGACCCCTGGATCCTGCAGGTAGTATCACAGGGGTACAAATTGGAATTCGAGACGTCTCCCCCTCGCCGATTCCTGAAGTCTGCTCTTCCAACGTCTCCCTCCGACAGGGAGGCAGTATTGGAAGCTATTCACAAGCTGTATTCCCAGCAGGTGATAATCAAGGTACCCCTCCTACAACAGGGAAAGGGGTATTATTCCACGCTGTTTGTGGTACCGAAGCCGGACGGCTCGGTGAGACCAATTTTAAATCTGAAATCCTTGAACACTTACATAAAAAGGTTCAAATTCAAGATGGAATCACTCAGAGCAGTGATAGCGAACCTGGAAGAAGGGGACTATATGGTATCTCTGGACATCAAAGATGCTTATCTCCATGTCCCAATCTTCCCTTCTCACCAGGGGTACCTCAGGTTTGTGGTTCAAAACTGTCATTATCAGTTTCAGACGCTGCCGTTTGGATTGTCCACGGCACCCCGGGTCTTTACCAAGGTAATGGCCGAAATGATGATTCTTCTTCGAAGAGAAGGCGTCTTAATTATCCCTTACTTGGACGATCTCCTGATAAGGGCAAGATCCAGGGAACAGTTAGAGTTCGGAGTAGCACTGTCTCAGGTAGTGCTACGTCAGCACGGGTGGATTCTAAATATCCCAAAATCACAGCTGATTCCAACAACACGTCTACTGTTCCTGGGGATGATTCTGGACACAGTCCAGAAAAAGGTGTTTCTCCCGGAGGAGAAGGCCAGGGAGTTATCCGAGCTAGTCAGGAACCTCCTAAAACCAGGCCAAGTGTCAGTGCATCAATGCACGAGAGTCCTGGGAAAAATTGTGGCTTCTTACGAAGCAATTCCATTCGGAAGATTCCATGCAAGAACTTTTCAGTGAGATCTGCTGGACAAAGGAGCAGTCACACAGGGAAGAAATTTCCAGGGCTTGTGGTCAAGCATGGAAACGTCTCTTCACATAAATATCCTGGAACTAAGGGCCATTTACAATGCCCTAAGTCAAGCAAGGCCTCTGCTTCAGGGTCAATCGGTATTGATCCAATCGGACAACATCACGGCAGTCGCCCACGTCAACAGACAGGGCGGCACAAGAAGCAGGAGGGCAATGGCAGAAGCTGCAAGGATTCTCCGCTGGGCGGAAAATCATGTGTTAGCACTGTCAGCAGTGTTCATTCCGGGAGTGGACAACTGGGAAGCAGACTTCCTCAGCAGACACGACCTCCACCCGGGGGAGTGGGGACTTCACCCAGAAGTCTTCCAAGTGATTGTAAACCGTTGGGAAAAACCAAAGGTGGACATGATGGCGTCCCGTCTCAACAAAAAACTGGACAGATAATTTGTGCCAGGTCAAGGGACCCTCAGGCAATAGCGGTGGACGCTCTGGTAACACCGTGGGTGTACCAGTCGGTGTATGTGTTCCCTCCTCTGCCTCTCATACCCAAAGTACTGAGAATCATAAGAAGGAGAGGAGTAAGAACTATACTCGTGGCTCCGGATTGGCCAAGAAGAACTTGGTACCCGGAACTGCAAGAGATGCTCACGGAGGACCCGTGGCCTCTACCTCTCAGAAAGGACCTGCTCCAGCAGGGACCTTGTCTGTTTCAAGACTTACCGCGGCTGCGTTTGACGGCATGGAGGTTGAACGCCGGATCCTGAAGGAAAAAGGCATTCCAGATGAAGTCATCCCTACCCTGGTCAAGGCCAGAAAGGATGTAACCGCAAAACATTATCACCGCATTTGGCGGAAATATGTTGCGTGGTGTGAGGCCAAGAAGGCCCCTACAGAGGAATTTCAACTGGGTCGTTTCCTGCATTTCCTGCAAACAGGACTATCTGTGGGCCTAAAATTAGGGTCCATTAAGGTTCAAATTTCGGCCCTGTCAATCTTCTTCCAAAAAGAACTGGCTTCAGTGCCTGAAGTTCAGACGTTTGTCAAAGGGGTACTGCATATACAGCCTCCTTTTGTGCCTCCAGTGGCACCTTGGGATCTCAATGTAGTGTTGAGTCTCCTAAAATCACATTGGTTTGAACCACTCACCACTGTGGAATTGAAATATCTCACATGGAAAGTGGTCATGCTGTTAGCCCTGGCTTCAGCCAGGCGTGTCTCTGAATTGGCGGCTTTATCATATAAAAGCCCTTACCTAATTTTTCATTCAGACAGGGCAGAACTGAGGACTCGCCCTCAATTTCTCCCTAAGGTGGTTTCAGCGTTTCACATGAACCAGCCTATTGTGGTACCTGCGGCGACTAGGGACTTGGAGGACTCCAAGTTGCTGGACGTAGTCAGGGCCCTGAAAATATATGTTTCCAGGACGGCTGGAGTCAGAAAATCTGACTCGCTGTTTATCCTGTATGCACCCAACAAGCTGGGTGCTCCTGCTTCTAAGCAGACGATTGCTCGTTGGATTTGTAGTACAATTCAGCTTGCACATTCTGTGGCAGGCCTGCCACAGCCAAAATCTGTAAAAGCCCATTCCACAAGGAAAGTGGGCTCATCTTGGGCGGCTGCCCGAGGGGTCTCGGCTTTACAACTTTGCCGAGCAGCTACTTGGTCAGGGGCAAACACGTTTGCTAAATTTTACAAATTCGATACCCTGGCTGAGGAGGACCTGGAGTTCTCTCATTCGGTGCTGCAGAGTCATCCGCACTCTCCCGCCCGTTTGGGAGCTTTGGTATAATCCCCATGGTCCTTACGGAAGTCCCAGCATCCACTAGGACGTCAGAGAAAATAAGAATTTACTTACCGATAATTCTATTTCTCGTAGTCCGTAGTGGATGCTGGGCGCCCATCCCAAGTGCGGATTGTCTGCAATACTTGTATATAGTTATTGTTACAAAAAAATCGGGTTGTTTATTGTTGTGAGCCATCTTTTCAGAGGCTCCTACGTTTATCATACTGTTAACTGGGTTCAGATCACAGGTTGTACGGTGTGATTGGTGTGGCTGGTATGAGTCTTACCCGGGATTCAAAATCCTTCCTTATTATGTACGCTCGTCCGGGCACAGTATCCTAACTGAGGCTTGGAGGAGGGTCATAGGGGGAGGAGCCAGTGCACACCAGCTAGTCTAAAGCTTTTACTTTTGTGCCCAGTCTCCTGCGGAGCCGCTATTCCCCATGGTCCTTACGGAAGTCCCAGCATCCACTACGGACTACGAGAAATAGAATTATCGGTAAGTAAATTCTTATTTTAAATATATTTGAAGGCAAAGTAGTCCTGAAAGTTTATCTTATTTTGTTGCCTAAAGTTCAGTCTATTATATTAACAAGGCTTTTACCCACATACAGTGGATAAAAAGGAGGGGAACCTTCATTCATCACTTATTCATATGGGTTTTATTCTATGTTGTCCAATTTTGCATTGGTTGTGGCCATAACACCATGATCGTTGTCATTTTACATCTACAATCATCTGCAATGCATCTTTTCGAGGGGGCTTTATTCCAGCTATCTTTTCTGACAGTTGGACATTTGTGCTTTGAAAGATAAAGTAAATATGTTTGGAGTATAGTAAGGCATGCAGCAGCAGGATTTCTGTCTGTTCCGTATCTGTATCATGCTTAAGGGTCAGGCTTGGTTGGGAAAGGCTTGAGAGGCAGACCAGAGATGGACATAATGGACTGGGAGGCCAAATCCAGTTCCTACTCGTTAAATAAATGACTTGAATTATAATGGGTTTCACAATGGTAGCAGGATCTGGTAAATATGTGAATAGCTACAGACTTGGATTTAGAGTAGCCCGGAGGTTCCCCTACTGGAACCGGTATTGGAGCAGGACTGGGACCGATATTGTAGCCACACTGGAACCAGAAGTTGACTGGACTGGAACCGGTATCATGAAATGCAATCAGTAACCAGATCTTGAAGAATAGAAGCAGGAATGCATCTGGCAAAGCGATGTTGCACTGACAATGAGCCAGTGCACAGGAAACTCTATACCCCCTGCTAGGAGCTGATTGGCCAGTCATGTGCAATACTCGGATGCTCTGAGTGGGGGAACTGGGTCAGCTGACACATTTCATCATGGATGTGACCATGCCGGGCTGCTGATGGGAACCCAGGCTTGCATGGAGACCGTATCTGAAGACCGAGATACTGTGACCGCAGGAGACATCCCCAGCGCCAGTCGGGACAGACAGTGCAAGGGTGAGTAGCCCAGCTGGGAACTCCAGAGTGTGACAATCTGGCTGCCTGTCTGTAGTGTCCATTACTACAATACTGTATCTTGTTGTAGGTTTTTTTGAGTTATGGTGCATTGTATGCCTCAGTCACACAACAGTCATTGACTAATGACTGCTGCTTACTGTATTTTCTTGTGATCATGGTGCTTTTAAGTGTTCGCTATAATTTTTCCCTATTTCAAAGTATTCGTATGTTGCAGTCACTATACAAGGATATAGATTCCACTTGAATAAAAAGTAATGTGTGTATCAAACCTTACACTGAACACATGTAGTCAATCAGCATATTGTTGGCTGTTACATATGTTTTGGATTTAAAATTTTATGGATACAGAGAACTCATAGTTCTGAAAAATATGAATCTGATAAACTAAGTATATAACCAGGAAGTTGCAATTAACTCTTGTCGTAGTCTAACATCGTGGTTGGTTTTCATTTGATCTCACTCTTTCACACTACTGACATGTTGCTATGGACAGTTAATTTACAAAGGTTTCTTGGTGCTAGCTCTCAAATTAAGATAAACTTATACAAAATGTTAACATGTACACAGAATACTGTACAGATGGTCAGGCCTCATCAGCTTGGCATATTTCCAGCATTTTGAATGGATTGCAAAGACCTAATGTCATGTATATTGAATCTTAAACCTTGTTATAGAAATCATTCAAAAGATATTTCCACTGCTTTCTTAGTATGTCCACTGGTCCACAGCTGCAGAACATATTGATGTCCTGTTTTGATTTTTATATGCTTGTTCTTAAACTGCTATTACTTGTACAGGTTTTGTTAGTTTTGTTTTCCAGAAAGAGCCACCATTTGGGCAACAGGTACTGATCCTAAAAAATTGATATACAGCATAATTACGACATTTGGTTGGGTAGAAAATACATGTGCCTGGAATTCTGCCAAGCTATGAAACTGTGTTAAAAAAGAAAAGGTAATTTAACCTGCTCATCTTCTTAACTGATTTCTGTTAGGTTGTTAAAACTTTTTTTATTCAGTCAGACTACCTCTGTGTCAGCATCCGGAGTCTTACCTCCGGTTCTGGACCCTGTGGCCTTCCTGTTAGCTGGCAGGTGTGGCTGAGGCAGATAGGAGCTGCAGGGCCGAAACTAGGATTTTCGTCACCCGGGGCAAGACAGTAGTTTGGTGCCCGCTGACACCCTTCCGCCCAAAACCCCCCCAAAAAAACAACAATAAAAAACCCTGTCAGACTACAGTAAGTAGACACTCCTGGACAATATTCCCCTATGTGCCTCAAATGCCCAATAAGTCACATGCACCTCCAGCTACCTGTTCAAATACATGTTCCTCTGTGTGTCCCCATACATTGCACTATATCACTGCACTATATCATAACACTTCATCACATCACTACATTCCCCTATCCACTGCACTACTATACTACATCCCTACACGCTGAACTACATCACTACACGACATGCCCCTATACACCACTACATACCCTATATGCTACACTACAAACCCTATATGCTACACTACATCACTACACTACATCCCCTTATATGCTACACCACATCAGTGCACTACATACCTCTATATACTGCAATACATTACTACACTACATACCCTATATGCTACACTACATCACTGCACTACATCCCCTTATATGCTACACCACATTAGTGCACTACATGCCACTATATACTGCAATACATCACTACACTGCATCCCCCTATAAGCTACACCAAATCCCCCCATCTGGGACGCAAAGCGGAGGTTGATGCTGCTAACTGGGAGCACAATGCCGATAATAATGTCTGTCTTTAAACTCACCACAAAACTGCTGCACTGGTACTCCTTGAGAGTTGGAGGTTATCCAGGCTCTAAGTTTCCACTGTCAAGTGGATAGCTAGCAAAGTGAACTTTTGTACCTGTTAACAAGCATAAGGATTGACAGTAGCCGGCATAGGAGAGATCCCAGGTACTGGAGGTCACCTGCACAGCATCGGAGCCATCTCTGGGCAGACAGGTGGGTCAGAGACACTGCCCCGGGAGCTGTCTGCTGTCTCACTGGAGCAGCACAGCACTGCCGGTAAAAACAAAACAAAAAAAACCCTGCTCCTCTGTAACTCTTCGGCGCCCCCTCAAATCCTGCACCCGGGGCGCATGCCCCCTTAGCCCCCCCCTAGTTACGGCCCTGGAGCTGCTGCAGCGAGGTACTCTGATGCAGCTGCCGGGCGTCTGGAGGTCGGGGTCCGGGTCCTGGGGAGCGGAGCATGGCAGCCAGAGGTGTCTGTTTCCAAGTGTCCTGTTGCTGGAGTGCGGCTTCTGGGAGGCTGAGGCCAGAGGTAGTGGCTGTGTGCAGGTTCCACATGTGTCCTCTGTGCAGAGAGCCGCTATGTTGGAGACCAAGCCAAGCCAATAGGTATCCCAGTTCGCATCCAGCCAATCCGGCGCTGTTTTCCCTTATAAAAAGGGGTTGATGCTTAGCTATGGTGCCAGTGCTTCAAGATACTTGCTGCTGTAAGGTGCTCAAGCTCTGTGTTCCCAGGTTAAATCCTGGTATCCTGGTTCTGTGGAGGCCGCCTGGTGGTCAGTTCTGTTATTGCAGTCCTTTGCTTCCAGTCCACCAGCCCTTGCAGTTTAACTGCTGGGTCCTCCAGTGCCGTTTCTTGCGGCGGGCGTGCCGTGCAACCGCACGGGGCGCCCGCCGCGGCACTTCTTGAACTCTTTAAAATCCCCCCTCCTCCCGAGTACCCAGCTCGGGGGGCGGAGTTTCACGGAATGACACGGGTGCGTTGTGACGTCACAACGCAATCGTGTAATTCCGCGAAACTCTACCCCCCCCCCCCGAGCTGGATACACGGGAGGAGGGAGAAGGGGGAGCCAAGCCGGCCGGCGCTGCGAAGACGAAGGAGAGGTGGCGAAGAGCGGAAAGAACCGCTTCAACCATAAGTCAGCCTCTCCCACTCTCTCCCCCCCCCTCTGCCACCTGCCATCATGAGTAAAATGGGGACACTTGCCTGCCGTATTGTGTAAAATGGGGACACTTGCCTGCCTTATTGTGTAAAATGGGGGCTCTTGCCTGCCGTATTGTGTAAAATGGGGACTCTTGCCTGCCGTATTGTGTAAAATGGGGACACTTGCCTGC
Source organism: Pseudophryne corroboree (assembly GCF_028390025.1). Lineage (NCBI taxonomy): Eukaryota > Metazoa > Chordata > Amphibia > Anura > Myobatrachidae > Pseudophryne > Pseudophryne corroboree. Next base: position 400,804,518 of record NC_086445.1, read on the forward strand.
CGTATTGTGTAAAATGGGGACACTTGCCTGCCATATTGTGTAAAATGGGGACGCTTGCCTGCCGTATTGTGTAAAATGTGGACACTTGCCTGCCATATTGTGTAAAATGGTGGCTCTTGCTTGCCGTATTGTGTAAAATGGGGACTCTTGCCTGCCGTATTGTGGAAAATGGGGACACTTGCCTGCCATAATGTGGAAAATGGGGACACTTGCCTGCAGTATTGTGGAAAATGGGGACTCTTGCCTGCCGTATTGCGAAAAATGGGGACTCTTGCCTGCCGTATTGTGTAAAATGGGGACGCTTGCCTGCCGTATTGTGTAAAATGTGGACACTTGCCTGCCATATTGTGTAAAATGGGGGCTCTTGCCTGCCGTACTGTGTAAAATGGGGACTCTTGCCTGCCGTATTGTGGAAAATGGGGACACTTGCCTGCCATAATGTGGAAAATGGGGACACTTGCCTGCCGTAATGTGGAAAATGGGGATTCTTGCCTGCCATAATGTGGAAAATGGGGACTCTTGCCTGCCGTATTGTGGAAAAAGGGGACTCTTGCCTGCCGTAATGTGTAAAATGGGGACTCTTGTCTGCCGTAATGTGTAAAATGGGGACACTTGACTGACGTAATGTGTAAAATGGGGACACTTGACTGACGTAAAGTGTAAAATGAGGACTCTTGCCTGCCGTAATGTGTAAAATGGGGACTCTTGCCTGCTGTAACGTGTAAAATGGGGATTTAATGTATCAAGGGCATTGCGGTGTATGACATGATATATATTTTTTATTTTTTTCCTGTGCTCGCCGTGATCTGTCGGTGCAAGGTCAAAAACTGGGGTGTAAGGTAGTCTTTTCAGACGAGACCACGACCATTTTACAGAGACCACACCCATTTTATAGAGGCCATCCCCCCTTTGCCGGGAGCACGTGCGCCTTTGGCGCACGCATACTTTTTACTTTTTATATCTATGGGGGGGGCGCATTTTTTTGTTATGTCAATGGGGGGGGGGCACATTTTTAAATCTCGCACTGGGAGCCAAATTGGCTAGAAACAGCCCTGGGGTCCTCTATCTGGTAGAGGGTCTCCGTTTGCTGTCTGTGCTCACAGTGATCCTCTCTTCAACATTGTTCTTCAAATCATCTCTTCACTCAGTGTTCTTCAGCATCGTTTACAAATCACAGGTTGTCTCCTCAATCAGTGTTCTTCAGCATCGTTTACAAATCACAAGCCATCTGCTCATTTAGTGTTCTTCAGCATCATTTACAAATAACAAGTCATCTCCTCATTCAGTGTTCTTCAGCATCGTTTACAAATCATACATCATCTCATTCAGTGTTCTTCAGCATCGTTCACAAATCACAAGTCATCTCTTCATTCAGTGTATTTCAGCATCATTTACAAATCACAAGTCACTTCTCCATTCAGTATTCTTCAGCACCGTCCACAAGTCACGGACATTTTGTTCTTCAGAACTCACTCGGACTTATTTCCTAGTTGTGGTGTATTATTGAAGTCTCAAGAAAACTGACTTAATCTTTCTTCAGTGTATCATTCTCAGTCATTATCCTCATTGCCTACCCCACTTCATCTTCGGGCCAACTCTTCAATCCATGAGTAAGAACTATATTCGGCCACCTCGTTTCCTTCCTTTGCCGAAAGCTGCTTCCTCAGTCAGTTGTCAGTCGTCAGATCCTCATCTCAAGCCGAGCGTGACAGTAAGCACTGGCCCCATGGATCCAACGAGTGATCAGGCTTCTGGGGGTGACGCAACCTCGGACATCCTGTCACGTTTAAATCAGCAGGAAGCTATGCAAACTCAAATCGTGCAGTTTATGCAAAGTATGTAAACTCGTCTAGACTCTCTCCATGTAGTCATATCCGTACCTCAAGTGCCAGCTCCCGTTGCTGCCATTCCAGTTCTAACAGCTCCCATGCCAGTTCCACTTCCACGGTTGCAATGACCTTCACCTAGTAAGTTTGACGGTACTCCAAAGCAATCCTGCAGTTTCCTTAAGCAACGTGAGATTCAGTTTGAGTTGCAGTCGGTGAATTTCCCAACCACCCGGACCAGGATAGCTTATATTATCTCTCTGCTGACCGGTCAGGCGTTAGAATGGGCATCTCCTCTGTGGGAGAGAGCGGATCCCATTCTTTCAAATTACTCTGAATTTGTATCAACTTTCCGAAAGATTTTCGACGAACCAGGCAGGACTTCTTCAGCTTCTTTGGAGATTCTGCGTTTGCGACAGGGAACTCGAACCGTCAGTCAATATGTTATCCAGTTTTATATCCTCTCTTCCAAACTTGGTTGGAACAAAGAAGCTGTCATAGAAACTTTCTTGAATGGTCTTTCAGACAAGATTAATGATGATCTAGCCACCCCAGACATTCCAGACAAGTTGGACTAACTCATTTCTCTGTGCAACAAGCTGGTTCTGAGGTATAGAGAGCATTGCTTTGAGAGATCAAAGTCGAACCGTCCGAGACCTCGGGTTGCTCTTCTTCCTAGACCTTCTCCATCCACAGAGGAACCCATGCAGGTTAACCGGTCCCGTCTCACTGATGAAGAACGACAAAGGCGGAGACGAGGAAACCTCTGTATGTATTGTGGAGCGGCTGATCACTTTATCAAGTCCTGCAGTCATCGGCTGGGAAAGTCCTGCTCCTAACTTATGCAGGAGAAGTTAAGTTAGAGTCTCCCTCGGAATTACCTTTCAGGAAAGAATCTGTGCTTACAACTTGTCTAGAGCTCTCCTCTTCTCTTTTTGTTTCTGCCCCACTCGACTCAGCAGCTGAGAGTTTTATCACCTTGGCACTAGTCAAAAGAACCAGAATTCAGTTGGTGAAGTTGGATCGTCCTATTTCAATCACTGCAGTTGATGGAAGTTACATCCCCGAATCATTACTCACCGCACTGTTACTCTCAAATTAAAGATTGTAGCTCTTCACTCAGAAAACATATTTTTCCTAGTAATTCCTAAAGCCTCTCAAGAATTAATCCTCGGATTCCCTTGGCTACAAATACATAATCTCCACATCGATTGGCAGACTATGGATGTGCTCGCTTGGGGTGAGTCTTGCATCCGTGAGTGCTTGGCGTCTGTGAAACCTCTTTGTAATTTGAATCCTGCTGAACTCCCGGTAGTCTATCAGGACTTTCAAGGTGTCTTTAGCAAACAGGGAGCTGACACTCTGCCTCCCCATTGTAAATGGGACTATCCCATTGATTTGATACTTGGCAAGACTCCTCCAAGAGGTCGAATATACCCGTTATCCCTTCCAGAGACCCAGGCCATGTCAGACTACATTTCTGAAAACCTCAGTAAAGGTTTTATTCGCCCCTCTTCCTCTCTGGCTGGGGCAGGTTTTTCATGAAAAAGAAGGATGGAGGTCTGAGGCCATACATAGACTATCGGGGGTTAAATAAGATCACTGTGAAGAACAGATATCCTCTGCCCCTGATTCCTGAGTTATTCGATCGTGTGAAAGGGGCTACCGTTTTCACTAAGCTGGACCTTCGAGGGGCTTATAACCTGATACACATCCGTTCTGGAGACGAATTGGAGACCGCCTTTAACACCTGGGGTGGGCATTACGAGTATCTAATGATGCCCTTCGGTTTCTGCAACGCTCCGGCGGTCTTCCAGAACTTTGTGAACAAGATATTCAGAGAACTTCTTTACAGTTGTCTAGTGGTATACTTGGACGATATTCTAATTTTTTCTAAAGATTTGAAGGTCCATCATGAGCAAGTCAAAGAGGTCTTAAGCCGTCTTAGGAATAATTGTCTTTTTTGCAAGATAGAAAAGTGCACCTTTGAGGTGCCCTCCATCACCTTTTTCGACTATTTCATCTCCGGACAGGAGCTACAGATGGATTCAACCAAGATCCAAGCGATTCGTGATTGGACTCTTCCTACCACTATAAAAGGGATCCAACAATTTCTTGGCTTTGACAACTTTTACAGAAAATTTATCAAGAACTACTCCACTATTATCGCCCCAATTACCATGTTAACCAGGAAAGGAGCCAATCCTTCAATTTGCCCGCCCGAGACTCTGAAAGCCTTCACGTACTTAAAAGAGGCCTTCATGTCCGCTCCAATTCTTCGCCAACCTGATCTCAATCGCGCCTTTCAGGTGGAAGTAGATGCTTCTTCGGTGGGAGTCGGGGCAGTTCTTTCTCAGCTCTTCGAAGGTAAGAAAAGTCATACTTGTGCATATTTCTCTCAAAATTCTCCCAAGCAGAGCAAAATTATCCTATTGGGGATGACAATGTATATAATATTTGTCCTATTAAAAACACGTTAAAGGTTAAAGAACACAGTACGCAATTGGCGCAAAAAGTACCGCAAGGGTACTCCCTTAACTATACCTTAAGGAATGTACTTATACTGTAAACATTTGTGCAGTGACAATGTGTAGATGTAATGCAGTGTAACCTTGTTAGCTTAAAAGCTGTATGTGCGACTATGACGCTCTGAGAAACCTTTATGCATTTATAATAACCAATCAAATACCGGTCTAAGGTTCTAACGCCTTTAGTGAGAGAATGAACGTTCAAAAAGAATAATACAATACAAGCTATACACTACCAAAATAACATAGAATATCTAACCAAGTTACTACACATAAAATACAATAAAGACACAATTACTTTTAAAAGGGGAAGGAGAGAGAGAATGGCTTATAACATTAAATAAGAGACAATATGGTTGCAGATAAAACTACACATGTGAGGGACAATCGCTGTGCAGTTAGTCAATGCTGAATACCGCATGGGATGGAAGCTAGACTCCATTTTGAGAAAACTCCCATGATTCCAAAGACTACAACACATGGTTGAAAGGGGTAGGGGAAAACACCCGGCAGCAGCCATTTTAGATTTGCAGGTCTAAACACATGGCACTCTCTGCTACACCACAATCACATAGCAGAAGACACAAGACTCCCTTTTATTCCAAAATGTCCAAGCCTCAAAACAATGCATATGTTCTGATTTTACAATTCCAAACCATCTAAATCACCTTTCACAATTACAATCCAACTTCCTAGAACCATCTTATTCAATTTCACATTCCAAACAACTTCAGTATCTCAATAACCAGAGCATATTCATCACAAGACCAGATCACAATGTAACCACACATATCAGCCTGCCATTGCTACCAGCACATATTCCCAGATCTATCACACAAACAAGTTACAATATCCTATTTAAACCAGCACCATTGACCTTAAAGCAATCTGTCTATATTTCCTTATCTAGCCATGTGAATTCAATACTTAGCCTTTAGTTTGGAGGTCAGTCCGGGGGATGTAGCCGCCATGCTGCTGGGTGCCAGGTAGCTGTGTGAGTAGCTACAGTATATCTGTCCTCAGAGGCCCCAAGCAAACTGAAACTGACTTCTTTTCTAGCCATGCCTGTTTTCCTAGTTCCTGGGGGAGGGGTCTCTCTTGCTTTGTATATGCTAATCAGGTTCAGCCCTGAAATCTTAGTAAAGGGTTGGCTTGATCATTCATTGTTCTAACAAAATGATCTTAGCTTTTATACATATAATCATATCTATCCGCTGCAATGTCCCACAACTTCACAACAATCCTCAAACTAACCCACACATCAATCTGCTTGCTTCAATACCAAACATGACGGGCGCATCTGGTTCTGTTCAAATAATACACATTCATGACATCAATTCATCAGCCAATTCTAAATCTCCATGATGTCTGGTGCCCGACATTATCATAACCATGTACTGTATGAAACAAGCGCCAAATCCATCTCCGTGCCATGTCTGAGCAAATGCGTGTGTTACCATATATTGCTGTGCTCGCTGCGCATATTTGCAAGTATAGCGACTTAAATGTGTGTAGTTTGTATGTTCTCTCTATGTAATATTTTTGACTTTGACAGTCCACCCTTTGGCAGTCACCAATAACTGCCACTTCCTAAAACATTTCAAAAAGAGAAAAATATATGTCATATGTAAATACATTTCTATGATTGGGTAAGGGAGGAGAGAAGAAGGTGGGAAAAAGGTATGACCTAGTGAGATAGCAGAAGCATGTGTGTATGAATCCATGTTTGGGGGGTCATGTATCATCGTGCCGTACGTGTTTTAAATCAAGCTTCGAGGTATTGCGAAGTATACATTTGAATTCCTTCTTATCCCGCGGTACGGGTCTGTGGATGGGCTGTCAAACTTTACCGAGCTCTTTTCGGATTTTGGTTGCAACAAAATGGGGGAGCACATTTTAGTTGATGATACATGAATGGGGGAGGTATGTGATTGCTGATATCTGTGCCTGTATTCCCTATCGACTATGTGTGTCATTACCTGAGGGTCGTAGAAATGAAGATAAAGAACACTTATGGTAAATGCAGTGGTATTCTATGTCAGGTTAATGTACATTTGTCGGTTGAAGTCTTGTTCGGTGTCTGTTGGTTGCAGTCTTCTTTGTGCTTTTGCCCATAAGGTGCGAGCAAAAGCTTTGTCAATGTCCATAGGCTTACAAAAGTGTTGGGCTAGCGTAATTTTAAAATTTCTAGGGAAACTGGGGGTCTATGGCATTGTTCATCAAAAATCTGTGTATAAGGTTGTCAAAACTTCTTCTTTAATCCATCTGTTGTCTGTATATCGGCTCATCAAATTCCTCGTCCAAGTGGGTCTATTTACCTTGGGGAAAAACGGAAAAACAGGTGAAAGAAACGGACCGTATAATCGCATTTTCATCACATCATTGTTTCTACAGTTGGGTCATAAATCAAATCTATTGGAATTACAATTTCCTCACTCCTTAGACTCATTACCTCAGGTAGTACTTTTCCAATATAACACAATCCTTCAGAGTTTGGGGCAAGCCACTTTATATGCCTTCCTCCCGCATATGAAATATGCATCATCGGGGAGAACATATGGGACGGAGTAGGACATTACCATATTACACATCTTCCATGTGAAATCTCCTAACCCTAATTCTCCCATCTGTTTAGTACACGTATCAGTTTGTACGATATGTGCACAGTATCCTGGTGATACCTCTCCAACTCTCGTAATCCTACTTCCTAGGGTATACATATACCGGAAAGATTTTCCTCTACTGGCTATGTGGCGTATAAGTTCTGTATCTGTGGGCATTCTATCTGCTCTATATGAAAAGGTCATGGTTTGGTTATTCCATGACACTTCCCAATTTCCCGGCCTTCGGGGATTGGAAATGTTAAAACATATTAGGGACCTATCCACATGATATTGGTGGAGCTTCAAACTAGGAGGGCTGGAGATATTAAACCTCCTGTCCACCGGTCTCCCGCCCTTTAGCTCAAGTACCTCCCCTACCGTTAAAGGAAATGGTACTAGCCCTGATTTGCTATGACCTTGAGGTACTTGAGAGCATACCCAACAATCTGTCTTATTTAACACACTACCCACTAAGGAGTGATAGTCACTCAATGGATGCCGGTCCATGTGGATATTAAAACTGGATTGGCATTTCTTAATGCACCCATCCTCAACTACATTGTCACAGAGCCTACAGATACAGTTTTCTTCAGCTAACAATCCTTCACAATGTTTACAAATAACATGGCTGCTAGATCGTTTCCGGTACTCACCTTTGCTTGGTGATTGTGTTGCTATTGGAAATTTACACCTCCGTCTCAGTCATCAGAAACCCATTCTGGATCCTTTCTCGACCTCACTGGTACTCTCACCGAAACAGACTGCTCTGGTCAACATCAGGGTCAACATGAAAACACGGATCACAGTCTCTTGAGGCGAGTCCATCTTACAGGAGGAGAAAAGGAGAAATTTGTAATGGGGGTACAGGAAAACCAGTTTGAGGGGGAGAGAAACTTGTTACGATAATTAAGTTCTCTAGTCTTTGTCGTTCTTCCTGTTCTGTCGTCATCTCAAAGGTGCTGTCTCTCAGTCTTCCAACCGAACATTCCGGTGATGCAATATTCCTTCCAAACCAGCGATCTCTCTGTAAGGAGCAAAAATCTTGCATTACCATTTGTCTAACTGATGTGTGACATACCATCTTTAAAACATGAAAACATGAGAAAGAAGAGAGAAAACAAAAAAAAACATAAGAGAGAGAGAACAATTCATATATGTATATATCACATAAATCAACAGAGAACAACAACAGGGAAAAAAAACATTTTTCAAACATTTTAAAACATTGTCAGATCATCAGGCTGTCATATCTACATGTCCAATGGTTTCCTTGCGCAGTCCCTCCCACCAGCACCTCCATACTCCACCCTCTGTATCTGGCCAGAATACATTGATGCGGATAGGTCATGCTGGGGTTTGGTAGACTTCTGCAAAGACCAAGTAGATATGCAATGTTTGAGTCCTATCAATAATCGTCAGAGATGGGGAGAGAAAAGAAACATTTCACAGATACATTTACAACGTTTCACCCGGTCATTCCTGTGTCTTCAGGGAATGACCTCCCAATTTATTAACTGTTACCTCAGGCTTACCATCCGTCCTAGTGATCACCTTTCTTGACTACATATTATGGGTGTGGCCCAAAATTCTTCCTATATGATCCCTGATTATAATTTGGTGTGTCATATTCATGCTCATATTCATGTCTAGGGGGTCTGACTTTATGTGGGCTGTTGCAGTTACTGGCATAATGCCCTTCTCTTTTGCAAAGATCACAAACCCTGGGCTTCCTCCAAGTGTCAGTGAAATGGGGTCTTGGTTGATTTGATGCCTCCTCAAACGCTTGGATGCTCATCACCATCAACCGCTTTCCCTGTACCTCCCTGATTCCTTGGATACCATGATTATGTCGTTGTCTAGGGAGTTGATATACCTTCTGTGAATCTTTGATCATACACTTAGGTCTTTCCTAGGATCTGGGAAATCAGACATGATTGATCTCAATTCGGTCCGGGACCAGGGACAGCGCATTGCACTGTCCTTGACGGGAATGAATCCCTGATCGTCAGTCTTCCCATTGGGGACTGTGATCACCCTGACAGGACTAAACTCAATTACATCACCTTGTTTTGGTCTTACAATATGGGGTACATTTGTTTGTGCGTGATATAAAACATTGTACGTACCTGTGGACACGACCTCACCTGACCCTCCGTTAGGGGGTTTGATTATTGCCTTTACCAATTTGGTCGCGTCCACCTGGATGTCTTGTGTGATGGCTGCTGGAAGAGGTGCCGACATCATGCTGAGCTCACTTTCTTGCTTGTATTCCTGAGGGAAGTTTAACATGGGGTGCAACTTGCATAGATTAATAGTTGTACATTTAACAGTATTACAATTATCATTGTTATGTTTATTACAATTATTCTTATCATCTATAATACAGTTGCTAAGTGCATTTTTATTGTACAACATTGTGCCTTTCTCCGCAACCATAATCCTCTCCATTGCCATGTCTCTCCTCCCAAGATGAGGGTCAGATATGTCAGTTAACTCTCTTTGCATTTCACTTTCCTGTTGCCACAATTTTAAACAATCATAATGTTTGATCCGTCTCTTTACTGATTTAATGAGACCTATCCTTCTCCTTAGGTTCTGTAACACTTCTGGGCTAAAGCTGCCTACTCTTGGGGATTTCTCCCCGTCATGTACAGTCATTCTCTCCCATTCATCACATAAAACTTCTGTGTGTGACCCGTATTTTTCACACATTACGTACCTTGCCGACCCGACTGGTCGGTTCACTGAATCAACCCGAACCGAGGTTGATCGCCCCCTTCCTGAACAACTGGCCCCCATAATTTGCAGGTGTTGCTTGCTCTACCTCTGACCTTTATATCAGGGTCTTCAGCGAACCCGTACAAAAAAACAAAATATTCAAAGATAGGTTGACGGTAAGGTTTACCGAGCACCTTACTCACTCTGCCCACGCCGACCAATACGACCTGTTCACACTGATATAGTGCTGGCGTACTCGACCCAGGGCCCCTATGAACCTTTGTTTACTGGAACATGTGAGTGTGATCCGCAGAGCATTAACCCTTTCCAGTAACTGTGGGGTTGTCAGATAGTTCCTGAGTGACCAGCGAACTTCCCTTCTTGAGAAAATAAAAAATTACACAAATCACGTTAGAATGTACAAATAGCGTTTGTGACCCCTTTACTCTAATGGTACTAGGTCAGATTACTAACTAATGTACACAATTACGTGCGGTACAATCGTTCAGTACATAAGCAACTAATCTTATGTACGGAGCGACCAACGGAATCGACATTCAGCAGCTGCAAATTCCTTCAGCCTGAGCTTTTATGGCCTATATGGGTGTTGCACCAACCCTTCTTGGTGTTGTGCCTTGTCTCTATAGCGGACTTCTTTGTACCTAGACCTCCTGGTCTGTTATAAGACCTCCTGGTCTGACCTCCAGGTCTGCTATACCTCCTGGTCCGCTACACTCTAATGCTCAAATTTTATGTTTAACCAGAGATGCCTCCCTAGCCACCACGTATGTCACTTATACGTATGTACCTTCACGAGAACTCAATGATTTCTTTGGTTCAATCCCCAATATTGTAAAAAAACTTATATGCAAACACTCACTCAACACATGTACACTTTTGTTTCTATTTCTATTTCTGCGCAGAAATTTCCTTTAGACCAGATGTGTTGTAAATTTGGAGAAGGATCTGTTAATTTAAATTTCGGACACTAAAATCGACTTGCGCTATTTATCGCGTTGCCACCTCTTCGCCTGCTAAAATAACACTATCGTGTGACTTGAGTTACGTGGGCGTACCCAGACGCTCCGTTGCGTAATTTACGCTGCGTGCGTCGGCCTTTGCGCACGCGAGTCTCACCCTTTGTTAGAGACACGTGTACACCAGTCTTTTATCCACCGTAACACAACTAACACGTTTATCAATGTAGATGATCCTCGATCGTCTACCGAGCACCACACCAATCTCTCCTTGTACCTTTAGGTAGAGCTGCGTGTGTGCTTTTTACAATTATAACCTTAAATATTACTTTTTATATTTTTTAACTACTAATAGCAACAAATCTTTCTTAGCACGTTATCAATGCAAATGGCAAACAGGAAGGTGAGATGTGAAACTTACACAAATGAACATGCAATTCTAAATTTAATCTAATAACATACATTGATGTAAGCACACGCATATAGATTTTACATATAAGTACCAATCACTATTACTTATGATTGACTATGATATAGATTAAATAAATGCATAAAAAAAACTCATTAAATGATGATTTCTTTTTGACAGTGGATGGCTGATTATTTCCTGAGTCAACTGAAAATCAGCCGCTTAGGGGAGAGAAAGGAAAAAAAAAGTTGACCTTCCCAAAATGGCCGCTGCTCCTCCCCCTTTCACCTCCATGAGGGTCACACAAAATGGTGGACAGACCATGCTGCTTCTTGTCACAAAGAAAGTCATCATTCAAACTCCTAAAGTTATTCTAGGCCTGAGTTTTTTTAAAAAAAAAACTATATCAAGGCTATGCAGAGCGATTAAAAATAATTTTAAACCTATTTAAACAGACAAACCATCCAATCTGCGTGTGTAGTTGGCACCAAATAGAAATAAAAAAAAAAACAGATTTTCAAAGACAATAACGTACTGTTCCTACCTTCCAGTTCCCGAATTCCCTCAGCACTCCTTACCAAGTGAAGCAGACAATTAACTGGTCAGCACTGCAGTATCCCCGACCTCCAAACGGTTTAACGAGGGATACTACCTTCCACTCTTTGCTGACCGATAATGTCTGCTGAAGTTACCTAGTGCAGATATGTGAATCCCGGACGATGAGCTCCCAATTGACAATGTATATAATATTTGTCCTATTAAAAACACGTTAAAGGTTAAAGAACACAGTACGCAATTGGCGCAAAAAGTACCGCAAGGGTACTCCCTTAACTATACCTTAAGGAATGTACTTATACTGTAAACATTTGTGCAGTGACAATGTGTAGATGTAATGCAGTGTAACCTTGTTAGCTTAAAAGCTGTATGTGCGACTATGACGCTCTGAGAAACCTTTATGCATTTATAATAACCAATCAAATACCGGTCTAAGGTTCTAACGCCTTTAGTGAGAGAATGAACGTTCAAAAAGAATAATACAATACAAGCTATACACTACCAAAATAACATAGAATATCTAACCAAGTTACTACACATAAAATACAATAAAGACACAATTACTTTTAAAAGGGGAAGGAGAGAGAGAATGGCTTATAACATTAAATAAGAGACAATATGGTTGCAGATAAAACTACACATGTGAGGGACAATCGCTGTGCAGTTAGTCAATGCTGAATACCGCATGGGATGGAAGCTAGACTCCATTTTGAGAAAACTCCCATGATTCCAAAGACTACAACACATGGTTGAAAGGGGGAGGGGAAAACACCCGGCAGCAGCCATTTTAGATTTGCAGGTCTAAACACATGGCACTCTCTGCTACACCACAATCACATAGCAGAAGACACAAGACTCCCTTTTATTCCAAAATGTCCAAGCCTCAAAACAATGCATATGTTCTGATTTTACAATTCCAAACCATCTAAATCACCTTTCACAATTACAATCCAACTTCCTAGAACCATCTTATTCAATTTCACATTCCAAACAACTTCAGTATCTCAATAACCAGAGCATATTCATCACAAGACCAGATCACAATGTAACCACACATATCAGCCTGCCATTGCTACCAGCACATATTCCCAGATCTATCACACAAACAAGTTACAATATCCTATTTAAACCAGCACCATTGACCTTAAAGCAATCTGTCTATATTTCCTTATCTAGCCATGTGAATTCAATACTTAGCCTTTAGTTTGGAGGTCAGTCCTGGGGATGTAGCCGCCATGCTGCTGGGTGCCAGGTAGCTGTGTGAGTAGCTACAGTATATCTGTCCTCAGAGGCCCCAAGCAAACTGAAACTGACTTCTTTTCTAGCCATGCCTGTTTTCCTAGTTCCTGGGGGAGGGGTCTCTCTTGCTTTGTATATGCTAATCAGGTTCAGCCCTGAAATCTTAGTAAAGGGTTGGCTTGATCATTCATTGTTCTAACAAAATGATCTTAGCTTTTATACATATAATCATATTTATCCGCTGCAATGTCCCACAACTTCACAACAATCCTCAAACTAACCCACACATCAATCTGCTTGCTTCAATACCAAACATGACGGGCGCATCTGGTTCTGTTCAAATAATACACATTCATGACATCAATTCATCAGCCAATTCTAAATCTCCATGATGTCTGGTGCCCGACATTATCATAACCATGTACTGTATGAAACAAGCGCCGAATCCATCTCCGTGCCATGTCTGAGCAAATGCGTGTGTTACCATATATTGCTGTGCTCGCTGCGCATATTTGCAAGTATAGCGACTTAAATGTGTGTAGTTTGTATGTTCTCTCTATGTAATATTTTTGACTTTGACAGGGAACAAGAACTGTTGGCCATAAAATTAGCTTTTGAAGAGTGGCGATATTTATTAGAGGGAGCTCAGCACCCTATCTCTGTTATCACGGATCACAAGAATCTTCTGTACCTCCAGACAGCTCGTTGTCTAAACCCACGGCAAGCCGGGTGGGCTCTCTTCTTCTCTCGGTTCTCCTTCAAACTCTCTTACCGTCCAGGAACCTTAAATCGAAGAGCAGATGCACTTTCTTGTTCTTTTCAAACGGATGATTCACTCGACTCCTCTGAGAAACAGTTTATTTTGCTTCAACTCATATTGTTCCTCTTCCTCCTCCGGGGAGAACTTTTGTGGCACCAAAACTTCACAGGAAATTTTGTACATGTGCTCATTCTTCACCTTTCATGGGTCATGCTGGTGGTCTTTAGACTCTCAAGTTCATTCATCAACAATTCTACTGGTAGCCTCATCTTAAAACGGATGTCTTAGAATTTGTAGCAGCCTGTTCCAAGTGTGCTCAACATAAAAGTCCACGAACATCTCCTTCAGGTTCTGATTCATCCACTTCCAATACCTCAAAAGCCTTGGACTCACATCTCTGTGGATTTCATAACGGATTTGCCACTCTCCAGAGGGCAAAACACCATTTGGGTCATTGTGGACCGATTTTCGAAGATGGCTCATTTCATACCCCTCACCGGTCTTCCATCTGCTCCTCAGCTATCCAAACTGTTTTTCTCAGAGATTTCCCATATGCATGGTCTTCCACAGGAAATAGTTTCTGATCGGGTCCTCAATTCGTGGCCAAGTTCTGGAAAGCTCTCAGCTCTGTTCTGGGAATCAAGTTGAACTCTTCTCTTCAGCCTATCTTTGCCAGACTGATGGACAGTCTGAAAGAGTCAACAACGATCTGGAAACTTTCTTACGGATGTTCATATCCCCTGCTCAGGATGACGGGATGGATTACCTCCCAATTGCTAAGTTCGCACACAATAACTTATATCATTCTTCTACCAATTCCACTCCTTTCCTCATTTACTACAGTTTTCATCCACGAGTTGCTTCGAATCTCTCCCAGATCTTGAGGTTCTTGCTGCTGATTCCGCTCTTCGTCAGTTCACTAAGATTTGGGGACAAAGGTGCTATTTAAGACTTCCCAGAAATATAAGACCTACGCCGATCAGAAATGGAGGGCTGTTCCTAGTCTCAAAGTGGGAGATTGTGTTTGGATATCCACCAGAAACCTCATGTCACAACTGAGGGCCTGAGCTGACGGGAGGCAGCCTCAGTTGTAGGGGCTGAGATGTACCGGAACCTGGGAGGTTGTATCAGACCCCTGGACATGTAAGTAACATGAATAATAACTGCCCGAAGGCGTGACCACGACAACTTAGATAAAAGTCAATGATGTTTATTATGACAACTCCGCATCACAGCAGCAATAAAAGAAAACGTAAAAGTCAGCAAAGAATAAATACAGTTCCTGAGTACTACAGCATGGCAGGAGCCACAGGGCACTGGTAGTGTGAGATAGTTCTTATGATCTTCTAGATGGAAAGTCCTTACCAGGACCGGCTGTAGCAATGGAGATAACCCAGGATTGTACCAGCTGGTGTTCCAGGAAGAGCTGGGTTGCTGAAGGTAAAACAGCTGCTGTGGATACTGGCTGGAACCAGACTGTTGTTAGCACGGAGTGGATACTGGCTGGAACCAGTTAAATAATAAATGAACTTTGGGAGCGATGAAATGTGAACTGAAATGTAGAACTTGAGAGCGGAGAAATAATAATTCCGGTGGAGAGTGGTAAAGTGTAGAAAGGACACCGGCCCTTTAAGGGAAGCTGTACTCTGCTGGAAGCTGAGGCTGGAAGCAGGTAGTGTTGTAGCTGGAAACAGATGAATCCACAATGGATTGGAGAGTCAGGCTACACTGCAGGTGGAATGCTGGTGCGGGTCTCTATGGTGGAAGTCTTGAGACAGGAGCTGGAACCTGGAAGACAATCATAGAAAAGAGACAAACAGGAACTAGGTTTGACAACCAAAGCACTGACGTCTTCCTTGCTCAGGTACAGCTTACTTATACCTGCAGCAAGGAAGGGGTTGGCTAGGCAATTATGCAAATCAACAACACAGACAGCAGATTGGTGGAAATGATCAGATGACAGAATCCAAGATGGCTGCGCCCATGCAGACACTTGGAGGGAAGTTTGGTTTGTAATCCATGTGGTCTGGGAAACAGTAATGGCGACGCCGGCCACCGGAGACAGGAGACGCCAGGCTGATAGATGCACATTTAACCACGCGGGCACAGCGGAGGCCGCGGCTGATGAAAAGACCACTCTGCATGTGGAAACTCAGGAACAGCGGAATCCGGTCCTGGAACGCTGAGCCCGCCTTAGGAGGCATCTGAAGGGTAAGTAATGGCGTCCAGATACCCGGATCGTGACAGCACCCCCCCCTTTAGGAGTGGCCCCAGGACACTTCTTAGGCTTTAAAGGAAACTTTGCGTGGAAATTTCGGACCAAGGCAGGAGCATGGACGTCAGAGGCATTGGTCCAAGAGCGTTCTTCAGGACCATAGCCCTTCCAGTCAATGAGATACTGAAGTTGACCGTAACGGTGACGTGAGTCCAGGATCTTGGCCACTTCATACTCAACGCCTCGTTGAGTTTGGACTTTCGGAGTTGGTGGAAGTGAGGAATGAAACCGATTCAAGATTAGCGGTTTCAACAGGGAAACATGGAATGTCCTGGGTATTTTTAAGAAGGGAGGTAACTGGAGTCTGTAAGCAACAGGATTGATGACTTGATCAATTTTAAAAGGACCGATGTAGCGAGGTGCAAACTTCATACTGGGAACTCTTAACCTCAAATTCTTCGTGGATAACCATACCCGATCACCCACCTTGAGAGCAGGAACTGCTCGACGCTTCTTATCCGCAAACTTCTTGTACCTGAACGATGCCTTGAGCAGAGCTGATCGTACGCTCTTCCAGATATTGGCAAACTGATGCAAGGTGATATCCACTGCGGGAACAGAAGTTGCTGGAAGCGGTTGGAACTCAGGGACTTTAGGGTGGAATCCAAAGTTGGTGAAGAATGGTGTTGAGGAAGATGAAGAATGATACTGGTTGTTATGACAGAACTCGGCCCAGGGAAGTAATTGAACCCAGTCATCTTGAGAGGAGGACACATAGATGCGGAGGAAGGCCTCCAAGTCCTGATTCACCCTCTCAGTTTGACCATTGGTCTGAGGATGGTAAGCCGTGGAAAACTTTAACTTGACTTGGAGGACTTGACATAAACTTCGCCAGAATTTGGCTGTGAATTGAACTCCTCGATCTGAGATAATTTCTTCTGGAAGACCGTGGAGTCGGAAGATCTCTTGTATGAATACTTGAGCCAACTTGGAAGCTGACGGAAGACCGGTGAGAGGAATGAAGTGTGCCATCTTGGTGAACCGGTCAACTACCACCCAGATGGTATTGAACTTGTTGCACATGGGCAAATCTGTAATAAAATCCATCGACAAATGGGTCCATGGTCGACGGGGAACAGATAGTGGAACCAGTTGCCCCGCAGGCGACTGGCGGGATACTTTATGTTGAGCACACTTTGGGCAAGATGCAATAAACTCCAAAACGTCCTTTTTCAGAGTTGGCCACCAATAGGACCTAGAGATAAACTCCAGGGTTTTTTGGATACCTGTATGTCCGGCAAAACGGGAAGCATGGGCCCAATGCATGAGCTTCTTCCTTAGTGTCGGCTTCACAAAACTTTTCCCTGATGGGGGCGTAGAGTCCATCCCTACCGTGGAGAATGCCAACGGATTTATAATAGGATGCTTGTCTGAAGACTCTGACTCATTTTCTTGCTCCCATGAGCGGGAAAGGGCATCGGCCTTGCGATTCTGAGAGCCCGGACCGAACTGGAGTTTAAAGTCGAACCTGGAAAAGAAAAGTGCCCATCTGGCCTGACGAGGGTTGAGACATTGTGCGCCTTTTAGATATAGAAGGTTCTTGTGGTCTGTAAGGATGGTGATTGAATGAGAAGCTCCCTCCAACAGATATCTCCACTCCTCTAGAGCGAGCTTGATGGCTAGCAACTCCTGGTCGCCAATGGCATAGTTGCGCTCCGCTGGGGAGAACTTCCGTGAGAAGAAACTGCAAGGATGTAAATGACCATCTTTAGCCCTCTGAGATAACACCGCTCCTACTCCAACGGAGGAGGCATCCACCTCTAAGATGAAAGGAGAGTCGATGTCAGGCTGTTTCAGGACAGGTGCAGAGATGAACCTCTGTTTTAAAAGATGAAAAGCTTGCATGGCTTCTTCAGACCACTTGGACGGGTTAGCACCCTTCTTGGTGAAAGCAGTAATAGGCGCCACAATGGTGGAAAAGTCTCGTATAAACTTTCGGTAATAATTGGCGAACCCTAAGAACCTCTGGACCCCTTTGAGGGTTAAGGGTACCGGCCAATTCTGGATTGCTTGTAGTTTCTCAGGATCCATCTCTAGTCCGGAACCGGACACAATGTACCCTAGAAACGGAATGGACTTGACTTCAAAGACGCATTTCTCTAATTTGCAGTAGAGATGATTGACACGGAGACGGGACAGAACCTCCTTTACCCAGAAACAATGTTCCTCTAAATCGTTGGCAAAAATGAGGATATCATCTAGATAGACCACGACATGACGGTATAGAATGTCTCTGAAGATCTCATTGACGAAATGCTGGAAGACAGCTGGAGCATTGCTCAATCCGAAGGGCATGACGAGGTACTCATAATGTCCGTCACGGGTGTTAAATGCGGTCTTCCACTCGTCACCCTCACGGATCCGGATGAGATTGTATGCACCTCTCAGGTCCAGCTTTGTAAAGATGGTAGCTCCGCTAACTCTGTCAAAGAGCTCAGTAATCAGGGGTAAAGGATAGCGGTTCTTGATGGTAATGTCGTTCAAACCTCTGTAGTCGATGCACGGCCGCAGACCACCATCTTTCTTCTTTACAAAAAAGAAGCCTGCGCCGGCTGGAGAAGAAGAAGGTCGAATGAACCCCTTTGCTAGGTTCTCTTTAATGTATTCCTCCATAGAATGCGTCTCGGGGAGAGACAACGGATAAGTTCGGCCTCGAGGTGGAACCTTCCCTGGAACGAGATCAATCGGGCAGTCCCATTCTCTATGAGGAGGAAGGATATCAGCTGAAGCTTTACTGAACACATCCGTGAAATCTTGATATGGAGGAGGTGGAACATCAGACGACCTGGGGGAGGAAGAACAGACAGGCAACACTTTAAACAAACATGTCTTAGTACAGGAGGAACCCCATGCCAGGATTTGCGTAGTCGTCCAATCAATAGTAGGATTGTGAAGACGGAGCCATGGAAGGCCCAGGACCACAGGATGTGTGGCTCTAGGAATCACTAAAAGTGAAATAAGTTCGGAATGAAGAACTCCCACTCTCAGACGAACTGGTAGAGTCCTTAGAGAAATAACTGTATCAAAAATTTTACTGCCATCCACAGCAGTTAAGGAAAAGGACGAAGGAAGTCTCTCGGTGGGTAGGGACCACCGTTTAACATAGGCTTCAGTAATAAAGTTCCCAGCTGCTCCGGAATCCAGGAGGGCAATGACGTTCTGATAACGTTGAGCAACTTGAAGCGAGACTGGGAGGTTACAATCTTGAGGAGATGGAGAGGAGATCATTACTCCTAGCCGGCCCTCTCCTTGGCGAGCTAGGATTTGAAGTTTCCCGGACGTTTGGGACAGGCATTAATGGTGTGAGACGGAGCTGCACAATACAGACAGAGAAACTCGGAGAGACGTCTTCGGCGCTCAGCAGGAGTTAAACGGGAACGACCAATTTGCATGGGTTCATCTTTAGTTGGTGACAGTTGGCGAGGAGGAGGAGCAGAAGATTTTGGAGCAGATGATCTTCCACGCTCAGTTGCTCTCTCTCTGAAACGTAAGTCAACTTTCGTACAAAGTGAGATTAGCTCATCTAACTTGGAGGGTAAGTCTCTGGTAGCTAACTCATCTTTAATACGCTCGGATAAACCATGCCAGAATGCAGCATACAGGGCCTCGTCGTTCCATGCCAGTTCGGATGCCAGGATCTGGAACTGTATAAGATATTGTCCTACAGTACGTGATCCCTGGCGTAAACGGAGAATCTCAGACGAAGCTGAAGTCACCCGGCCTGGCTCGTCGAAGATGCGCCTGAATGTTGACACGAATGCAGTGTAAGAAGATAGCAGGGTGTCGGACCTCTCCCATAACGGTGATGCCCAATCAAGGGCTGAGCCACTGAGAAGAGAAATAATGTAGGCAATTTTTGTACGGTCACTGGGAAAATTGCCAGGTTGTAGCTCAAACTGAATCTCACACTGGTTGAGAAATCCCCTGCAGAATCTTGGAGATCCGTCAAATTTTGCTGGCGTTGGAAGATGAAGACGTGGAGCAGAAATGGGTAAGGTGGGTGGGGTTATAGCTGGAGTCACTGTGGTTGACGCACCAGACGCGCCTGATCCACGGAGAGTTGTCTGAATCCCATCCAGCCGAGTAGAGAGATCCTGGAGACAGCGGATGATGTGGCCCTGTGCAGCCTCCTGATGTTCTAGTCGGGCTGCCAGTTCTTGCATCGGCCTGGCCGCTTGATCCTGGTCTCCGGCTGGATTCATTAGGTCAGTGCTTACTGTCACAACTGAGGGCCTGAGCTGACGGGAGGCAGCCTCAGTTGTAGGGGCTGAGATGTACCGGAACCTGGGAGGTTGTATCAGACCCCTGGACATGTAAGTAACATGAATAATAACTGCCCGAAGGCGTGACCACGACAACTTAGATAAAAGTCAATGATGTTTATTATGACAACTCCGCATCACAGCAGCAATAAAAGAAAACGTAAAAGTCAGCAAAGAATAAATACAGTTCCTGAGTACTACAGCATGGCAGGAGCCACAGGGCACTGGTAGTGTGAGATAGTTCTTATGATCTTCTAGATGGAAAGTCCTTACCAGGACCGGCTGTAGCAATGGAGATAACCCAGGATTGTACCAGCTGGTGTTCCAGGAAGAGCTGGGTTGCTGAAGGTAAAACAGCTGCTGTGGATACTGGCTGGAACCAGACTGTTGTTAGCACGGAGTGGATACTGGCTGGAACCAGTTAAATAATAAATGAACTTTGGGAGCGATGAAATGTGAACTGAAATGTAGAACTTGAGAGCGGAGAAATAATAATTCCGGTGGAGAGTGGTAAAGTGTAGAAAGGACACCGGCCCTTTAAGGGAAGCTGTACTCTGCTGGAAGCTGAGGCTGGAAGCAGGTAGTGTTGTAGCTGGAAACAGATGAATCCACAATGGATTGGAGAGTCAGGCTACACCGCAGGTGGAATGCTGGTGCGGGTCTCTATGGTGGAAGTCTTGAGACAGGAGCTGGAACCTGGAAGACAATCATAGAAAAGAGACAAACAGGAACTAGGTTTGACAACCAAAGCACTGACGTCTTCCTTGCTCAGGTACAGCTTACTTATACCTGCAGCAAGGAAGGGGTTGGCTAGGCAATTATGCAAATCAACAACACAGACAGCAGATTGGTGGAAATGATCAGATGACAGAATCCAAGATGGCTGCGCCCATGCAGACACTTGGAGGGAAGTTTGGTTTGTAATCCATGTGGTCTGGGAAACAGTAATGGCGACGCCGGCCACCGGAGACAGGAGACGCCAGGCTGATAGATGCACATTTAACCACGCGGGCACAGCGGAGGCCGCGGCTGATGAAAAGACCACTCTGCATGTGGAAACTCAGGAACAGCGGAATCCGGTCCTGGAACGCTGAGCCCGCCTTAGGAGGCATCTGAAGGGTAAGTAATGGCGTCCAGATACCCGGATCGTGACACCTCAGACTAAAGTTCCTACCAAAAATTTTGCTCCAAGATTCATCGGTCCGTATCCTATTGAAAGAGTATTTAATCTTGTTTCTTACAAAGTGAAACTGCCTACCTATTTGAAAATTCCCAATGCCTTTCACATTTCTCTGCTAAAACCTCTTGTACTAAATCTTTTTCAGGCAGCTTTCCCTAAACCTCCGAAGGTTCAAGCTGCTCAAAATGAGGAATTTGAGGCTCATAAGATTCTTGACTCCCGCAAGAGGTATGGTCGTCTCCAGTATCTCATAGATTGGAAAGGATATGGTCCGGAGGAATTATCTTGGGTGACTGCAGAGGATGTTCATGCTCCAAGACTGATTCGTGCCTTTCATGCCAAAAATCCCACTAAGCAGCGTGGGTGTTTGGAGACCACCCTAAAAGGGGGGGGGGGGGGGGGGTACTGTCAGCATCCGGAGTCTTACCTCCGGTTCTGGTCCCTGTGGCCTTCCTGTTAGCTGGCTGGTGTAGCTGCAGTGGATAGGAGCTGCAGCTGCGAGGTCCTCCGGTGTGACTGCCGGGCATCTGGAGGCAGGGTCCGGGTCCTGGGGAGCGGAGCATGGCAGCCGGAGGTGTCTGTTTCCAAGTGTCCTGTTGCTGGAGTGTGGCTTCTGAGAGGCTGAGGCCAGAGGTAGTGGCTGTGTGCTGGTTCCACATGTGTCCTCTGTGCAGGGAGCCACCATGTTGGAGACCAAGCCAAGCAATAGGTATCCCAGTTCGCATCCAGCCAATCCGGTGCTGTTTTCCCTTATAAAAAGGGGTTGATGCTTAGCTATGGTGCCAGTGCTTCAAGTTACTTGCTGCTGTAAGGTGTTCAAGCTCTGTGCTCCCAGGTTAATTCCTGGTATCCTGGTACTGTGGAGGCCGCCTGGTGGTCAGTTCTGTTATTGCAGTCCTTTCCAGTCCACCTCCCCTTGCAGTTTAACTCTATCTGGTAGAGGGTCTCCGTTTGCTGTCAGTGCTCACAGTGATCCTCTCTTCAACATCGTTCTTCAAGTCATCTCTTCATTCAGTGTCCTTCAGCATCGTTTACAAATCACAAGTCATCCCTTAATTTAGTGTTCTTCAGCATCGTTTACAAATCACAAGTCATCTCTTTATTTAGTGTTCTTCAGCATCGTTTACAAATCACAAGTCGTCTCCTCAATCAGTGTTCTTCAGCACCATTCACAATTCACAATTCATCTCTTCATTCATTGTATTTCAGCATCATTTACAAATCGCAAATCACTTCTCCATTCAGTATTCTTCAGCACCGTCTACAAGTCACAAACATCTTGTTCTTCAGAACTCACTCTGACTTATTTCCTAGTTGTGGTGTATTATTGAAGTCTCATTAATACTGAATTAATCTTTCTTCAGTGTATCATTCTCAGTCATTGTCCTCATTGCCTGCCCCTCTTCATCTTCGGGCCAACTCTTCAATCCATGAGTAAGAACTATATTCGGCCACCTCGTTTCCTTCCTTTGCCGAAAGCTGCTCCCTTCATCAGTGTTCAATCATCAGATCCTCAACTCAAACCGAGCGTGACACTCTGTACCTGCCCAGCTTGTTCTCACTTCATTTGCTTGATAATTATGCTGGCCATGACTTGTTACCCATGCATGAATAATCTGTGCCATCCAACTCAACTCATCCCATGGATGCTACATTTAATCATCTCTAATAGAAATATAACTTAGCAAACATTATGATATTCAGATACCTCCAGCTGCAACATGACTTCCATTTGTAGCTTGGTCTGGTCATTCCATGTAAATTTTCTAACTTTGGATAGCTGCAAAATGCTGTTCCTGGGTGTTCACATTGCTTTTTAGTAAAGGAGTTTGCAGCATGTGGCGTTTGGAGGAGCTGATCTCTCTATTAGAGAATGACAAGAACCATGGATATTCTCCATCGAAGATCCTAGTTTTTCCCATAGGCTGCATAGTACTACTTTTTTTTTTTTTTTTTGGGGGGGGGGGGGGGGGGGTGTTTAAAAAGGCTGCATTATATCAGTTATAGTGGTGCAGTATGGGTAGAGAGCACTTTATGATGAGGTTTGAACTGTATGAGGAACGGTGGTGCTGAGAGCATTTTAGGTAAAGGTAAGTCATTTTAATTGCATCCTGGAGAACACAGAGTTGGGGGTTTGCAAAGTGGTTTGACAGATGAGTGGTGAAGGATTATCGGCACTGCAGCATTTAAGATAGCTTGAAGCAGGGACAGATGGGTGAGAGGAATGCCAGAGAGGGTGAGATTGCAGTATTCAATGATGACAACAGATAAGAGTTTTGGAAGCATCTTGGGTAAGAAAATTGTGTATTCTGTCAATATTTCTAAGGTGGAGGCCACAGTACTGATAGATTGAAGTGAGAAGTCAAGCAAAGTAAGGAATTAAGGTGGTCATTCTGAGTTGTTCGCTAGCTGCATTCGTTCGCTGTGCAGCGATGAGGCAAAAAAACGGCACTCCTGCTTATGCGTATGCGGCGCAATGCGCACGCGCGACGTACTATTACAACGAACGATGTAGTTTCACACAGGGTCTAGCGAAGCTTTTCAGTCGCACTGGTGGCCGCACAGTGATTGATTTCTGGGTGTCAACTGACCGTTTTCAGGGAGTGTTTGAAAAAACGCAGGCGTGGCAGGAAAAACGCAGGCGTGGCTGGGCGAACGCAGTGCATGTTTGTGACGTCAAAACAGGAACTGAACAGTCTGAAGTGATCGCAAGCGCTGAGTAGGTTTTGAGCTACTCTAAAACTGCACCAAAAAAGTTGTCGCCGCTCTGCGATCCTTTCGTTCGCACTCCTGCTAAGCTAAAATATACTCCCAGTGGGAGGCGGCATAGCGTTTGCATGGCTGCTAAAAACTGCTAGCGAGCGGAACAACTCGGAATGACCACCTAAGTGTGACTCCAAAGCAGTGGACATTGCGAATAAGGAAATTGTGATGATGTTGAGACAAATTTGAGGGGACACGGTGAAAGAAAAGTAAAAAGATAAGCTCTGTTTTGGACATGTTGAACTATATGTAGTAGAAAGACATTTGTCTGGAGATAGCAGAAAGGTGAGATCAGAAGAGGAAGTAAATTTTGGGTGTCATAGAGCTGGTACTGAAAGGTAAATGAGCAGATTTTTTTTCACAAGAGAAGAAGAAAAGTAGAGAGCCAAGAACAGCCTTGTGGGACTCCAGTGGATTGTGGGTGTGCAGGGTAAGATGTGCCAGGAGCAGAGATGCAAAATGAATAATTTATTAGGTTAGAACGAGGAAAGAACTGTGTCACAAAGGCCAATGGCCTGAAAGGTGTGAGGAAGAGGTTGAGTAATGTCAAAAGCAGTGGAGAGTTGTAGAATGTTTGTGGTTAAGAGTGTTAGGGCAAAACTCACAGAGAAGTATTAAGCTCCCTAGAATGGATTGTCGATGTCTTCACCTATAGTAAGCCACTTGCTTATTAGTACTTGGATGTCCATATATCTTTTGCTCCACATAGTAGGGATTTATTAGCTATGGGTAATGTCAGTGGTACTTGGATGGAACACTAAAGTATATCCACGTACTGTGAAGGTGCATACACACGGTGCAACGTAACCTTACGATTTTGACTATGTAGTCAAAGTCATAAGAAAGTTAGTGCAAACAGCACCCTGTGTACACAGCTTGCTATACCGATGCGTGCTCCCATGGGGTTGTTATTGCAAGAAAAGATAGACTGTGCAGGCAAGTCAATCTTGACCATATTGTGTACTATATAGTACATAGTATAGTCAAAATTGGCACTTAGTCAAAATCTCACATAGTCAAAATCTCAAGTAAAGATAGTCAATATCGGTGGTTCAGGGTTCCGGGGAGTTCAGAAGATATCGCAAAGTCAAAATCGGAGATAGTCAAAATCTCACTGTGTGTATGCACTTTGGTGGTCATTCCGAGTTGTTCGCTCGTTGCCGATTTTCGCTATATTGCGATTAGTCGCTTACTGCGCATGCGCAAGGTTCGCAGAGCGCATGCGCTTAGTTATTTTACACAAAAGTTAGGTATTTTACTCACGGCATAACGAGCATTTTTCATCGTTCTGGTGATCGTACTGTGATTGACAGGAAGTGGGTGTTTCTGGGCGGAAACTTGCCGTTTTCTGGGCGTGTGCGAAAAAACGCTGGCGTTTCTGGGAAAAACGCGGGAGTGTCTGAAGAAAGGGGGGAGTGTCTGGGCGAACGCTGGGTGTGTTTGTGACGTCAAACCAGGAACAAAACTGACTGAACTGATCGCAATGGCTGAGTAAGTCTGGAGCTACTCAGAAACTGCTAAGAAATTTCTATTCGCAATTCTGCTAATCTTTCGTTCGCAATTCTGCTAAGCTAAGATACACTCCTAGAGGGCTGCGGCTTAGCGTGTGCAATGCTGCTAAAAGCAGCTAGCGAGCGAACAACTCGGAATGAGGGCCCTTAACAGTAAATGCACTATGGCCCTCATTCCGAGTTGTTCGCTCGCTAGCTGCTTTTAGCAGCATTGCACACGCTAAGCCGCTGCCCTCTGGGAGTGTATCTTAGCATAGCAGAATTGCAAACGAAAGATTAGCAGAATTGCGAATAGAAATTTCTTAGCAGTTTCTGAGTAGCTCCAGACTTACTCCTACATTGCTATCAGTTCAGTCAGTTTCGTTCCTGGTTTGACGTCACAAACACACCCAGCGTTCGCCCAGACACTCCCCCGTTTCTTCAAACACTCCCGCGTTTTCCCAGAAACGCCAGCGTTTTTTTGCACACTCCCAGAAAACGGCCAGTTTCCGCCCAGAAACACCCACTTCCTGTCAATCACGCTACGATCACCAGAACGATGAAAAAGCTTTGTTATGCCGTGAGTAAAATACCTAACTTTTGTGTAAAATAACTAAGCGCATGCGTTCTGCGAACCTTGCGCATGCGCAGTAAGCGATTAATCGCAGTATAGCGAAAATCGGCAACGAGCGAACAACTCTGAATGACCCCCTATGTGCTGGATACTAGTAGACTGAGAAAAGGCATATGGATCTTGCACAAAGTCCAGTAATCAGGCCAAGATCAGTGCAGATGGTAGAAAATAGCATAGTTCAGAACAATCCGAGGTCAGAGCTGATGGTAGTCAAAGCATGGACAGTACAAAATTCGTGGTCAGAGCTTTTGGTAGAAAAGGCATGGTCAGTACACAATCTGAGGTCAGGGCTGGCAGAAAGCTAGACAGAATCCAAAAGACAAGCCATGGTCAGCAGAGAAGAAAGCAGCAAAATCCAAGGTTAATCTAGGTCAACAAGAAATAACGCCAGGAACACAAGCTCAGAAACTGCGTCAGCAGAAGCATGGATACTCAACCTGCATGGGCTGATTCTTGGATTAGCATAAGGTACTTGTGGCCAGAGAGACCCCCCAGCCACATGTGTAATGGCGGCCGCGGCACTGAAGGGGTTAACCCTTAAGTGCCCGGCGCCATTTTGAAATGCACTGGTGCTAGGCGCCATCTTTAAACTGTATGGGCACTAGGCGCCATGTGTTTTAAAATGTATATTTTAATGCTGGCACACTGCCGTGACCCGGACTCTCTCCGGCGGCCGCGGCAGTGAAGTGTTAACCGCTGGGGTGAAGGAGATTGCTGGACCCCTGGCGCAACGGCTGGGAGTCCAGGACCTCCGGCTCCTGGTGTTCTGCACCGGCGGCGAGAGGGGCTTGGAGGTCGGTGGCTGGGAACTGGGAGCTCCGCTCCCGGCGCCCCCAGCATCAGCGCTACCCAGAGTCAGGAAGCCGCGGCAGCCAGGGCGGGTGTCCCAAGCTACCGGGCTTTAGAAGTGAAGTGCTGCTCGGTGCCACAGCTGGGAGCCCGGGACCTCTGGCTCCCAGTGTGTGGCGCTGGGGAGGGACCTGCTGCTGTGCTGCCGGGAGTTGCGCTGATCACGGGGGACCGGGCTATCCGGCTCTTTAGCGCATACCCTCCAACTGTACCTTTTTGGCAGGTACAGTACCTTTTTTTATGTTCCGTACCAATTTTTGGCTCTCCAAACTTCCATTGAAAGTATAGGAAAAGGGGCATAGCCACGCCCCCTTCATCTGTGGCCATGCCCCCTTTTTGAATTTGTACCAATTTTTATGTGTAAAATGTTGGACGGTATGCTAGCGGTGGAGTTGTTTGTAGGACACTGGACGCTGGGGACCGGGAGCTACGCAGAGAGCCGCAGTGTCCAGGACAAGCGTCCTGGGCTGCTGGACTCCAGGAGGGCAAACAGCAGTCACAGGACCAGGAGGGTGCGCCGCACACTGTGGCAAGGCAACAGAGTAAGTGCCACACTGGGGGGACAGGGAGAGCCCGTTCCCTGGACCCCAGTGGCCGGCAGTGTACAGGCAGACTGGAGGATAGGGGAAGCCAGCTCCCCATACCTTCAGCACTGAGAGAGAGCGCCCTAGCATCCAGGCTGCAGGGCTAAGGGAGCATAAAACAAAATAATGCTTTTAAATGTGTGTGTGTGTGTGTATATATATATATATATATATATATATATATATATACTGTATGATGAGGCACTACAGTGCCTGGGTATGTGAAGCCTGTGCATGGCACAGGCTCAGTGTATTTAAAGAGACTTGTACAGAAATGTGAAGTGTATTTAAATGTATTTTTAAGGTGAAATGCACTTACTTGGTTGTGTGTCCCAGGAGGGGGGAATCCATGGCTGTGCAGGCTGTTGGATTCCTCCAGTCCTTTTCCCCAAAAATGGAATGCCTTCTCTAGCCTTCCACATCAAAATAGCATGGAGAGAGAGAGGAGAAGCTCAGCTGTCACAACTGAGGGCCTGAGCTGACGGGAGGCAGCCTCAGTTGTAGGGGCTGAGATGTACCGGAACCTGGGAGGTTGTATCAGACCCCTGGACATGTAAGTAACATGAATAATAACTGCCCGAAGGCGTGACCACGACAACTTAGATAAAAGTCAATGATGTTTATTATGACAACTCCGCATCACAGCAGCAATAAAGGAAAACGTAAAAGTCAGCAAAGAATAAATACAGTTCCTGAGTACTACAGCATGGCAGGAGCCACAGGGCACTGGTAGTGTGAGATAGTTCTTATGATCTTCTAGATGGAAAGTCCTTACCAGGCCCGGCTGTAGCAATGGAGATAACCCAGGATTGTACCAGCTGGTGTTCCAGGAAGAGCTGGGTTGCTGAAGGTAAAACAGCTGCTGTGGATACTGGCTGGAACCAGACTGTTGTTAGCACGGAGTGGATACTGGCTGGAACCAGTTAAATAATAAATGAACTTTGGGAGCGATGAAATGTGAACTGAAATGTAGAACTTGAGAGCGGAGAAATAATAATTCCGGTGGAGAGTGGTAAAGTGTAGAAAGGACACCGGCCCTTTAAGGGAAGCTGTATTCTGCTGGAAGCTGAGGCTGGAAGCAGGTAGTGTTGTAGCTGGAAACAGATGAATCCACAATGGATTGGAGAGTCAGGCTACACCGCAGGTGGAATGCTGGTGCGGGTCTCTATGGTGGAAGTCTTGAGACAGGAGCTGGAACCTGGAAGACAATCATAGAAGAGAGACAAACAGGAACTAGGTTTGACAACCAAAGCACTGACGTCTTCCTTGCTCAGGCACAGCTTACTTATACCTGCAGCAAGGAAGGGGTTGGCTAGGCAATTATGCAAATCAACAATACAAACAGCAGATTGGTGGAAATGATCAGATGACAGAATCCAAGATGGCTGCGCCCATGCAGACACTTGGAGGGAAGTTTGGTTTGTAATCCATGTGGTCTGGGAAACAGTAATGGCGGCGCCGGCCACCGGAGACAGGAGACGCCAGGCTGATAGATGCACATTTAACCACGCGGGCACAGCGGAGGCCGCGGCTGATGAAAACACCACTCTGACACTCTGCATGTGGAAACTCAGGAACAGCGGAATCTGGTCCTGGAACGCTGAGCCCGCCTTAGGAGGCATCTGAAGGGTAAGTAATGGCGTCCAGATACCCGGATCGTGACAGCACCCCCCCCTTTAGGAGTGGCCCCAGGACACTTCTTAGGCTTTAAAGGAAACTTTGCGTGGAAATTTCGGACCAAGGCAGGAGCATGGACGTCAGAGGCATTGGTCCAAGAGCGTTCTTCAGGACCATAGCCCTTCCAGTCAATGAGATACTGAAGTTGACCGTAACGGTGACGTGAGTCCAGGATCTTGGCCACTTCATACTCAACGCCTCGTTGAGTTTGGACTTTCGGAGTTGGTGGAAGTGAGGAATGAAACCGATTCAAGATTAGCGGTTTCAACAGGGAAACATGGAATGTCCTGGGTATTTTTAAGAAGGGAGGTAACTGGAGTCTGTAAGCAACAGGATTGATGACTTGATCAATTTTAAAAGGACCGATGTAGCGAGGTGCAAACTTCATACTGGGAACTCTTAACCTCAAATTCTTCGTGGATAACCATACCCGATCACCCACCTTGAGAGCAGGAACTGCTCGACGCTTCTTATCCGCAAACTTCTTGTACCTGAACGATGCCTTGAGCAGAGCTGATCGTACGCTCTTCCAGATATTGGCAAACTGATGCAAGGTGATATCCACTGCGGGAACAGAAGTTGCTGGAAGCGGTTGGAACTCAGGGACTTTAGGGTGGAATCCAAAGTTGGTGAAGAATGGTGTTGAAGAAGATGAAGAATGATACTGGTTGTTATGACAGAACTCGGCCCAGGGAAGTAATTGAACCCAGTCATCTTGAGAGGAGGACACATAGATGCGGAGGAAGGCCTCCAAGTCCTGATTCACCCTCTCAGTTTGACCATTGGTCTGAGGATGGTAAGCCGTGGAAAACTTTAACTTGACTTGGAGGACTTGACATAAACTTCGCCAGAATTTGGCTGTGAATTGAACTCCTCGATCTGAGATAATTTCTTCTGGAAGACCGTGGAGTCGGAAGATCTCTTGTATGAATACTTGAGCCAACTTGGAAGCTGACGGAAGACCGGTGAGAGGAATGAAGTGTGCCATCTTGGTGAACCGGTCAACTACCACCCAGATGGTATTGAACTTGTTGCACATGGGCAAATCTGTAATAAAATCCATCGACAAATGGGTCCATGGTCGACGGGGAACAGATAGTGGAACCAGTTGCCCCGCAGGCGACTGGCGGGATACTTTATGTTGAGCACACTTTGGGCAAGATGCAATAAACTCCAAAACGTCCTTTTTCAGAGTTGGCCACCAATAGGACCTAGAGATAAACTCCAGGGTTTTTTGGATACCTGTATGTCCGGCAAAACGGGAAGCATGGGCCCAATGCATGAGCTTCTTCCTTAGTGTCGGCTTCACAAAACTTTTCCCTGATGGGGGCGTAGAGTCCATCCCTACCGTGGAGAATGCCAACGGATTTATAATAGGATGCTTGTCTGAAGACTCTGACTCATTTTCTTGCTCCCATGAGCGGGAAAGGGCATCGGCCTTGCGATTCTGAGAGCCCGGACAGAACTGGAGTTTAAAGTCGAACCTGGAAAAGAAAAGTGCCCATCTGGCCTGACGAGGGTTGAGACATTGTGCGCCTTTTAGATATAGAAGGTTCTTGTGGTCTGTAAGGATGGTGATTGAATGAGAAGCTCCCTCCAACAGATATCTCCACTCCTCTAGAGCGAGCTTGATGGCTAGCAACTCCTGGTCGCCAATGGCATAGTTGCGCTCCGCTGGGGAGAACTTCCGTGAGAAGAAACTGCAAGGATGTAAATGACCATCTTTAGCCCTCTGAGATAACACCGCTCCTACTCCAATGGAGGAGGCATCCACCTCTAAGATGAAAGGAGAGTCGACGTCAGGCTGTTTCAGGACAGGTGCAGAGATGAACCTCTGTTTTAAAAGATGAAAAGCTTGCATGGCTTCTTCAGACCACTTGGACGGGTTAGCACCCTTCTTGGTGAAAGCAGTAATAGGCGCCACAATGGTGGAAAAGTCTCGTATAAACCTTCGGTAATAATTGGCGAACCCTAAGAACCTCTGGACCCCTTTGAGGGTTAAGGGTACTGGCCAATTCTGGATTGCTTGTAGTTTCTCAGGATCCATCTCTAGTCCGGAACCGGACACAATGTACCCTAGAAACGGAATGGACTTGACTTCAAAGACGCATTTCTCTAATTTGCAGTAGAGATGATTGACACGGAGACGGGACAGAACCTCCTTTACCCAGAAACGATGTTCCTCTAAATTGTTGGCAAAAATGAGGATATCATCTAGATAGACCACGACATGACGGTATAGAATGTCTCTGAAGATCTCATTGACGAAATGCTGGAAGACAGCTGGAGCATTGCTCAATCCGAAGGGCATGACGAGGTACTCATAATGTCCGTCACGGGTGTTAAATGCGGTCTTCCACTCGTCACCCTCACGGATCCGGATGAGATTGTATGCACCTCTCAGGTCCAGCTTTGTAAAGATGGTAGCTCCGCTAACTCTGTCAAAGAGCTCAGTAATCAGGGGTAAAGGATAGCGGTTCTTGATGGTAATGTCGTTCAAACCTCTGTAGTCGATGCACGGCCGCAGACCACCATCTTTCTTCTTTACAAAAAAGAAGCCTGCGCCGGCTGGAGAAGAAGAAGGTCGAATGAACCCCTTTGCTAGGTTCTCTTTTATGTATTCCTCCATAGAATGCGTCTCGGGGAGAGACAACGGATAAGTTCGGCCTCGAGGTGGAACCTTCCCTGGAACGAGATCAATCGGGCAGTCCCATTCTCTATGAGGGGGAAGGATATCAGCAGAAGCTTTACTGAACACATCCGTGAAATCTTGATATGGAGGAGGTGGAACATCAGACGACCTGGGGGAGGAGGAACAGACAGGCAACACTTTAAACAAACATGTCTTAGTACAGGAGGAACCCCATGCCAGGATTTGCGTAGTCGTCCAATCAATTGTAGGATTGTGAAGACGGAGCCATGGAAGGCCCAGGACCACAGGATGTGTGGCTCTTGGAATCACTAAAAGTGAAATAAGTTCGGAATGAAGAACTCCCACTCTCAGACGAACTGGTAGAGTCCTTAGAGAAATAACTGTATCAAAAATTTTACTGCCATCCACAGCAGTTAAGGAAAAGGACGAAGGAAGTCTCTCGGTGGGTAGGGACCACCGTTTAACATAGGCTTCGGTAATAAAGTTCCCAGCTGCTCCGGAATCCAGGAGGGCAATGACGTTCTGATAACGTTGAGCAACTTGAAGCGAGACTGGGAGGTTACAATCTTGAGGAGATGGAGAGGAGATCATTACTCCTAGCCGGCCCTCTCCTTGGCGAGCTAGGATTTGGAGTTTCCCGGACGTTTGGGACAGGCATTAATGGTGTGAGACGGAGCTGCACAGTACAAACAGAGAAACTCGGAGAGACGTCTTCGGCGCTCAGCAGGAGTTAAACGGGAACGGCCAATTTGCATGGGTTCATCTTTAGTTGGTGACAGTTGGCGAGGAGGAGGAGCAGAAGATTTTGGAGCAGATGATCTTCCACGCTCAGTTGCTCTCTCTCTGAAACGTAAGTCAACTTTCGTACAAAGTGAGATTAACTCATCTAACTTGGAGGGTAAGTCTCTGGTAGCTAACTCATCTTTAATACGCTCGGATAAACCATGCCAGAATGCAGCATACAGGGCCTCGTCGTTCCATGCCAGTTCGGATGCCAGGATCTGGAACTGTATAAGATATTGTCCTACAGTACGTGATCCCTGGCGTAAACGGAGAATCTCAGACGAAGCTGAAGTTACCCGGCCTGGCTCGTCGAAGATGCGCCTGAATGTTGACACGAATGCAGTGTAAGAAGATAGCAGGGTGTCGGACCTCTCCCATAACGGTGATGCCCAATCGAGGGCTGAGCCACTGAGAAGAGAAATAATGTAGGCAATTTTTGTACGGTCACTGGGGAAATTGCCAGGTTGTAGCTCAAACTGAATCTCACACTGGTTGAGAAATCCCCTGCAGAATCTTGGAGATCCGTCAAATTTTGCTGGCGTTGGAAGATGAAGACGTGGAGCAGGAATGGGTAAGGTGGGTGGGGTTATAGCTGGAGTCACTGTGGTTGACGCACCAGACGCGCCTGATCCACGGAGAGTGGTCTGAATCCCATCCAGCCGAGTAGAGAGATCCTGGAGACAGCGGATGATGTGGCCCTGTGCAGCCTCCTGATGTTCTAGTCGGGCTGCCAGTTCTTGCATCGGCCTGGCCGCTTGATCCTGGTCTCCGGCTGGATTCATTAGGTCAGTGCTTACTGTCACAACTGAGGGCCTGAGCTGACGGGAGGCAGCCTCAGTTGTAGGGGCTGAGATGTACCGGAACCTGGGAGGTTGTATCAGACCCCTGGACATGTAAGTAACATGAATAATAACTGCCCGAAGGCGTGACCACGACAACTTAGATAAAAGTCAATGATGTTTATTATGACAACTCCGCATCACAGCAGCAATAAAGGAAAACGTAAAAGTCAGCAAAGAATAAATACAGTTCCTGAGTACTACAGCATGGCAGGAGCCACAGGGCACTGGTAGTGTGAGATAGTTCTTATGATCTTCTAGATGGAAAGTCCTTACCAGGCCCGGCTGTAGCAATGGAGATAACCCAGGATTGTACCAGCTGGTGTTCCAGGAAGAGCTGGGTTGCTGAAGGTAAAACAGCTGCTGTGGATACTGGCTGGAACCAGACTGTTGTTAGCACGGAGTGGATACTGGCTGGAACCAGTTAAATAATAAATGAACTTTGGGAGCGATGAAATGTGAACTGAAATGTAGAACTTGAGAGCGGAGAAATAATAATTCCGGTGGAGAGTGGTAAAGTGTAGAAAGGACACCGGCCCTTTAAGGGAAGCTGTATTCTGCTGGAAGCTGAGGCTGGAAGCAGGTAGTGTTGTAGCTGGAAACAGATGAATCCACAATGGATTGGAGAGTCAGGCTACACCGCAGGTGGAATGCTGGTGCGGGTCTCTATGGTGGAAGTCTTGAGACAGGAGCTGGAACCTGGAAGACAATCATAGAAGAGAGACAAACAGGAACTAGGTTTGACAACCAAAGCACTGACGTCTTCCTTGCTCAGGCACAGCTTACTTATACCTGCAGCAAGGAAGGGGTTGGCTAGGCAATTATGCAAATCAACAATACAAACAGCAGATTGGTGGAAATGATCAGATGACAGAATCCAAGATGGCTGCGCCCATGCAGACACTTGGAGGGAAGTTTGGTTTGTAATCCATGTGGTCTGGGAAACAGTAATGGCGGCGCCGGCCACCGGAGACAGGAGACGCCAGGCTGATAGATGCACATTTAACCACGCGGGCACAGCGGAGGCCGCGGCTGATGAAAACACCACTCTGACACTCTGCATGTGGAAACTCAGGAACAGCGGAATCTGGTCCTGGAACGCTGAGCCCGCCTTAGGAGGCATCTGAAGGGTAAGTAATGGCGTCCAGATACCCGGATCGTGACATCAGCTTTCCAACAAGCTGAGTGGTTTTCTGGAGCTCCATAGAGATCACCCTCAGTGAGCAAGAAACCCTGACTGGGGATCTAGGCTGCCCAGCTATAGAGCCCAAATTCAGGCTGCAGATGGTGAACTAGGTCCCGGGCAGATTCCTGGAAGTAAGTTTAGGCAGGAAAACTTCCCCCAGCCTAGACTGAACATCACCGGGGCGGATCCCGATCCTCCAGGATGGGACGGTCAAAGAAGAGTGACCACTCCCCAATGTCCATAGTGGACAATGGTAGCTGTGCATGTGACCAAGGCATGCACAGCACATAGGTAAACAGTGATTGGTTGTAAACAACAGGGCGGACTTACCCCTGTGGTATTGTGTATTGGAGTAGGATAAAAGGAGGGAAGCTGTCGCATGAAAAGTGTATTATACCATTTTCACTCTGCTGTAACATCTGCTGTATTGCTGAGTTCTTTTCAGAACTATTTGGGCAAATAAAAATCTTCTGCCTCAAGATGACCGCTTCATCTTGTGCCCGGCAGTGCTAGGCGAAACGTAGCTCCATTTTCCGGCTGTACAGGGTGTACTCAGTGTCTCCAAGCTCCGCCTCCAGCCAGCTACCGGATAGAGGCCTAGTCAAGCGACTAGTGGGGACTCGTTAACACCTCACAGGTGTGGTAAGACAGTGTGTCGACGCATACCTGCCACTACCAGAAAACGGGCAGTTACCACCCCCAAACGTCCACTTCATGTCAATCACCTTGCCTTACGCCTAGCGATCGAAATTTTCACACCATCCTGTTGCTGTTTGGCGTCATGCCAGCGCGTTGCATACTCATATGCAGTCATTCAATAATCAGCCGCTGCGTGATTTCGCACAACAGAGATCAGGTCTGAATCGGGCCCTTTGTCCGCTTGCTGAAAGACACTTTGAAAGAATAAGATTTACTAAACTGTTTTTGCCCTCAGTTCAACTGCTAAACAATCCCTGTTGAGGATGATAGTTGATATAAAATCTATGCTGAATTTTCAGTAACGCAAGTATGTTTCATGACCTGAGCAACAAATTGAGGGCCATTATCACATTCTGTAATTTTAAGAAAACCCAATTACATCTTTTCACAATAGTTTTTTTTAGAAGTGTTAGAAGTGACACCAAGGCCAATATTTACTAATATTCGTGTTTGAGTCGGTTTGTGTAGTGTTTAAACTCGTTTTGTATCGGGTGCATTTTCATGCAACTTTTTGAATCCATGGCCCTCATTCCGAGTTGATCGGTCGCAAGGCGAATTTTGCAGAGTTACACACGCTAAGCCGCCGCCTACTGGGAGTGAATCTTAGCTTCTTAAAATTGCGACCGATGTATTCGCAATAATGCGATTACTAACTACTTAGCAGTTTCAGAGTAGCTCCAGACTTACTCTGCCTGTGCGATCATTTCAGTGCTTGTCGTTCCTGGTTGACGTCACAAACACACCCAGCGTTCGCCCAGGCACTCCCACCGTTTCTCCGGCCACTCCTGCGTTTTTTCCGGAAACGGTAGCGTTTTCAGCCACACGCCCCTGAAACGCCGTGTTTCCGCCCAGTAACACCCATTTCCTGTCAATCACATTACGATCGCCGGAGCGAAGAAAAAGCCGTGAGTAAAAATACTTTCTTCATAGTAAAGTTACTTGGCGCAGTCGCAGTGCGAACATTGCGCATGCGTACTAAGCGGATTTTCACTGCGATGCGATGAAAAATACCGAGCGAACAACTCGGAATGAGGGCCCATATACGCAAAGTTACTAAGCATTCGAGTTTATTGTTTTCGTGTTTTCCGATGTCGATGCCAGTCGAGGTTTTTTGGCACATTTGCGGCCGTCATTGTCGTTTGCGTACGTGTTTTTGTTGTTTTTGCTGGGTTCTTTTCTAAGTTAAACGCGGCAGGGTTTTTTTTTTCCCGCGGCCGCATTTTCACTTTTAGTTTCGATTTTCATCCCCGTTCGTGATTGGTTGTGTTTCAGATGGTAGGAGTGTCTGTGCGCAACCATATAAATACGCCCCAAACCGTTCGCACCTCGTGGGTTTAGTTAGTGGTGAGGAGGGAGGTTGTGCTGTGGAGGTTGGTGAGTAGTTGGTTTAGTGAGGAGTTTTTTGGGCGATTTCTGAGTGTAGTACAGGTTGAGTATCCCATATCCAAATATTCCGAAATATGGAATATTCCGAAATACGGACTTTTTTGAGTGAGAGTGAGATAGTGAAACCTTTGTTTTCTGATGGCTCAATGTACACAAACTTTGTTTAATACACAAACTTATTAAAATATTGTATTAAATGACCTTCAGGCTGTGTGTATAAGGTGTATATGAAACATAAATTAATTGTGTGAATGTAGACACACTTTGTTTGATGCACAAGGTTATAAAAAATATTGGCTAAAATTACCTTCAGGCTGTGTGTATAAGGTGTATATGTAACATAAATACATTCTGTGCTTAGATTTAGGTCCCATCACCATGATATCTCATTATGGTATGCAATTATTCCAAAATACGGAAATATCCCATATCCAAAATACCTCTGGTCCCAAGCATTTTGGATAAGGGAGACCTGTATTGTGTTTGAAAGTAGTCTTGTCATTCTTGTAGTTTTGTATTTTGTGGTTTTGTCTAATTTTTGGTCCAAGTAATTTTTTTTATAGTCCCTTGTCACTGTGTGTGTGTGTGTGTGTGTGTGTGTGTGTGTGTGTGTGTGTGTGTGTGTGTGTGTGTGTGTGTGTGTGTGTGTGTGATTTGTGCAGTGGTAGTGGAGGAGTGTGTTGTTTGTCTTTTTCTTTTTCTGTGTTAAGTGTTTAGACACACAATTATGTGTGACTCAGAGGTGGGTGAGGTGGAGGGTGTGAGTGAGGGGGAGGAGGTCGGTCAGGTGGAGGAGGTGAGTGTGAGTGAGGTTAGTGAGGTGGAGGAGGTGGGTGAGGTTGCTGCAGCAGCCTCAAGTGACAGTGATAGTGACAGTCAGAGAGCTCCGCAGCCACGCACCACTACTAAGACTGGGCGGAATGTCAAGTTTAGTTATGCAGAAAATGTGGCATTGGTGCGGGAGCTGATGAAGTATCAGCGCCAGCTATTTGGGCCTGAGTCAGCCAAGGTGCCAACACGGAAGAAGACGGTGTTGTGGGCGAAAGTAGTTGCTGCTGTAAATAGTGAGGGGGTGGTGAAGCGGACGGAGGACACGTGCCGCAAATGGTACTATGACATAAAGCGACGTGTCAAGTCCAAAATGGCCAAGGAGGCGAAGTCGGCTCGCAAAACCGGTGGTGGCCCGCCCTTTATTGCCACATATCTGGACTATGAGGAGCCCATGCGGACTATAATCCCTCCAGAAGTAGTGTCTGCAACTCATGTCAGGGATTCCGATCGCCCCAGGAAGGATGGTGAGCATGTGTATTTGCCTTAACATTCTATGACATTACTTCTGGCTTACTGTATGTTTTAAATGTGTGTCATGTGACGTTGCATATTACTCCCATCTTCAAGTGTGCGTCATCAAATACATTGTTTTGGGTCATGTTTCATACAAAAGTCAATGTAACGTCTTACTTGCTTGTATGTCATGAGGTTTTTGGACAGTACATTTTCCATGTGTAGTTTGGACTTGGTGTGTCATTGAATTGTCCAGCAATAATGTTTTACTTTTGCACATTGTACATTTTGTAAGTTGGACTATGTTTTTTTATTCTGTTATCCATGTGCAATGTTTCCAAATCAGTGGTTGATATGTTAGAGGCTGGAGTAGTGTAAAGTGTCTTTGAAGGCAGTTACATGTGTAATTTCATTAGTACTCAATGTAATATTGTTTAAGTCAAGGCCACTATTTGCTGGTTCATTTTGAGTCTGT
Organism: Pseudophryne corroboree; assembly: GCF_028390025.1. Lineage (NCBI taxonomy): Eukaryota > Metazoa > Chordata > Amphibia > Anura > Myobatrachidae > Pseudophryne > Pseudophryne corroboree. Next base: position 400,843,152 of record NC_086445.1, read on the forward strand.
ATTTGTATGTACACTGACACAACAACTGCAGACTTAGTTACCTTACTGTTTTTTTTTTTTGTTTGTTTTAATTTTTTTAATTTTTGTTGGCCTCATATTGTGTTAATGTGTGTTTGGAGTGCCACATCACAGACCTATTTCTATATTGCATCTGTTTTGTTTTGTTTTGTTTTTCATTTTACTTGAAAATGAAGCTGTGTGTGTTTTGGCTTGTTAGTGTATGTTTTTGGAATTGTGTCCTATGTCTGTGTCCTGTATATGATTCCCTGTGTTGCACTTTCCATAGTGCATATGGCTATTGGACAATGTTTTGGGTTTGTTGTTGTGCTTTTTTGTGTTTAATGTCCTTATTTTTAGATTCTTAATAAAACATCCATTTTTTAAAGATGTAATGTTTATAAGCATAATGGGTGGATGTATTAACAATAGCATGAATATTTTTGTTTTTTTATTTTTTTGGATTTACAGTGTTGAAAAAAGCAGTACTGGCCATCCTACAGTCACTCCCATCACATCTGATGATGATGACACTGCGGAAGCAGGTAAAGTGTCCATTGTAGTATAGGTTAGGTTTGTAAATGAATGGCCATAACAAAATGTCACTTTCAATACTAGGTCCATCCAAAGAAGTCTTAAGCAGCAGAAGGCGCACTTCTGGAACACACCACAAAAAACATCTGCCTGCAAAGAAAGCAAGGTCTGATGTCCAGGGCCAACCACAGCAGGCTACCCCGCCACGAAGATTATCTACTGTTTGTTCGATGCCCCCACTCCAAATTTTGGACACACCTCCAAGACGCCAACCACACTCCCCTCATCTTGATTGTGAGTAACAAACTGTGATAACAATTAAAAATGTCAGATCTTTAAAAAACCATTTACTTAAACTCATTAAGTAAATACCCATCAAAATCTGCTATACTTACCCAAGTCAGTAAAACATGAAATGGAAACCTAACAAAATGGCCTTCACAACATCCAGTAAAGATATGTATGTCCACATCAGCCAAACAGTAGCACAATGTGTGGAAGATGCTGCAACAGAAACTCATGTGTAAGCTTTGCAAATAGTAAGGTTGTTAGAATCATTTACATATGTGTGTTTGTCCTAACATTGCCAACTGTATACAAAAACATTACTATGTTTTGGTTGGAGACACTATAAGGCAACACATTATGGATTACAATGTGTTTTTAGTCAGGAGTATGTCTGATGTACCATACAACTAGTAACATAGTATCTGAGGTTGAAAAAAGACAATTGTCCATCGAGTTCAACCTATTTGTGGTGTCCTATGCATGATGATTTGACTAAAATTTCTGACTGATGCTGCTGTCAGCCATTGCATTTTATCCCTATTTATAGTAACTATAATGCATGACTATGCACCATACCCCTAGATATCCTTATCCAATAGGAATTTATCTAACCCATTCTTAAAGGTGTTGACAGATTCCGCCATTACAACTCCCTTGGGCAGGGAATTCCAAACACGTATTGTCCTTACCGTGAAAAAGCCTTTACGCCGTATTGTGCGGAATCTCCTCTCCTCTAACCTGAGCGAGTGTCCACGAGTCCTCTGTGTTGATCTAACCAAAAACAGGTCCCGCGCAAGCTCTGTGTATTGTCCCCTTATATATTTGTAGATGTTGATCATATCCCCTCTTAGTCTCCGCTTTTCCAATGTAAACATGCCTAGTCTTTCAAGCCTTTCCTTGTATTCCATCGTCTCCATGCCCTTACTTAGTTTGGTCGCCCTCCTCTGTACCTTTTCAAGCTCCAGGATATCCTTTTTGTAGTACGGTGCCCAGAACTGTACACAGTATTCAAGGTGTGGCCTCACTAGTGATTTATATAACGGGAGTATAATACTCTCGTCCCTAGCATCAATACCCCGTTTTATGCATGCTAATATCTTATTAGCCTTCTTTACTGCAGTCCTACTTTGGGTACTACTGCTTAGCTTGCTATCTATGAGGACACCTAAGTCCTTTTCCAGTACAGAATCCCCTAATTTTACCCCATTTAGTAGGTAGGTGTAATTTTTGTTCTTGTTACCACAGTGCATTACCTTACACTTGTCTGTGTTGAAGCGCATTCTCCATTTGGCTGCCCATGCTTCTAATTTAACTAAGTCGTTCTGAAGAGACTCGGCATCCTCCTCTGTATTTATAGCCTTACACAATTTGGTATCATCTGCAAAAATTGACACCATGCTCTCTAGACCTTCTGTTAGGTCGTTAATGAAAATATTGAACAATAGCGGTCCTAATACTGAGCCTTGCGGCACACCACTTAGCACTTCAGTCCAAGTTGAAAAAGATCCATTAACCACAACGCGCTGCTTCCTATTATCTAACCAGTTTTTGACCCAAGTGCATATTGTGCTTCCTAGCCCTGATTCTTGTAGCTTGTATATAAGTCTCATGTGTGGTACAGTATCGAACGCTTTGGCAAAGTCTAAAAAGATTACATCCACGTCTTTACCCTGATCTAGGTTTGCGCTTACTGTTTCATAAAAGCCAAGTAAGTTGGTTTGACAGGATCTGTCCTTCATAAACCCATGTTGATTCCTTTTAATGACCTTATTGGTTTCAAGGAACTTCTGAATACTATCTCTTAGAATACCTTCCAATACTTTCCCCACTATAGATGTAAGACTAACTGGTCTATAATTACCTGGTTCAGCTTTACTTCCCTTTTTGAATATAGGCACTACTTCCGCTATACGCCAGTCTTTGGGAACCATACCTTATATAACTGAATCCTCAAAGATCAAAGATAGCGGTTTTGCCAGTTCAGAGTGAAGCTCCATTAGAACCCTTGGATGAATACCATCGGGCCCTGGTGATTTATTAATCTTTAGATGTTTTAATCGGTCACAGACTACTTCCTCGCTTAAATAAGTACCTATCAGTGTGATATTGTCATTATTGAGATTGTGTGTCAGTCCCTGAATTGGGTCCTCTCTAGTGAATACTGTTGAAAAAAACTCATTTAGTGTGTCCGCTATATCATTATCATTTTTGCTTAAGACTCCCAACTTGTCTTTCAAAGGGCCTATACTCTCCTTTTTTAATCACTTGCTATTAATGTATTTAAAGAATTTTTTGGGATTCGCTTTGCTTTCCTTTGCTACTAGTTTTTCAGTTTCTACTTTAGCCGCTCTTATTTCCTTTTTGCAATTTTTGTTACATTCCTTATAGTGCTGAAATGACTCTGCTTCCCCGTCAGATTTGTATTTTTTAAATGCTCGCCTTTTCTTGCCCATAAGTTCCTTAATCTTTTTGTTAAGCCACATCGGTTTATGATTTTTATTCCCTTTTTTGCTACTCATAGGAATATATTTGAGTGTATTTTTAGCTAGCAGGAATTTTAGTACCTCCCATTTCTCCGTAGTATTTTTTCCTAAAAACAAACCTTCCCATTTAATATCCTTGAAAAATACCCTCATCTTTTCAAAATTTGCTTTGCTAAAGTTTAAAGTCCTAGTTGAGCCAGTATAGGGCTGTTTGTAGAAACTGATATTGAATGTGACCATATTGTGGTCGCTGTTTCCTATGGGTTCCCCTACTATAATACCCGATACCAAATCCTGATTGTTTGTTAATACCAGGTCTAAGATTGCATTGTACCTAGTTGGTTCCTCAATTAGTTGGACTAGGTAGTTATCATTTAGTGTGTTTAAAAACATACTGCCCCTAGCAGTATCACATGAATCATTTTTCCAGTTTATCTCTGGATAGTTAAAATCTCCCATCACTACTATGTCTCCTACTCCTGCTGCTTTTTCAATTTGCTTTAGTAACAATTCATCATCAGATGCGTTGATACCAGGCGGCCTATAACATACACCCAATACTAACTTTTTTGTTCCTTTTCCCCCGCATGCAATTTCTACCCATAATGTCTCAACAGTGTCTACAGTCCCCTCCTGAATATCTTCCCATATATTAGGTTTTAAAAACGGCTTTACGTACAGACACACCCCTCCACCCTTTTTATTTAGTCTGTCTCTCCTAAACAGTGTATAGCCCTCTAGATTGACTGTCCAATCATGAGATTCATCCCACCAAGTTTCAGTAATGCCTATAATATCATACTGTTTGCTTGCTGCAAGTATTTCTAGTTCACCCTTTTTACCAGTAATGCTTCTGGTGTTTACATACATACAACTAAGATAAGTATTTTCCCTTGCGTTAGGGACATCTTTCACCTTATGTGGCAAGGATGACCTGTAATCGTCATTGGTTAGTGCTTTGGTAAAATCCCTTTTAGTACCCATGTTAGTAACCTTACTGCCTGCTCTTACCCTCCCCCCAACTTCTCCCCCATTTCGTTTACTACCGCCATCCCCACTATTCTCACTGCATGACCCGTAGTTTCTAGCTAAACCCTACCCCCAGGCTCCTAGTTTAAAATCTCCTCCAACCTTCTAACCATCCTTCCCCCCAGCACCGCTGCCCCCTCCTCAGTCAGGTGCAATCCGTCACGACAAAAGAGATGGCTCCTGACTGAGATGTCCGCCCAGTGTTCCAGGAACACAAACCCCTCTTTCCTGCACCAATCCCTAAGCCACACATTTACCTCCCTAATCTCCCTCTGCCTCCCTGGACTAGCGCGTGGCACGGGTAATAATTCCGAGAATATTACCTTAGATGTCCTTGCCTTCAGTTTCTTTCCTAAGTCCCTATAGTCTTTCTTAAGGACATCCCACCTTCCGCTAACTTTGTCATTGGTGCCAACGTGCACCAAGACCGCCGGGTCTTTGCCAGCCCCTCCCAACAATCTATCTATCCGGTCCGCGATGTGCCGTACCCGAGCACCCGGGAGACAACAGACTGTACGGCGATCACGGTCCCGGCAGCAGATTTCCCTATCTGCCTTCCTGATGATAGAATCCCCTACCACCACCATTTGACTAGGTACCTCTCTATCTTTTATCCCAACCGCGCCAGAGGGACCGCACCTCTGGATGCTAGAGGGAGCAGTCTCCTCCGGCACCGTCATTTCTTCACTATCATCCTCCGATTCCTCGTCCAATCGGGAAAATTTGTTCGGGTTTGATAGTTCGGAGATGTCGTGCCTCCCCCTCTTTTTCTTCCTTCTAACTGTGACCCAACTGGCTACCTGATCATCATCCTCTTCTACCAGTGACCCCTCCCGCAACTCCTCCACCGTTCTGTCTAAACTACGCTCGAGATTGTGAATCCCCCTCAGTCGCGTAACGCTTTGCTCTAGATCAGTTACCTGGGCTTCCAGGGCAACCGTTCGCACACACCTCGTGCAGATGTATTCACACTGGGCCGGTAGCTCCAGGTGTGCATACATCTTGCACGACATGCACTGAGTGAGGTCCTCAATCACAGCCCCTCCCATATTGTTTGCAAGGTCTAACTCCCTGTTACACTCAAAGAAAAAGCAGCAAAAATAAAAAATAGAAGACAAGCAATATCACTTATACAATAATTAAGCTGGCTTATACTTATCTATCTTTGTGCGGTTCTTGGTCCTTCACTTTTATGCAGCCGTAGTACTCTCTCCTGCGGCACCCATACTCCACTTAGCAGTTGCAGTTGTTCCAGCTCACTGCTCCTCCTTTTCACTCGGCTTCCAGCTCCTGCTAAGAAAAAAAAAAAAAAAAAATGCCCCTCACACCCGCACAATCACAGCCCCTCTGCTACACCAAGTAAGAGACCCTCTCACTCACTCACAAGGTCAGCCCCTTGCAGCCTCACCAGAAGTTTAATGGTACTGTAAATGTGTGTTCCTGATTGTGTATTATAAAACTCACCTTTTTCTGTATTCTAACTCACCTTTTTACTGTTTCCAACTCACACTTAGAAATCCCAGCAGCACTTGGAAGAGACCAGCCCCACAGAACTCATGTGTTTGCTTTCAGAATGAAGTAACCAGACACATTTGCCACAAACAGGCATACTGTATGTATGTATTTAAGTAATGAGTGATGATGTTGCTAGGCCGGATATCTGAAAGCACCAGTCCATTACATGTGTTCCATGTTTAGTGCTTTGTACCAATGTATTAAACATATGGATAAGTAACGGATAAATGTTTTTAATTTCAGCTTCTAGTCCTGGTACCAGCATCCCTCCGCAACAACAGCAACACAGTGACATGGATGACACAATCATGTTAGAAATGCATCCAGTAATCGAAGGAATCAGCCTCCCAGCACCTGTGAGTACTCCACCACAGCAAAGCACACTACCACCCCAACACAGCCCAACAACACCAGTATCACAAGGCCCTGATCAAGTGTTCTGGACCATTTGGGCTAGACAGTAGGCCACTAATGAAGATTGCCTGCGTAGGCAGACCCAAATGTTTGCAAGCCTACCATCTCACCTCAGACGAATCAGCTGAAATCTGAGTAGACAAAATGAAACAAACACAAGAATTGCAAATACCATGGAAATCATGCGTGCAGACATTACACATGTCATGGGCAACTTACAGCGCATAATGGAAGAACAGCACAGACAACAGCAAAGCTATATAAACATTTTAGAAAGCAATCAAATGATCAATGAATCCATGTCCAGAATTGTAGACAATCAAAATGCTGCAACACGTGAACTCAATGCCACCCTCACTAACCTCAATGAAATACTCAGATCCCTGCAGCAACAGCAAGCAAGCAGCAGTTCTGGTACGACTACTCCAAATGTAACGCCAGTGTCATCACCACCAAGGCGCTCCACCAGAGCACGCCAATTCGACAGTGGTAAAGTCAAAGGCCAGGACAAGCAACCACCCAAATAAACATTTTTTTTAAAAACACACCCATTTCTTTAAAGAGAAGAGAAACAAAACACTTACCAAGTGTATGATTAACAGAATATATATAACACTTAGCTCCTTGACAATTTGTACAACATCATTAATTATAACTAGTACAAACAACAACAGGAATTTTTTTTGCAAATTTCTTTATCATCTTTGTATTTTTTGTTAGCCGGAAACTGTTGTTTGAGCTGCACATAGATGTTAGCATGCAGAAAGCAGACCACTTGATTTTTTTCTAATCGTTACTCTTTCTAGATTCTAATCATTCTTTGAGCCAGCAGACAGACTAATTGGCAGCCAGGCAGATTGTCTTAAGCAGGCAGAAAGCAGACCACTTGATTTTTTTCTAATCGTTACTCTTTCTAGATTCTAATCATTCTTTGAGCCAGCAGACAGACTAATTGGCAGCTAGGCAGATTGTCTTAAGCGGGCAGAAAGCAGACCACTTGATTTTTTTCTGATCATTACTCTTTCTAGATTCTAATCATTCTTTCAGCCAGCAGACAGACTAATTGGCAGCCAGGCAGATTGTCTTAAGCAGGCAGAAAGCAGACCACTTGATTTTTTTCTAATCATTACTCTTTCTAGATTCTAATCATTCTTTCAGCCAGCAGACAGACTAATTGGCAGCCAGGCAGATTGTCTTAAGCAGGCAGAAAGCAGACCACTTGATTTTTTTCTAATCATTACTCTTTCTAGATTCTAATCATTCTTTCAGCCAGCAGACAGACTAATTGGCAGCCAGGCAGATTCATCCATGACCAATACAATTTACAATGTGAATTGTAACTGTTTAACATTTCTTCTCTAGATGAATTGACAATAAAAACACAATTGAGTTGGCTAAAAGTATCCTAATATGTTGGGGATAATATTTAGATAATTCAGTCCAAAAATGACTGACATTATTGTTGTGCCATGTTTGTGTGTGTTAAAAATAAGTAATCAGATTTAAAAACATGATGCAGAAACAACAACATTTGAAATATTTGAAAGTTGAACACAAATGTGTGTAATAATGGATATATGTTGAAAAATGTGTATTGCCTTACAAATCTACAAGTTTTGGGCTGCAAACATAAGGAAATAAATTATTTTGCATGAGAGAAGTTTGTGTCCCTTTTATAAGCATCCTAATTCAGGTTAGAATGATTTGTAAGTGTCAACACATGTAAACACGGATGAAAAAAGCAGGTCTATTTTTTTGCCGCTTTTTTTAACGATTCGCAAAAAAATACGACCGCAATTGAGCACTCAGAAACTAACACCCAAATATGAATGAATAGTGAATTCCCGTATTCTATGAAATAACAGCCGCGTTTGACCGATGGTCTATTCATTCGTATTTGTGAACGTTGTCATTCAAACCATTACGAATAGTCCAAACACTGCCGAGATTGGTGCTTAGTGAATTCCCTGATTGGGACTTAGAAAAAAAAAACACAAATCGGGCAAACTCGGATTTTTAGTAAATACTGGCCCAAGTCTCACTGCAATAGGCACTTGGCAAAAGGCATCAGCATATTACAAGAAATGTAATTTATTTTCCGACGTTATAGTTGTCTGGGAAACCTCATTAACAACCTAATGACAGATCACCCCTCTGTCCTCAGTTGTAGTGGCGCTGGACTGAATTACAGTCTGTTGGTTCTGGCAGATTTAAATAGGTTGCCAGGAGGCTTACTAGTGCTAGTGATAATTCCTGCATTGGTGACCTGTGTTTCTGTGATATATAATAATCTTGAACTTGGCTTTTCTCCTGTCAACAAAAGACAACAAATTGTTTGCTGCCTGCCCTGACCCCTAGATTGTTTAACATTGTATCTAGTGCTTTATGATTGAGTATTTATCATTATACTGTCTATATCCAGCTCTTGACATTACTACTTGATTATTACTTGACATTACTTGATTATTACTGTAGATTGTAAGCAGCTAGCCCTAACCACCAAAGATTTCATTTTATTTCTGCCAATAACCAGTATGTACCTACTGGCACACTCACATTTTGTGTTAAATGTATCTCCTGCAATCTGGACACAATACAGTAAGATTTATGCCACTTCTGCTTCCCCCTTTTCTTAACCCCACAGTGGTATACTGTAACTCCGATTTCCTACCAGACCTGTACCCAACAGTTTCTGCAGCTTGGCTACATTCAAACATGCGATTTCTCTGCCATTTATTAATTAGCTGGACATCCTTAACTTCTTCCAATTTACATGAGTCTCTTAAATCCTGCCCTCCAAATCTCACCAATTCTTCCTTATTCACCATTTATTGCAAACTTCTAGATCTAAAGGGGGTAATTCCGACCCGCTCGCACACAGCGGTTCTTCGCTGCCGTGCGAACGGGCCGGAACTGTGCATGCGCAGCGTTCGCATTGCGCACGCATGTCGGCAACGACGCGCACAGTGAAAAAAGAAGTTGCAGCGTCGATCGCAAGAAGATTGACAGCGGAGAGGCGTTCCGGGGCGGATACTCACCGTTGGATGCCGTTTTCGAGGAGTGGTTGTCTGAACGCAGGCGTGTCCAGGCAAACGGAGGGCGGATGTCTGACGTCAAAGCCGGGAGGAACGTCGCTGGATCAGTCGCACAGGGTAAGTAGGTGCAGGGTTACTCTTCATCTGCACAAAACTTTTTTTTAGCTAAGCAGGGCTGCAGAAGCGAACGCAGCCCTGCTAAGCTACAATACCCTTTCCCCCCCCATAGGTGGAGATTGGTTGATCGCACCAGCAGCAAAAAGTTGTTGGCTGCGATCAACTCGGAATGACCCCCAAAGTCTCTACTAAGCCTCTCACCTATTTCAAACATTTATGTCTGCACAGTCCTTCATCCAGGAGCCTCATCTCTTGGCAGTCACAGGAGCAGGACAGAGAGTAGTGTGCAGACATTTGGCTGGGGGTTGTTAACTCAGCTATATGCATTCAAGAATGTATACAAGTGATGATTCCTGCTGCAATGTCTGACTGTGCACACATCCAAGAATTATGGTAGCCCAGTATCGCTAACATATAAGGGATGCAAGTGAAAACCGTCAACAATGGTTGCAAGTTCCGGCATTAAGACTTTCCCGACAGAACTTCTTGGACGTTGCCTTGAATTGAATTACTTCCATTTTGACCGAAGCAGTCATAGTGTGGTTATTATTATTGATCAATATGATCATCAGCTTCTATTTACTGCATAATGCACCATACAGGGAGAGGCAGAAGCTCTGCGGAAACTGTGGTGCTGTGTAATTAGTCCTTTAGTCCATGTCAACCATGTCAGTGTCGACTAATAGTGGTCGACCTGAGTGTCGACCTTAACATTGTCGACTATTCATACCGGCACCGCTACAAATATAGTACTAGTTGGTCACAGATCTGATCAGTGTGGTGTCGGTTTTCCTTAAAGTCTATACAGACTGTGCTTGCTGCTGTTCATGAAGTCACATCTTCTATTTTTGTACAGCCAAAGCCCTATTTTTAAAAATTTGCCTGGAGCATACCATATGTTCCACTGATATGTGGGGGCCACAAAGGGCCAGGACTCATTCTAAAACGTGTCCACATCCTGCCCTAGTCCTCTTCACAATCCGTTTACTTTGGTCAGTGTCCAAATACCCAGATCTGTTTAGTTTGACCCTGCAAATCCTGTCGATTATGGGCATTCATTTTTATTTCATATCTGATTGTCAATTCTTTCTACTATCTCTGTGCATATCAACTGCCCAATCTGCTCTGATGCTTCATTCAGAACTGTTGTCTCTGTGTAGAAAAACTTTGATTAAAAAAAAAAGTTTTGTTTGTGTCATATCTGTTTTATCATATCTGTCAATGCCATGGAGCGAGAGCAAAAATGGACATAGAATACTTTACAATAAAGAACAAAGATCTGTCAATTAAAGAACAGTGCTCCGTACAGTACAGTAGTATTACAATGTATGTTGAACAATACATGCGGTCTCTCTGGACATAGCTCATTAGCACCACCCTCTGTTTTTATCAGGACATTTCATACAGTGCTGGTTTCCTTTTTAAGGTATGTCTCAAATGCTTCAAAACACTCAAGTCTGGTTTAATCTATCAGACAAGTCCTCCCAGTGGCAGAACTAGCGAGCGGTGGGCCCAGGTGCAACAAAATGCTTAGGCCCTCCCCCCTCATCCCATCCAAGTCCACCCCCTCACCCCTGGAGAGGATCTGGTGAGGGGGACCTGCTCAGGGCCAGGGAAATGGATACCTAGCAACAGTACCGTATTTAGACATTTTAGCGCTGTGTGCAAGAAACGGCATCGGAGCCCTCCCCCTATGTAAAATAGGGGCAGTGCGCGCCGTAGGTACGTGCAAAAAATATAGGGGCATGGCTTCATGGGGAAGGGGTGTGGCCACAAAATAATACCAATTCATATAACGGTGCACAGTAGTTTTCATTATTCAAATTACGCCGCACAGTAGCACCACTACACCAGGTAGAGCCCCTTTTACACCTTACGGCAGACAGATTCCCCTTTTTACACATTACGGCAGACTGCGTCCCCTTTTTACACATTACGGTAGACAGCGTCCCGTTTTAACACATTACAGCAGGCAGCGTCCCCTTTTTACACATTACGGCAGACAGATTCCACTTTTTACACATTACGGCAGACAGTCTCCTTTTTTACACATTACGGCAGACAGCGTCCCCTTTTTTACACATTACGGCAGACAGCATCCCTTTTTTACACATAACGGCAGACAGCGTCCCCTTTTTTACACATAACGGCAGACAGCGTCCCCTTTTTTACACATTATGGCAGACAGCGCCCCCTTTTTTACACATTACGGCAGACAGCGTCCCTTTTTACACATTACGGCAGACAGCGTCCCCTTTTTACACATTACGGCAGACAGCGTCCCTTTTTACACATTACAGCAGACAGCGTCCCCTTTTTAAACATTACGGCAGACAGCGTCCCCTTTTTTACACATTACGGCAGACAGCGTCCCCTTTTTACACATTAGGGCAGACAGCGTCCCCTTTTTTACACATTACGGCAGACAGCATCCCTTTTTACACATTACGGCAGACAGCATCCCCCTTTTTACACATTACGGCAGACAGCGTCCCTTTTTACACATTACGGCAGACAGCGTCCCTTTTTACACATTACGGCAGACAGCATCCCCCTTTTTACACATTACGGCAGACAGCGTCCCTTTTTTACACATTATGGCAGACAGCGTCCCCTTTTTACACATAACGGCAGACAGCATCCCCCTTTTTACACATTAAGGCAGACAAGAAAGAAAGAAAGAAAGAAAGAAAGAAAGAAAGAAAGAAAGAAAGAAAGAATAGATATACCTACTGTACTGTCTCCGCTGGCTCAGGCTCCTCGGTGCAACTTCTGGCAGATCCTGGGCAGGGGAGAAGAAGGAGGAGGGAGGGGGACTCGGGAGCTGCAGCAGCGCAGGGTAATTGGTGGAGGCGCTGCTGCAGATGTCCCTCTTCTTCACCATAGGCTGTCCTCCGCCGCTGTGATGAGGGAAGCGCATCCCAGCATTCACAGCAACGGAGGACAGTCTATGGTGAAGGAGAGGGACAGCTGCAGCAGTGCCTCCGCCAATTACACTGCACTGCTGCGGCTCCCTCCTCCACCTCCCCCCCCCCCCCCCATGGCCGCTGAGCTCCACTCCTCGGCGAGCAGCGGTGGCCCGCAGCACACAGCGGCAGCCAGTCGGCATGTAATGAATCGGTTTGACTCATTACATGTTGCGCTGGCTTTGGGCCCCTTGACAGTGGCGGGCCCCAGTGCAAGGCACAGCTTGCACTGGCGGTAGTTCCGCCACTGGTTCCTCCTCTAGCAAAGACCTTCCAACATGACCCCTTACACAATGCTTGTCTCCTGAACTTCACACTTCATTTGTGATTTGCTGTCACCTATGTTGAACTATTTCATTGATGAGAATGGAGTTTCAACACAGGTAACTGTACTCAGACATTATGGGGAAATCCAATCACCCACGTTGTATTCACGGATGCAAATAAGTGCAAATGAATTCCACACTTACGGTACTGCCGACTCACAGATTTTTATTAGCAGCATCATAGGGATGTGAGTAAAAAATATGCCGGCACTAAAAGGAGCTGTGAGGGGTGCGAGTTCGGATTCCGATTGCCGGCATTTACATGGCGCTGCAACGGCACCTCAAACCCTTTGTAGAGAATAGGATACCCCCCTAAAAGGGTAGTCCAGGAGCTGGTAATGTACATGGTGGAAGGGGTCAACTTGGAGGGTATATAATTATAACGTGCCCCCTCTTTAAATAACCTACCCCTTACCACACACTTCTCAACATTTGGACCTTACTCCATCTTCACAGGAATGCCTGATTTGGATAAAACTCAGCTCATTTTGAGTACCACAAACACAGACTACCCCAAAAAAATCAGGAAAGTTGGGAGGTAAGCTTTATTTGCAGGCCGACGCGTCCAGCTAATTTTCATTACAGCAAAGGAAATAGCCTTAAAAACCACAATGTATACACTATAGCTCATAGAGTTTATTACAATGTGTCAAGTGCTCTATGGTGCTTTAATGAGACTGGAAGAATTGAGTTATAAAGTATCATAGGCTTACTGTGAAATGTAGCAAAAGCTACAGGCAAAAGGGGAGACCTATAGTTGTTCCACAAATGGAAAGTTACAGTACAGTATATGAGGTCCAAAACTACGTTTTCACAATATGTGTTGGACATAAGTAATTTATAAAGTGCTTTGAATGCACTCAGCAAAACAATTTGATTTAGTTGCAATGCACTATAAGAGGCTGCCTAACACAGGCCTTGTCAACCTGTGGCTCTCCAGCTATTTTGAAACTACACATCCCAGCATACCCTACCACAGTTTTAGCATTCAGCAAAACTGTGGCAGGGCATGCTGGAACTTGCAGTTTCGTAACAGTTTAAGAGCCATAGGTTGGCAAGGCCTTGGCTAACAATTTAAGGTGCATGTCTACTGTCTAATCTTGGGAAATGCCTCTGCAAACTACAGGGGCATCTTAATGTGCAGAGAGTCGAATATGGAACGTGTTTATAATATCTGCTAAACTTACGCATGTAAAGCTTTTAATTACATTGACCGCATTTGATGCATCCTGCCCTATGGCAATCATGTTTCTCCACTGAAGTGCAACGAGAAGCCGCAAAATGAATTCCAATAATAACACAGGATTAGAATTAAATGTTACCAATTTTCAGCTGGTACAAAATTTACGATACAGCAATGGGTTTATGCCCTTCTACACGGCAATGAATGTCCCTATAAATGAAGCATCTCCACCACTTTATCTCATTTCAGTAAACTCATTATATTGTTATGAGCAGCCGCTGCCACAGCTCATCTAAAGTATGCAGCGTATTCTGGCCATTGCCAGGTGACCAAGACGCTGCGTCATACTGTCCGCTAGGGATTCTGGTCCTGGCATTTTATAGGCAACCGGGACTTTGGGAAGCCATGGTGAATCTTGGTCCCAGCTGTTACCTAGCAGCCGACATGCCTGCTGTAAGTGCAGCCAAACAGCTGTGATGAATCTTGGTCCCGGCTGTTATCTAGCAGCTGGGACGTCTGCTGTACATGCATAATTACAGCTGCATCGAGTCCTGTCATTAGAGATACTGGTCTTTCTGGCTGTCTCTCATTGGTTCCTGTTAAAAGGCGGTCAGCCCTGCATCTCATTGCCGGTTATAGCTTCATGCCCTGGTGTTAAGCTACCTGGTCCTGTGTTCCTGAAGTCCTGGTTCACCGATGCTGCATGTGCCCTGGCTGAGACCTATTTACCGGCACTGCCACTTTCAGGCACTGCTAGTATGTGTGATGCCACTAGCCGGGGAAGTTTGCTCAGTTCCGGTATGGGGGTTGCTTTCCACCTGAGTTCCAAAGTTGGATGGGTGGCAGTTTCATCACAGTGTCATCAGATTGCCCACTGCAGTGTGTAATGTGCAATTATATAGGCTCCTACTGTTCTGAGTTTTAAGACTTGGTGGCATCCTAAGTACCGGTGAGTGTGTCTTATTTTAAGGGAACGGGTGATTGTTACATAACTATGCGCCTAAGTGTGCCTACTCTGTAGTTTGCAAGGAATGCTCTCACCACTGCCAACTCCTCAATTTGACCTGTTGCAAATTTCTCCCCATTTATAATTGTCACCATATATATGTGTAAATGTTTTCAACTTCATTTTAAGTCTACTTCCACCTACTGTATTATGGTCTGGGTAAATATTGGAAAATGCTGATATTGTATTTGTATTCTCCTTTAGCAATACAAATACGTAAACTATGAAATGAGTGAATGTATAAAAACGTCTTTACTTGCTCAGAACTGAGGATAGGAACTATCTCATTGTAGGGGTGTAGTGGCTAAGGCTACAAATGGTGAGAAAGGGCCCATAGCCATGGCACACCTGTCACATATGGACCCCAGTGCCACATTACTGGGTCCATTGGTGACTAATTATACCCTATGCCTCTCTCATTTACCTCTATACATGGCGGGTTCCAGGCTGGCGTCCACCTGCGCTTTTCCTGTGGCTCCAGTCAATGGGCACCAGCATCTTCTGATGTCATCCAGTCATCATCCAATTAGGTGAAGCTGGCTGGGCCAATTAGCAACAGATGCACCCTATTTAAACTGCTTAGTGCTGAAAAGTAGTTGCCAGTACTACTTCTCTCCCTTGTGGTCTGTAAGTTTAGATCTAGGTTCCTGGGTACTAGTAGGATTTCTGTATTTTCAAGTTTTGCAAGTCTCAAGTGTTTTCCTGCTCATCATGCTTTTCAAGTCTCCAGTGCACTCCAGCCCACTGTGATGTCAAGCTTTTAGTGTATTCCAGCTCACTTTTATTACAAGCCTCCAGTGTGTCCTAATGCAGTGTGATTACAAGCTTTATTGGGAGAGCAGCACTCCTGTGCTGCATACACTCCTGACACTAGGACCCACAGTCTGCAGGGAGGTGTGACCTCCAACCTGATGTGCAACTACACATGTGAACATTGCAGTCAACTTCTTTACTGTGTATGAGATGAGTGTCACAGTACTGCACACAGGAGGCCAGATACCTGCTATTACCCACTGTTTGATACCACACCGTTTAATACCACTCTTGTTAACCTCTGCATCACTACTGCATTATGCTGTTACTGCTGTTTTCCAATACCCTCATCGTCCGGGATAAGGACTCTCTATGTGACCTAACAATCACTTTCACATCTGCTGTAAACCTATTGTGATCACCATCCCAGCAAGCATCCATTGTGCATGAAAATGTATTGAGAGATGCCCACTAGTGGCCTCCCTAATATCAGCAACTGCATACACACAACAGCGGTGGTCACAGATCATTCCATAAAACCAACCATGTGAGTGACTCTATGGTAACATTTTATAGCTTTCTATGTTATTGTGTTGTGATTTTTTTTAAATCAATTTTCATTGTATTTATTCATTACTGGCCAGGGGCGTATTTTAGGGATGAGGTTCGTCCCTAGGCATAACAGTAATGGCCACCCCTCATCTGCCTAATTTTTATTTTTATTTTTTGTTTGGCTATAGCCCCCTCATTTGATGATAGCCAATTTAACAGAATGATAAAAAAAAACCCACTAACTACTACATTTTTTTTTTTTTATTATTTATGCATAATTACTAATTAGGACAGCTTACAGGGGCAGTATGTGCATGTCCTACCCATTTACACTCCATTCAGGATGTCATATGGTACATTACAGTGCATATATTTAGCAGTTACTGGTACTTTTTAGGCTGTAATTTAACAAAGGGGAAAAGGGATTGGTTTTAGGTGGCGCACAGAAAGTTTTTGAATGCATAAAATTTAACTTTTATTATGTTATTGTTAAAAGGCCTGTAACGGTGAAATATTAAAAACCAACATACAATGACAAAACAAAATGTGACATTTATTGTTAAAAATACACACTGTTCCCAGAGTGTTGTGTATTGCCAATAAATTCAATTATTAGGTGCTATGACCTTATCTGGTGCTATTGTGTGTAATGCCTATGATTGATGAAATATCAATAAAGTTTATTTGCACACCCTGTATGCGTGGTAATGTACTTCTTGTATCAGTTGTCTTTTAAACCAAGTTATGAATAAACTGTTGCAGATCTGCCTTAATGGGGGATTCTCAATCAATATGCAGCTAATATACTTTAATGTCGTATGGGGGCACTAGTACCTGACTAGTGTTACTCTTCCATATGTGTCCACCAATTGAGCCAGCATGCATAAGTGAAGGTAATTTCTAGGAGTCTGCTCCTATTCATATGTATCACTCAAGTGCATTTAAATGCTTTTTAATTATAATAAAACACAGGAAGATTTGAAAGCGC
This sequence comes from Pseudophryne corroboree, assembly GCF_028390025.1. NCBI lineage: Eukaryota > Metazoa > Chordata > Amphibia > Anura > Myobatrachidae > Pseudophryne > Pseudophryne corroboree. The sequence goes on from NC_086445.1 coordinate 400,860,338, forward strand.
TGACACTCTGTATATATGTATATATAAAATATATTTATTTATTTTAACTTGAGTTTCTTAATTCCACACAATAAAATACAAGAAATATAAAATCAGCAATACATTTAAAAACACAATTTATCCATATAGTAAACCATGTATATAACCCTCTTTTCTGGTCCCTAGAGACTGATAGCAACTACTAGTTACTTTATTCTAAACACAATTGTGTCAATTAAGTCTCTGTGGAACAGAAAAGCTCCTTATTCCTTGCAACACAATATCTTTACTCACTTTGTAACTATTTGTACAGGACAGAAACACATGTAAGGTTTCCAATTATTCTTATTAGAACACCATAACACTCCTTTTTTATAATAACATTCTAAGGTCCACAATATGAAGATTTCCTTTGCTTGGTAATTGAATTTTGTTTAACGTTCTGACGCCAGATTTTAATCAGGAGAATGAACTGCAGTATGTTGGAGTCTTTGATTCAAAGATTAAACAGCGTGCACGCTGCTAGGGTATTTCGACTGTCTCCCAGCACAAGCAAAAGTCAATTGCACATATGATGTTGAAACATGGCCATGTATAGATTATGCAACAACTTTACCCCTCTTGGTGTCCGTGGAGAATTATCACTGGTCAATAGAACTCCCGGCTCTGGTAGCTAAATTCCATTTACTTGAGCCAAGTCTGGAGATCCAAATCCAGTTCCACGTGGGTTCACAAGGCTTACAAGGATAGCCGTTAAACGTGTTTGCTGATGCTGCTAAAACGCGTTTCTCCGCCTCACATCACCATCGGCGGCTTCATCAGTTAGTAAAAAATTCTATCTTTGTCTTTTTAATTATAACTCGTGTCTTTATTAGCATGTTCCTGCTTAGGTACAATAAGCCCGTACTGAGCCACACACTGGTTAGTATGCACTTGAGACTAATTCATAAGAATTATATAATATGCTGTGATTAATTGATATATATCACACTTATGCACTCTGACTACCATGCATCAGATCTATGAGGTTGTTGCGGAGAGCCCACTACATATTCTTTGCAATTATGTGTGCTGGTAACTTAAATTGAGAGTATTCCCTCAGCACAAAAATGCAGTCTGTGTATGAAATTTAATATAGACACTTGGTTACAGAAGTAACAAGAATGTTGCCATTATGTTTCTCAATCCACTGGTCCTCTCATCAAACAGTTACACAATTGTTCTCTGTATAACTTTAAACACTGAATGCATTTGGGTGCTATGTGCTGTCATTATTATTTCCTTTATCCTATAATGATTGTTTGGATCAGCAGTAGTTTGCACCTGGGTGTGTTTTCAAGTTTATGTTTGATTTAATTCATCATACACAGCTGTAGATAATTAGAGGTTGAATGTCGTATGAGAAAACACACTAATAGTGTACATTGATTATTGATACTCTGTAGCTTTTAGTATCAATCACGTGACTGCCAGCGATTAAATACTGGGTACAGTCAATAGGAGGCTCACATCCAGCTAGATAGAGCCACACTGTATTGCATATTGTGGGCTTAGGCTGTGATACAATAATAAGCTATGCTTCAATTCAGAGGCGTCACCGGGTGTGGTGACACCCGGTGCGCGCCCCTGATCTCCTGCCGCGATCGCGGCAAAAAGGGGCGTAGCCTTGTACTTAGGGGGTGTGGCTTCGCGGGATCCCGGAAACGTCACTCTGGGGGCGTGCCCAGCATCTCCGGAGATGCTGGGCTTCCCCCAGAGCCAGTCTCCGTCCGCTGTCGGCTCCTCTTCTGTGACAGGAGCCGGGTGCTGTAGGACTCCACAAAAATATATACACCTGGCGCCACTCTCCTCAAAGTAGTTAGCAGCTAGTCTCGGGGATTAAGTTCCAAATACCCCAGGTTTAAAAGCAAAAAAGAAGAAAAGAATGAGACAGCGCTTCTAACTTTGAAAAAGATTTTTTATATATATATATGAAACACAATAAATCTCAATATCACATATGAATACCGGCCAGTATTCTTTAAAAAAACAATACAATATTTATATTATACAATCTTAAAACACCAAAAACCGCTTGATACTTTCTGGAGCTGCCAATTTCAATACTCTATTAGCTACAATCCAGCTGTGGTTATAACTTGCATAAATATTCATCTATCCTCTATGGAGACAATTTCACAGATATCATATCAAGGTTGGAATCCCTCTGTAACTATTTCTAGCACAGTTCTTTTAGGTACAGCATACATGTATGCCGATCAAATCAAATGATATTAGGCAGTCCCGTGAGTATGCCAAAGAAATAACGGGGTATTATGCCGTATTGGTAGAAGGCAGATCTTCCGAGGCAGTAGCAAGATGTTATTATACCATGTTATTAGAAGGCAGATCTTTCCAGCACTTTTTAAGCCATACACCAATTTACTGGTGGTTAATATGTAGCAGTTCTTTTAGGTGCACCATGCAAAGCACCAATTACCTCTCCCAGCAACTTATCTCCCTTGGAGCCTTGCCTGTGCTCCAAGGCTGCAGTGTAGAGTCCGTTCTATTCCCCCTTTAGTGCTGGGGTGTTTGAATGAATGTGAGCCGGCCGGCTTTCAAACAAGACTGTAGGAGTGCTTTTTTTCTCCCAGGGTGTTCTGCTTGTGACAAACACGTTTCTCCGCCTCCTCATTAGCATCGGCGGCTTCCTCAGTGTCAGTAGTGCTTATGTGCATAGTTTGATCTTTAAATACTCATAATCGCGGCTCGCGCATGCGCACTGCGCCCGCGATTCAAGCCTCTCTCTCGGTTTGCCAAACCGAGAGAGAGGCTTGAATTGCGGTTTGCCAAACCGAGAGAGAGGATTGAATCGCGGGCGTAGTGCGCATGCGCGAGTCGCGATTATGAGTATTTAAAGATCAAACTATGCACATAAGCACTACTGACACTGAGGAAGCCGCCGATGCTAATGAGGAGGCGGAGAAACGCGTTTGTCACAAGCAGAACACCCTGGGAGAAAAAAAGCACTCCTACAGTCTTGTTTGAAAGCCAGCCGGCTCACATTCATTCAAACACCCCAGCGCTAAAGGGGGAATAGAACGGACTCTACACAGCAGCCTTGGAGCACAGGCAAGGCTCCAAGGGAGAGAAGTTGCTGGGAGAGGTAATTGGTGCTTTGCATGGTGCACCTAAAAGAACTGCTACATATTAACCACCAGTAAATTGGTGTATGGCTTAAAAAGTGCTGGAAAGATCTGCCTTCTAATAACATGGTATAATAACATCTTGCTACTGCCTCGGAAGATCTGCCTTCTACCAATACGGCATAATACCCCGTTATTTCTTTGGCATACTCACGGGACTGCCTAATATCATTTGATTTGATCGGCATACTTGTATGCTGTACCTAAAAGAACTGTGCTAGAAATAGTTACAGAGGGATTCAAACCTTGATATGATATCTGTGAAATTGTCTCCATAGAGGATAGATGAATATTTATGCAAGTTATAACCACAGCTGGATTGTAGCTAATAGAGTATTGAAATTGGCAGCTCCAGAAAGTATCAAGCGGTTTTTGGTGTTTTAAGATTGTATAATATAAATATTGTATTGTTTTTTTAAAGAATACTGGCCGGTATTCATATGTGATATTGAGATTTATTGTGTTTCATAAATATATATATATAAAAAATCTTTTTCAAAGTAAGAAGCGCTGTCTCATTCTTTTCTTCTTGGGTGCTGTAGGAGACTTTCTCACTGCAGCACCTGGTTCCTGTCAGTGCGGGGGAGCTGACATTTGGTGTCACCCTCCTCCAGGCGTCACACCCGGGTGCGGGCCGCACCCCCCGCACCCGCCTTGTGACGCCACTGCTTCAATTATCTATGTACACATCGTGCCTTAAGTCCTATCTGTATTCCTCCAACTACTGGGGTGCATAACATTCTAAATCTTAGCTAGGCATAAACACACATTTTCATACACGATTGATTGACACTCTGGTAAACTTTTTAGGCTGACAGTACCAACACAAGCATCCAAGTGCCCCTCCCCTCAACAAGTGCTGCCCCTAGGCACGTGCCTCACGTGCCTAATGAGAAATTTGCCACTGATACTGGCACTTTATTATTATTATTATTATTATTATTAATTATTATTAAACTGGCTGTCACAATTTGCATTATTTAAATATCTAAATAATATTTAGTTCCCAAAAGACATTTCATTTAACTCCTAAAGGAGCAGCCACTTATAAAATCTTCCCCCTATGATGTTTTTTGCTTTTAAAATTTACTATTAATAAGTCACTAGAGATCCAACTTCACTTCCAGTTTTGGGAGTATACATAACATCGACTTTCTATTCCCCAGAGCAACATCTTCTAATCTCTCCATAGGCCACGGACCTATACACATGCTTGGAGGTAGTATATCCTGGTAAGAAGTAGCCACCCTCCTCTTATGTTTATGTTGCTGGTATGATTCTAAGTGAAACCAAAAATCTGAGGACCGAGTATTTCACTTCACAGACTATCCACAAAAAGCTATGTACGATTATTGAAAAACTTTATTTTATGTATTTGAAAATTGTTTAGTAGTTTCCTACTACAATTATGTTTTCTATTTTATAATTGTTCTGGAGACACTTCTGGTTTTGGCCACATGCCCCCGAATTGAAAAGTTGTCAACACACATGGTATTTAAGATGTTCTGTTCTGTTATTGTATTCACACTGCCTTGAGGAAGAGCTGTGTATAGCTCAAAATGTGTTTTGAGATTGTGGACAACAGTACTTTTGGAAGTGTTGCTGGTTAATTACATACTGATTTGGGAGAGAAGGAACCAGAGCCTTCAAGACCCAGCTATAGGCGGGATGTAGTTGGCATCATAGGCTATCCCATGTGTATGTCTGCTAATCTGTAGTACAGTTCCACTTTTTTCCTTTTATTATTCTTCGGTTTTATATATTTTATGTTCATGTGGGTGTGGTATTGAAGGTCCACCACACTTAGGTTCAGTAGCGGCTCTTGCCACGGGCAAGCAGGACTTTTGCCCAGGACGCCACTGTCCCGAGGGCGCTGCCGCCACCCCAGTTAGTAGCTGCTCTTGCCATGGCGGCGGCACCCTCGGGACAGCTACTGGTGGGCACAGTAATGGGGCACAACTACTGGGGGCAAAACTACTGGGGGCACAACTACTGGGGGCAAAACTAATAGGGGCACAACTACTGAGGCAAAACTAATGGGGGCACATCTACTGAGGGCGCAGTACTGGGGCAAAACTACTGGGGGCACAGCTAGGGGGCACAACAGCTACTGGGGGCACAAGGAAACTTTTGCCCTGGGTGCCACAAAGTCTAGAGCCGGCCCTGCTTAGTTCGACAGTATCTAGGTTGACCACTATTGGTCGACAGTAACTAGGTCGACAAAGATTCTAGGTCGACAAGGACTCTAGGTCGACATGGTCTAGGTCAACAGGTCAAAAGGTCTACATGAGTTTTTAATCTTTTTTAGTATCGTTTTCGCCGTACAGTGACCGGGAACCCCAATTAGTGTGCCGCGTCCCCTCGCATGGCTCGCTACACTCGCCATGCTTTGGGCAAGGTGCCTCGCTGCGCTCGGCACAGGTTACCATTCCCAATCGTAGTTGACATGGATCTTAAAGTATGAAAAAGTAAAAAAAAAACGAGATTTATGTTAAAAGCTTACCGTTGTTAAATCTCTTTCTGCGAGGTACACTGGGCTCCACAAGGAATGACATTGGGGTGTAGAGTAGGATCTTGATCCGAGGCACCAACAGGCTCAAAGCTTTGACCTTCTTCCCAAGATGCATAGCGCCGCCTCCTATATCACCCCACCTCCTTGCACAGGAGCTCAGTTTTGTTAACCAGCCCAATGCAGTAGCAGGTAAAAGAGACGACAACCGTTAGTAGCCACATACACCACACTCTCACGACAGGAGAAAGTGTCAGCGGCTAATGCCTTACCAACCCAAAAATGCGTCAGGGTGGGCACCTTGTGGAGCCCAGGGTACCTCGCAGAAAGAGATTTAACAACGGTAAGTTCTTACCATAAATCTTGTTTTCTGTTGCGGGATACGCTGGGCTCCACAAGGAATGACATTGGGGATGTCCTAAAGCAGTTCCATATGGGAGGGGACGCACTGTAGCTGGCACAAGAACCCGGCATCCAAAGGAAGCATCCTGGGAGGCGGAAGTATCTAAGGCATAGAACCTTAAGAACGTGTTCACTGAGGACCACGTAGCCGCCTTGCACAATTTTTCAAGGCTCGCACCACAGCTGGCCGCCCAAGAAGGTCCAACCGATCGAGTAGAATGGGCCTTAATGGTAGCTGGAGCTGGAATGCCAGCCCGTACATAAGCATGTGCAATCACCATTCTAATCCATCTGGCCAGGATCTGCTTGTGAGCAGGCCAGGCACGTTTGTGAAAACCAAAGAGAACAAAGAGAGAATCCGACTTCCTGATGGAGGCAGTTCTCTTCACGTAGCTACGGAGAGCCCGTACCACATCCAAAGACCGTTCTTTTGCAGACAAATCAGGAGAGGCAAAGGCCGGAACCACGATCTCCTGATTAAGGTGGAAAGATGACACCACCTTTGGTAAATATCTGGGGCGTGTTCTAAGAACCGCCCGATCACGGTGAAAAATTACATATGGTGACCTACAAGACAAGGCACCCAAATCCGACACCCGTCTAGCAGAGGCAATAGCCAGCAGAAACACTACCTTAAGAGAAAGCCATTTAAGGTCTGCAGATTCAAGAGGCTCAAACGGAGACCCTTGCAGTCCCTCCAAAACCTACGACAAGTCCCAAGGAGCCACCGGCGGGACATAAGGAGGTTGAATCCACAACACACCCTGAGTGAACATATGCACATCAGGTAAGGTCGCAATTTTTCTCTGAAACCAAACCGACAAGGCAGAAATATGAACCTTGATGGAGGCCAGACGAAGGCCCAAGTCCAGGCCTTGTTGTAGAAAGGCCAAAAGTTTGGCCGTACTAAACTTGTAAGCGTCATGATTGTTAGATGCGCACCAAGCAAAGTAAGAATTCCAGACCCTATGATAAATCCGAGCAGAAGTCGGTTTCCGGGCCTTCAACATGGTTTGAATGACCGCCTCAGAAAATCCTTTGGCCCTGAAGATGGAAGCTTCAAGAGCCACGCCGTCAAAGCCAATTGGGCTAAATCCTGATATACACAGGGGCTCTGAACGAGGATATCTGGGCACTGCAGAAGTAGAAGGGGACGCTCTATCGAGAGACCCTGAAGGTCTGAGAACCAATGCCGTCTGGGCCACACTGGAGCGATCAGAAGTAGGATTCCTCCTTCTTGCTTGAACTTCCGTATTACTCTGGGCAGGAGTAACACCGAAGGGAACACGTATGGCAGCCAAAAGTTCCATGGAATTGCCAGTGCGTCCACGAACGCTGCTTGAGGATCCCTTGTCCTTGCTCCGAAGACCGGAACCTTGTGATTGTGTCGAGACGCCATCAGGTCCACATCTGGAAGACCCCACTTGTCCACGAGGAGTTGAAATACTTCTGGATGGAGGCTCCACTCTCCGGTGTGTACGTCCTGATGACTGAGAAAGTCCGCTTCCCAGTTTAGGACCCCCGGAATGAACACTGCCGATATGGCTGGCAGATGGCATTCTGCCCACTGAAGAATCCGTGATACTTCCCTCATTGCCATGCGGCTTCAAGTGCCGCCTTGATGATTTATGTATGCTACCATGGTGGCGTTGTCCGACTGTACTTGAACAGGTCTGTTCTGTATCAAACGCTGGGCCAAGTTCAACGAGTTGAACACCGCCCGCAATTCCAGAATTTTTATCGGGAGGAGAGACTCCTCCTTGGTCCACCAACCCTGAAGGGAGTGTTGCTCCAACACTGCACCCCAACCCCTCAGACTGGCATCCGTCGTCAGAAGGACCCAGTTGGAGATCCAGAAGGGATGACCCCTGCTCAATCGTTGGTCCTGAAGCCACCAGCTTAGTGACAGACGGACCTCCAGAGACAATGAGATCATATGAGACCTGATCCGGTGAGGCAGGCCGTCCCACTTGGCAAGAATCAGTCTCTGGAGAGGGCGGGAATGGAATTGAGCGTACTCCACCAATGTCGAAAGTCGACACCATGAGACCTAGCACTTGCATTGCCGAATGTATCGACACTTGCGGATGAGATAGGAAGCATCGAATCCTGTCCTGAAGCTTCAGGACTTTCTCCCGAGACAAAAACAACCGTTGGTTGTGAGTGTCCAACAACGCTCCCAGGTGCACCATGCTCTGAGCAGGGACCAGGGAGTATTTCTTCCAGTTGATGAGCTACCCGTGGGCTTGCAGAAACTGGATAGTCAAATCCAGATGACGTAGGAGAATCTCTGGGGAATTTGCCAGGATTAACAAGTCATCCAAGTGCGGTAGGATCCTGACCCCTTGACGACGGAGTACAGCTGTCATTACCGCCATAACCTTGGTGAAGACTCACAGAGCCATGGTCAAACCAAAAGGTAACACCCGAAACTGGTAATGGAGGTTGCCAACCGCAAACCTCAGGTACTGCTGATGCGACACTGCAATGGGAATATGCAGGTAAGCATCCTGTATGTCCAGTGAGACCAAATAGTCCCCAGGCTCCAAGGCCAGAACAATAGAGCGAAGAGTTTCCATACGAAACTTGGAGACCTTCACAAACTTGTTCAAGGACTTGAGATTAACAATGGGCCGGAAAGACCAATTTGGTTTCGGGACTAGGAACAGCGGTGAATAGGACCCTTTGCCTCTCTGAGCCAGAGGCACCTGTACTACCACTCCTGTGTCCAGGAGGGACTGTACCACTGAATGAAGAATCTATGCCTTCACCTAATCCAAAGGGATGTCTGTCAGGCAAAGTCGATGAGGGGGACGATTCTTGAAGGATACGGCGTAACCTCGAGTGACAACTTCCCGTACCCAGGCATCGGAAGTGGTCTTCAACCATTCCTGGGTAAACCCTAGAAGTTGGCCCCCCCACCCTGGGATCCCCCAGAGGGAGGCCCACCCCGTCATGTGGCAGGCTTGTCAGTTTTGGAAGCAGGCTGACAGGCAGCCCAGGCCCGTTTGGGTTTGGGCTTATTGGGTTTGGAAGTGCAAACCTGTTTTGGGTACGCCTGATCTTTTGCTTTCCCTGAAGGATGAAAGGAGCAAAAGGAAGTACTCTTAGCCTTCAGCACCGAAGGAGCAGTACTAGGAAGACATGCTGTTTTAGCAGATGCTAAGTCAGCCACTATCTTGTCAAGGTTTTCTCTGAGAAGAATGTCTCCTTTGAAGGGGAGTACCTCCAGGGTTTTCTTAGAGTCCATGTCCACAGACCAGGACCGTAACCACAGAATTCGGCGAGCCAAAATGGACATAGTAGAAGCCTTGGCCGCCAGAATACCGGCATCAGAAGCCGCCTCTTTAATGTAATGAGACTCTGTAACAATATACGACAGGCATTGTCTAGTATGATCAGAAGCATTGGAAGGCAACAACGCCTCCAGCTCCTGAGCCCACGCTTCCACAGCTTCTGCAGCCCATGGTGCTGCAATAGTGGGCCTATGTACCGCACCGTTTAGGGTGTAGATTGCCTTAAAACAACCCTCCACACGCTTGTCCGTCGGCTCTCTCAAGGACGTGACAGTAGTTACAGGCAGGGCTGAGGATACTACCAGCTGCGCCACTTGCGAATCCACTGGCGGGGGTGTTTCCCAATTTTTACTAAGCTCCGCAGCGAGGGGGTAGCGAGCTAGCATCTTCTTGTAAGGCGTGAACTTCTTTCCTGGATTTTCCCAGGACTCCTGATGTATGTCAACTACTGTAAATGGTAAGAGTGAGGTAAAACTTGTTAAACCGCCTTCTGACATTTAAACCTGTCCGGTTTCTTAGGGGCAGTGTCAGGCTCCTGTTCATCATCAACCTGAAGAATGAGCCTGATAGCCTCTAACAAGTCAGGAACATCCACCTACGAAACAACTTCCCCATCAGAAGCATCAGGATCAGAATCCGTGGGGTCCGCATAAGCGCCATCCTCATCAGATGTGTGAATGCCAAATTGTTTCCTTACAAATATTTAAAATGCCCACTCTAATATATACTGCAGACGCCAGGCGCATCTTATTACCATATACGATAAAAGTGCGCTGTACATTTCAAAACACTGCATCCTATAAGAGAAAACAATACACCCATACATTATCTGAGTTCCAAAGCTCATTGATGTATATATTTGTTATTAAAAGGATATGCATTCAATATATTACAATGTACAGTATACACATAATTACATTATTACAATTTATACAGTAAGCAGTTAATACATACAGTTACAGTTACAGGCCAGTATACAATACCATTATCTTTCTCATATAAATTTGTCTCTCCATATCACTCTCTGTAAAATCATGCAGGAACTGGTCTGGCAGCAACTCCATCATCGTCTGGTACCAAACAGCAACAGCCTCCTGTGTGATCAGCAATGTGTTATCTAGTTTTTTGGGGGAGGGGACTTTCTCATTCATGATGAGTCACTGGTTTGTTCGTATGTTAAACAGGTGCCTTAAAGACATCCAAAGGGCTGGCCTGAGCTTCCTGTCCACTACCTGTTTGGAATATCTATTGTTCTAATAAAAGTGATTTTAGCTTACATACATTTAATCATAACTATTTGTTGCAATGTCCTACAACTTAATAACAAGTATCAAATGAATCTACACATTAATCTGGTTGCTTTAATAGTAAATATGACAGTTCTATCTTGCTTAGTTCAAATAATACACATACATGACATTACTTCATTATATAATTTTAAATCATCATGATGTCTGGCGCTTGATATTATTATAATTATGTACTGTATGAAATAAGTGTCGAATCCATCTCTGTGGTATGTCCGTGTAAATGCGTGTGTTACCATATATTGCTGTGCTCGCTGCGCGTATTTGCAAGTATAGCGACTTATAATGTGTGTAGTTTGTATGTTCTTTCTATGTAATATTTTTGACTTTGACAGTCCACCCTTTGGCAGTAAACAATAACTGCCATCAATTATTAACATAAGAAAAAAAATATTTCATACAATAATCGGTGACCTAGACACAAGTATGTATTCATTTCACAAATCAGACACTTGACTATATTTGGGGTAGACAGGGAGGAGGACGAGACATCCTCTATATACACTCGGCGGTCACAGGACCACTGGTTGGGTGTGGGACAACATTTAACCTATAGAGTATGCTGGGACAGTGCTGTGGCCTATAATGTCTGATTTGCGACGAACATTTCACACATACATGTACCTACATCTTTGTACACTGATGTTTGGATTCGATTGAGGTTCTGCTGGGTAGATGAAGAAGACACAAACAAATCGTGAAAGTGACATATAAAATTTTCATGATCTACATATTCCTATCATTTTCTGAACATTGTTTCCATTTCTGGAACGTATGCTAGATCTGTTTAATAATTGAACAAGGGTTATAAGTAGTGTCCTTCCTAAATAACATAAACCTTCGGAGTTCGGGGAGAGCTACTCATAAACCTTTCTTCCACATATATTAATGAGCTCTTTATCTGCAATGTGTGAATAGCCATTGTCTGATTGTTCCTGATTACCTCTGAACTCCATAACTACTAGACCTTTGATTTTTCTTTGACTTTAATAAACTGATCTGCTAATCCTGGGGTCCTATAAGGAAATCACTCCTTCCTCCAGAACCAGTTCCAGTCCCACACTCGACTCCTCATAAAAAACCTTGCAAAAATAGAATATCCTGAAAAAAAATGTTTGTCAGCGGGAAAGAGAGAAAAGAGAAATAGAACAAAACAACTCTTGTTCATAACAAATCAATTACAATGACTGGTCTTTCTGCAATCCTTTAGTACGCTCAGGTAGTGTTCAACAGTGCCACCTCTCAGTCTTCACGGAACAGAGTCTCTGGTGATACTTTGCGATCTCACTCCATTTACGAGTTCCTTCCAGACTACCGACTTTCCTGCAATGGGAATCGTGGACCCAAGTCTCTTGGCTACTTTCACTGGGATAGTGCTGTCAACAAAACTTGGTATGGTCCTTCCCACCTGTCTATTAGGCAACCTGAGCGTAAGAACAATCACACAGTCTCTTGATTCACAATCAAGACAGTTAGTATTTGGCATACCAGCAATCAACAGTTTCAAGTTCTTTTGTCAAGTTCTCAAATGCTGGCTCATCTCAATAAGGTACTGTACTGTCACCTCATTGGTGTATTTCTGATCATTGTGCGGATCAATCATGACATGAGGTTGTCTTCCAAAAACAACCCCAAAAAAACTCAAATACCAAAACAAAAACAAATTTCGAAGAGGGTGATTCATTAAGTGAAGATCTGGGAGTGGTTCCGATGCTACATAATACTAGTGGCAGTATCTATGATCACAATGGTACAATTTCAAGCTTTGCTCCAACTTCTAGGGGTACCATTATCTACACACAAATTTCTGCGCAATTTTTCTTTGCAGCATCCGTGGGGGCAGGAAATGCCTCTATCCAGTTTGAGAAAACATCAGTGCACACCAATACATAACAATAATTCCTAAAGGGTGTTAACTGTACGAAGTTGATTTGTATTTCCTGAAAAGATCCGTCTGCAGGAGGGATATGGGATGGCTCTGTTGGTATTGCTTTACCAATATTCTTCCTCAAGCAAGCAAGACAGGTCATTGCTCTCTTACTTGCATGAGAATAGAATCCTGGCGCACACCAGTAGGCTCTCATCAGCCTGCACATACCCTCTTTGCCTAGATAAGTCAGACCGTGTGCCACCTCAGCTAGACTTGGAAGGTATGCTCTGGGGGCTACTGGCTTACCGTGTCCACCTGTCCACAGTCCTGAGGACTCCTGGCCATACCGCTTTGTCCTCCAGACTGCCTTTTCCTGTAGGGAACACAAATTTTTCATTTTAATTTACTATCGTGTGTTTGCAATGTACAGTACCATGAGCATAACTCAAACAAAAAAAAAACATCTCTAGAGGAGAGAAAGAAGAAGAAAATGAAAAAGAAAATGTCAGGCTTGCCATTCACCAACAGGCATATCAGTGTCTATACAAAATTTCCTTTCACCAGTATTCCCATTCTCCACCCTTTGTGCATGACAAGGCACACTGCAGTAATACTGGTGTTATCGTGCTGTTGAGATATACTGGGTTTGGGCAGAACTCTGAAGGACCTAGGCATGTGGAGTTTGCACTGTAATTGGGTCCATGTATTGTACCACCCTGTGTGAACGCAAAAGATGAAGAGGAAACTGTAGAGAAACAGACTAGAGGTTGGTGACAGATGAGTTTGTAGAGGTGAAGATTTTATAAAAATTTGACAACTGGATTGGGCACTACGGGGAAGTGATACTCTACTTGGTCTACTCCCCTTAAAAAAAATTCTGTGTTTATCGTATCGCTATTGGGACTATCCCAGCCACCAATCCAGTGTCCTGTCCATCCTAAGTTCATAGGAAACCCGGTATCTGTGAGATAATTTCCTCTACCTGTGATGGACATGCATCTAGAACAGTAGAATGCGACATTAGTCTTCGTGGGTGTCTAACATACTTTGTACTTCCTGAGCGGGAGCACAGTATATGTATATCATATCTAACAAAATTAAGTTAATCAGGGGCCATTTCTGCTAGGAAAAAGAAGCAAAAGTTTAGAGGCCCCATCTTAACCCCAGCAAGTTTTGTCAAAGGGTAATGTTGCATTTATTTTGTTCTTCCCATTAGCCGAATCTGTGTTTTCTATATGGCTTATGATTCCTTACTATATGTCCCTTGGTCCCGTCTATGTGTTTAATAATGTGGCTTGTGTTTTCTGTCTAGGGGGTCTATATTGACTATGTGTCCTGCTACTCCTACAATCTCTGGCAAAATGCCCTTCCTTCCTACAAGTGTAACATATTATTGACCATTAGGGATCTGGGGTTTGGACTGATGGGTCTTTCCTGTATGTGCCAGTATACTTACCGTCCTCAACCTCTCCACCTGTTGTTCTCTGTGCCTAGCACTATTCTTGTGATGTTCAATAGCACACTATCTAAGATTAGCTACTGTGACCCCTTTCCAATTTTGCAAAGAAGTCTGCACCCTGACACTCAATGCCTTATTGAGCCCATCCATTTGCACAGAGACAGCCCAGGGCCGGCTCGAGGCATGTTCGACTCGAGCGGCCGTGCAGGGAGCCACCCTTAAAGGGCGCCACGCGCTGGCGCCGCCATGTCGGAGCCTGGAGCCGGCCCTGATCTCCCCTGCTGTCCTCCCGCTTGTTAGTGAGCTGTGTGCGCTATGCGGCGCCGGCGTCTGATGTCAGACACCGGCGCCGCACAGCGCGCACAGTTCAGACAGCGGCGCGCACAGCAGCACTCCCCCTCCCTCGGCACGGCAGGTACTGGGGGCATATGTGGCACTGTGGGGGGCATTTATCTGGCACTGTGGGGGGCATTTATCTGGCACAGTGGGGGCATTAATGTATCTGGCACTGTGGGGGGCATTCATTTATCTGGCACTGTGGGGGGGGGCATTTATCTGGCACTGTGGGGGCATTTATCTGTGCACTGTGAGGGGGCATTAATGTATCTGGCACTGTGGGGGCATTTCTGGCACTGTGGGGTCATATATCTATCTGGGACTGTGGGGGCATATCTGGCACTGGGGGGGGGGGCATTAATGTATCTGGCACTGTGGGGGACATTTATCTGGCACTGTGGGGGGCATTTATCTGGCACTGTGGGGGGCATTCATTTATCTGGCACTGTGGGGGGGCATTAATGTATCTGGCACTGTGGGGGGCATTTATCTGGCACTGTGGGGGCATTTATCTGTGCACTGTGAGGGGGCATTAATGTATCTGGCACTGTAGGGTCATGTATCTATCTGGGTCTGTGGGGGCATATCTGGCACGGGGGGAGGCATTGATGTATCTGGCACTGTGGCGGCATTTATCTGGCACTGTGATCGGGCATTAATGTATCTGGCACTGTGGGGGCATTTATCTGGCACTGTAAGGGGGCATTAATGTATCTGGCACTGTGGGGTCATTTATCTATCTGGGACTGTGGGGGCATATCTGGCACTGTGGGGGGCATTTATATATCTGGCACTGTGGGGGGTATTTATGTATCTGGCACTGTGGGGGGCATTTATGTATCTGGCACTGTGGGGGGCATTTATTTATCTGGCACTGTGGGGGGCATTTATGTATCTGGCACTGTGGGGGGCATTTATGTATCTGGCACAGTGGGGGCAATTATGTTTCTCGCACTGCTGGGGGGGCATGTCATGTGCATTTGGCACTGCTGGGGGGGCATGTCATGTGCATTTGGCACTGCTGGGGGGCATGTCATGTGCATCTGGCACGGCTGGGGGGCATGTCGTGTCTAGCTGGCACGGCTGGGGGGCATATCATGTAGTGTTCCCATGTCTCAGTGCAATACCTGGCGCAAAGTGTCTAACGTGCTCTGCCTGGCGCAAAGTGTCTAACGTGCTCTGCCTGGTGCAAAGTGTCTAACGTGCTCTGCCTGGCACAAAGTGTCTTAACGTGCTCTACCTGTCGCAGTGTGTAAAGGAGGTTCTACCTGGTGCAATGTGTATTAGCTGCACTACTGTGTGGTGTAATGCGAATTGCCACTATTATGTGGCTGCGCCCCTTCCCCACGAAGCAACGCCCCTAAATGTTTTATGCACGCCGAAGGCGCGCAAGGTCCATGATTTTAAACGGAGCAACAAGCATTACAGTATGTACATAATTTTGCCCTTCTAACTTAAATATGTGCCCTCCCAAATGCAAAATGTGCCCTCCCCGTGATCAGCACCCCTGCCCTAAAAAAATCCTAGAGTGAACACTATCATGTGTAGCTGGCACTGCTGGGGGGCATATCATGTGTAGCTGGCACTGCAGCAGGGCATGTCCTGTCTATCTGGCACTGCTGGGGGGTATATCATGTCTATCTGGCACTGCTGGGGGGCATGTCATGTGTAGCTGGCACTGCTGGGGGCATGTCATGTGTAGCTGGCACTGCTGCGGGGCATGTCATGTCTATCTGGCACTGCACTACTGTAGACATTATGTGTAGCTGGCACTATACTGGAGACATTGTGTGTAAGGAACACTACTGTAGCTTTTATGTGTAATGCTGCTAATTGTGTGTGTAGAGGGGGTGTGAAAATATATTTATTTAATTGTAGTGTGATAATATGAAGTTGTGAGGCCCAGCCCACTTTTTCAGGAGGCCACGCCCACTTTTCCAGGAGCGCGCGCGCCGAGTATGGGAGGGGGCACTTTTACATTTTCTCGCACAGGGTGCTAGTAGGCCTGGAGCCGGCCCTGAGACAGCCACCTCCCATTTGCCGAATTAGTGTTTACCAGTGGTCTTATCCGGATGGAGAGTTTTCTATTACTGCAAAAGACAAAAAAAAAAAGTTTAACAAGCTTCTAGGTCATGCAAAGTATTCATTCAATCCTTCTCATCCCGTATTAAGGTTCTGTACATGGTCCAACAAACATTTGCGAGCTCATCTTGACTAGGGGCATTACTAGGAATGAATACTTCTTACATGGTAACTGAAAGAAATACCCAGGGGTTACCTTGTCTCTGTCCGCTTTCCTACTTGCACATACTAATGTGCGGACAGGTTTTTCTCCATTTCTGACGTTACTTTCTTGATTTTTTGTTTTGTTTTATTTTTTGGGGTTTTACTATATATGTACACGAATGATACCATACTTACCTGTTCCACTGGTCTCAGCCACTTCCTCCGCAGGCTACTGCTCTTCTTTTACCGGTTGGATACTCCTCTGGATGCATGAGAAATGGCTGAAAACAATCAGGTCAACTTCTCCTCCTAAATAAAACTTCAACATTCATTAGTACATATATAGGTTACAGTCATATTTTTCATATTTTTATTATTTTCTATAGTTTGTATGCTGGCCGTAACTGCTTCCACATCTACATATGGCGGTGTACTTGCATTCTTTTTTTTCCTTCCTACTTGTTTATTGTTGCTACAAGTTCAAACAGTTCTTATAGTTCCATTCTTGTCTTATATAACTTTGGTTAGACATACCACCTGCAATACCTTAGGATCAAACTCACCAACCCCTCTTGCTGCCACAGGTTTAAACACTTTGTATGTCTGACCCTTTGTTTTCTGGATTTTATCAGACATATTTTACTGCTTACATTCTGCAGTACCTCTGGTTCAAAGCTGATACCCTACCTTTGTCAGTCATACGTACCCATTCAGACAAAAAGTCTTCAGCGTGTGGACCATATTTCCCACACATAATACTTTTTCCTTTTTTTTTTTTTAAACCTCGCTGACCCCTTGGGCCGCGGCTCTTCAGCCTGAACCCTGGCTAAACGTCCCTTAGTTGAGCAACTGGCTCCCATAATTGTGAGCCTTTTCCCACAAACACCAAAATACTCAATATAAGGTGACGGTAAAAGTTCTCCGAGCGCTTCCACCCACTCTCGCCCACGTTTGCCAGTACTACCATACACTGTCGATAGTGAAGGCAATGTACCCAACTTAGGGCCCCTATTGACCTATATTTACTGGAAGTTTTTAGGAGTAACTTACCCTTTCCAGTAAAGTATCTGTCGTTGGAGATTTTCCTGAGAGAGACCAGCGAAAACTCCCTATGCACTTTTTTTTATACACAAATCACGCTTGCGTATGCTGTATACAGCGCTAATGATACCGCGATTTTACGCAAAAGCTCGTAAAAGGGGTATCAAGTTGCGCTATATATCACACCCACAAACGCTCGGTCCAATCGCACAGCGTATAGGTACTTGTTACCTATCCACCATACTACCACTGGAATCGAATCACAAGCTGTGAAACCTCAGCCGGAGCATATAAAAAAACTATATGGGTCACAATTCACAATTCCCTACCATGCTCCTGTGTAAGTCTCTTCACGACTTACGTATTTCAAATCTTATACTAACGTGAGTCAGCCGCCTCACGCCACCAATTCCACTCACTTGGTGTACCAAACGACGGGATCCCGAATTCCAGGGTTCGAATCCACTCACTCCTACGTTCGCTCACTCAAATATACTTTGTTTTTCTGTACAGAAAATTTTAATTCATTCAGATTGGCATCTTTACCCCCAGAGGCAATACAGTTTAAACAAAAGTTTTATACTAATCTGCTTTAGAAACCGGGTAGTTTTGTGCTATTGTAGCCTGGCTACTGTCCCACCTTTGAACTAAACGACACTATTGTGTAATTTGTACTTAGCGCTCACACTCTTACGCACTTTGCGTAAACACGCGACCGTGCGTGTCTCTTACGCTGCGTGCGCAGTCCTGTACTTTGTCCGAGACACGTGTACAAAACCCTGCGTCCGCAATAAAACAAATCACACAGCTCTATAAATGTGAACAATACTAATTACTATTGCCCACTAGACACAACTTGTTCTGTATAAACTTTTATGCAGACCTGCGTTTGTGTCTTTACATTTACTTCCTTAAAATACTGTTATTTCAAATTTACCTATATAGCAACAAATATATCCTATTTCACACAGATCTATAATGACTGCAATAATCTATAATTTAAATGATATGATTCAGATTGGATAGCTATCTTGCAGAACATACACTGATATAAATATACATATAATTCTAATAATATTATATATATGTACTATTCACTGGTCTCCTATGAGACACCTTACCTCTTATTTGCATATCAAAGCTATTTGCTTTTCCACTGCTAAAAAAAAACCCAGTTACACAGGTTAATTTGCATTTCAATGGCTATCCTCCCTAGTAAGCAGATTCTACAAGTCTTGGAAGCAAAAAGAGAAACAAAAAAACAAAAACAAAACCCTTGCTTTCCTTTTTGTATCTGTGTGCAATTTCTTACCCCAAGTTAAGCATTTATCTCACCATTTACTCTCACTAGGCCCAATTGAAACTATTTGGAATTGACTATGGCATGGGTTAAATAAATGCATTGGTAACTCATAAATGGTGTTTGATGTGACCAAGGAAACTGATTGTTCTGAGCAGACTGAAAATCAGCTCTTTAGAAAATGACCTTCCTAAAATTGGCACTGCTCCTCCCCCTTCCACATCCATGAGGTTTACACAAAATGGTGGACAGGCCATGTGGTTAGTCCAAAATGGAGGACAGACCAATGCGGCTTCCTTTGTCACAAAGAAATCACACATTACACAAGCACCAGAAGTTATTTTAGGCCTGAGTTAAAAAAAAAAAACCTATATCAAGGCTATGCAGCAACTTTTAAATGTACTTTTAAACCTACTTAACAGATAAACAATCCAATCTGAATCAAACACAATATGACTTATTTGAACTTTGTTTTGCAACAATTAAAATACATTTTAGCATTTTAAATATTATGAGAAACGCATTGTCCCTTGAAATTTTATATCATTGGCTTACTGATATCACAACAATACACACGGATATGATTTTCTCAGCTTTACGATGCGTCCACCACAAGCTGATCGACCACAGCGTTGCGTTTATAGTGTACAGTGCATCATTAAGACCATGATATCGCGGACCAGCCCCCATCTGTGAATGCCAAATTGTTTCCTTATAAATATTTAAAATGCCCACTCTAATATATACTGCAGACGCCAGGCGCATCTTATTACCATATACGATAAAAGTGTGCTGTACATCGCAAAACACTGCATCCCATAAGAGAAAACAATACACCCACACATTATCTGAGTTCCAAAGCTCATTGATGTATATATTTGTTATTAAAAGGATATGGATTCAATATATTACAATGTACAGTATACACATAATTACATTATTACAATTTATACAGTAAGCAGTTAATACATACAGTTACAGTCCAGCATACAATACCATTATCTTTCTCATGTAAATTTGTCTCTCCATATCACTCTCTCTCTCTCTCTGTAAAATCATGCAGGAACTGGTCTGGCAGCAACTCCATCATCATCTGGTACCAAACAGCAACTGCCTCCTGTGTGATCAGCAATGTGTTATCTAGTTTTTTGGGGGAGGGGACTTTCTCATTCATGATGAGTCACTGGTTTATTCGTAAGTTAAACAGGTGCCTTAAAGACATCCAAAGGGCTGGCCTGAGCTTCCTGTCCACTACCTGTTTGGAATATCTATTGTTCTAATAAAAGTGATTTTAGCTTACATACATTTAATCATAACTATTTGTTGCAATGTCCTACAACTTAATAACAAGTATCAAATGAATCTACACATTAATCTGGTTGCTTTAATAGTAAATATGACAGGTCTATCTTGCTTCGTTCAAATAATACACATACATGACATTACTTCATTATATAATTTTAAATCATCATGATGTCTGGCGCTTGATATTATTATAATTATGTACTGTATGAAATAAGTGTTGAATCCATCTCTGTGGCATGTCCGTGTAAATGCGTGTGTTACCATATATTGCTGTGCTCGCTGCGCGTATTTGCAAGTATAGCGACTTATAATGTGTGTAGTTTGTATGTTCTTTCTATGTAATATTTTTGACTTCGACAAATGAGGTGTCTGGGATGTGGGTGGATTGTGAGGAAGTAATTGCCCGCTTAGAGGACCCCTGCCGCCCCTGCCGCGTCACTAGCAGCTGTGGGAATAGGGGGCTGTAGCATGGGTCGCAGCCGTGTCAGGCGACACAGCTGCGACCCGTGCTACAGTGGAAAAGGGGTATAAGTGTATAGCTGATCTCCCAGCGCCGCCCTCCCATACACGGCTCCCGTTCACACTAGACAGCTTACCGGGTTGAACACGTGTTCAACCCGGCTGGCTACCCGGGTAGGATTCCCGGATCACTTGATCCGGGAATTTGCAGGGGGACCCTTTTCCACTAGGGAAAAACACGGGTAAATGCGCGCCCCTGCGCATTTACCCGTGTTTTAAAAGCTAGTGGAAAAGGGGTATTAATAGATATAACAATGCACAGTAAAGACTGGATGTATATCACAGGGTACTTGTACTATATAACCCTGACTATATGCACTCTTTCTTAACTAACACTGTCAGCAGACATACTTAAGTGTCCTGTAAAATGCACAGCGCTGACAGGCAGGCGGGTTTACAGAGGAGGATTTTCCCAAACAGTCCCAGGATCAGCTCTGCTTGCTATAATGGCACCCAAACGCTGACAGGGAGTGAGGGAGAGAGAGATATGCAGCTCCAGGGCGGGAATATTTACTCTAAATGGCGCCCTGGGGCTGGGGGAGGGGCTACAGGTCAAAGCCTTATCCCCCTGCTGGACTTCACCACCGGGTACTGGGGGCTTAGTAAAATGATTTTATAAGAAAAAAAAACTGACCTGTGCCCATGCCCTGGTGGTCTAGTGGGGTCCCTGTACTACCATAGTGTCCATGCCAGCGCGCGTGGCCCGCCTCCAACCGGCCGTGCGGGATCGCGATTTACAGCGGGTCCCATCGAGGGGACCCCTTACCTCCTCTCTGAGTGTGGCCACGCAATCTGGGAGAGCAGCGGTCATGTGTGTGACTAACTTGGAAGAAAACCGGAGCCTCTGCTGTAGGTACCCAGCAACCAGGGCGCGGGAGTGTACAGCGCCGCTGGGGGAGGTGATGGAGCTGCAGCAGGAGATGTCTGACTGACATCTAACACAGTTAGTGTCTCTGCTGTAGCCCTTGAAGTCTTCAAAATTCTTTAAAAGCTACTCTCAGGGCTGCTGGAGCAGCCCCCCTGTTAAGTGCCTGCTTACTGCATGGCACCAACTACAAAACTGAGCTCCTGTGCATGGAGGCGGGGTGATATAGGAGGCAGCGCTATGCATCTTGGGAAGAAGGGCAAAGCTTTGAGCCTGTTGGTGCCTCGGATCAAGATCCTACTCTACACTCCAATGTCATTTCTTGTGGAGCCCAGTGTACGCCGCAGCAGAAAGAATTTTTTTGAAAAACTCATGTCGACCTTTTGAGCTGTTGACCTAGAAAATGTAGACATAGAGACCATGTCGACCTAGAAACCCTGTAGACCTAGTTACTGTCGACCAATAGTGGTCGACCAAGACACTGTCGACTTAAGTCTTGTTGGTCTAGAGACCGGATAGCGTTCATGTGATAATAGTGTTTTATGGTAATACACTATTTTTTATGGTAATACCTGGTATTAATGTGTCTGACGAGAAATTGTTACTGAATCAAATTGAAAGAGCAGCAGGAGTAGGAGACATAGTAGTGATGGGAGACTTTAACTATCCCGAGATAAACTGGAAAATCAATTCATGTGATACTGCTATGGGCAATATGTTTTTAAACATGCTAAATGATAATTACTTAGTTCAATTAATCGAGGAACCAACTAGGTACAATGCAATCTTAGACCTGTATTAACTAACAATGGGGAATTGGTATCAAATATTGAAGTAGGAGAGCCCATAGGTAACAGCGACCACAATATGGTCACATTCAATATCAGTTTTCATTAGAGATGAGAGGGTTCGGTTCCTCGGGATCCGAACGCCCCCGAACTTCACCCATTTTACATGGTTCCGAGGCAGACTCGGATCCTCCCGCCTTGCTCGGTTAACCCGAGCGCGCCCGAACGTCATCATCCCGCTGTCGGATTCTCGCAAGATTCGTATTCTATATAAGGAGCCGCGCTTCGCCGCCATTTTCACTCGTGCATTGGAGATGATAGGGAGAGGACGTGTGCAGCGTTCTCTCAGTTGTGTTCAGTGTGCTGCAAATATCTGTGCTCAGTGTGCTGCAAATATCTGTGCTCAGTGTGCTTGCAAATATCTGTGCTCAGTGTGCTGAAAATATGTACATTCTCTGCCTGAAAAATGCTCCATATCTGTGCTCAGTGTGCTGCAAGTATCTGTGCTCAGTGTGCTTTATTGTGAGGACTGGGGACCACCAGTATTATATAGTATGAGGACAGTGCAGTGTTTTGCCGACCAGTGACCACCAGTATTATACGTTCTCTGCCTGAAAAACGCTCCATATCTGTACTGCATTGTAGTATATAGTAGGAGGACAGTGCAGAATTTTGCTGACCAGTGACCACCAGTATGGTACAGTAGTCCACTGCTCTACCTACCTCTGTGTCATCAAGCATACTTTCCATCCATACCTGTGGTGCATTTTAGTTGTTGTGCGCAGTATATATAGTAGGAGGACAGTGCATAATTTTGCTGACCACCAGTATATAATATATAGCAGTACGGTACAGTAGGCCACTGCTCTACCTACCTCTGTGTCGTTAAGTATACTATCCATCCATACCTGTGGTGCATTTTAGTTGTTGTGCGCAGTATATATAGTAGAAGGACAGTGCATAATTTTGCTGACCACCAGTATATAATATATAGCAGTACGGAACAGTAGGCCACTGCTCTACCTACCTCTGTGTCGTCAAGTATACTATCCATCCATACCTGTGGTGCATTTTAGATGTTGTGAGCAGTATACATAGTAGGAGGACAGTGCATAATTTTGCTGACCACCATTATATAATATATAGCAGTACGGTACAGTAGGCCACTGCTCTACCTACCTCTGTGTCGTCAAGTATACTATCCATCCATACCTGTGGTGCATTTTAGTTGTTGTGCTCAGTATACATAGTAGAAGGACAGTGCATAATTTTGCTGACCACCAGTATATAATATATAGCAGTACGGTACAGTAGGCCACTGCTCTACCTACCTCTGTGTCGTCAAGTATATTATCCATCCATACCTGTGGTGCATTTTAGTTGTTTTGCACAGTATATATAGTAGGAGGACAGTGCATAATTTTGCTTACCACCAGTATATAATATATAGCAGTACGGTACAGTAGGCCACTGCTCTACCTACCTCTGTGTCGTCAAGTATACTATCCATCCATACCTGTGGTGCATTTTAGTTGTTGTGCGCAGTATATATAGTAGGAGGACAGTGCATGTGCTGTTTGGGGACTATTTTTTGAAGTGCCATCCTGTCTGACACTGCAGTTCCACTCCTAGATGGGCCAGGTGTTTGTCGGCCACTTGGGTCGCTTAGCTTAGCCATCCAGCGACCTTTGTGCACCTCTTTTTTTCTTTGCATCATGTGCTGTTTGGGGACTATTTTTTTGAAGTGCCATCCTGTCTGACACTGCAGTGCCACTCCTAGATGGGCCAGGTGTTTGTGTCGGCCACTTGGGTCGCTTAGCTTAGCCATCCAGCTACCTCATTGCACCTCTTTTTTTCTTTGCATCATGTGCTGTTTTAGGGACTATTTTTTGAAGTGCCATCCTGTCTGACACTGCAGTGCCACTCCTAGATGGGCCAGGTGTTTGTGTCGGCCATTTGGGTCGCTTAGCTTAGTCACACAGCTACCTCATTGCACCTCTTTTTTTCTTTGCATCATGTGCTGTTTGGGGAATATTTTTTAAATCTGCCATCCTGTCTGACACTGCAGTGCCACTCCTAGATGGGCCAGGTGTTTGTGTCGGCCACTTGGGTCGCTTAGCTTAGTCACACAGCTACCTCATTGCACCTTTTTTTTTCTTTGCATCATGTGCTGTTTGGAACTATTTTTTAAATCTGCCATCCTTTCTGAAACTGCAGTGCCACTCCTAGATGGGCCAGGTGTTTGTGTCGGCCACTTGGGTCGCTTAGCTTAGTCACACAGCTACCTCATTGCACCTCTTTTTTTCTTTGCATCATGTGCTGTTTGGGGACTATTTTTTAAATCTGCCATCCTGTCTGACACTGCAGTGCCACTCCTAGATGGCCAGGTGTTTGTGTCGGCCACTTGGGTCGCTTAGCTTAGTCACACAGCTACCTCATTGCACCTCTTTTTTTTCTTTGCATCATGTGCTGTTTGGGGACTATTTTTTTAATCTGCCATCCTGTCTGACACTGCAGTGCCACTCCTAGATGGGCCAGGTGTTTGTGTCGGCCACTTGGGTCGCTTAGCTTAGTCATCCAGCGACCTCGGTGCAAATTTTAGGACTAAAAATAATATTGTGAGGTGTTCAGAATAGACTGGAAACGAGTGGAAATTATGGTTATTGAGGTTAATAATACTATGGGATCAAAATCACCCCCAAATTCTATGATTGAAGCTGTTTTTGAGGGTATTTGTAAAAAAACACCCAAATCCAAAACACACCCGAATCCGACAAATATTTTTCAGGGAGGTTTTGCTAAAACACGTCCGAATCCAAAACACGGCTGCGGAACCGAATCCAAAACCAAAACACAAAACCCGAAAAATTTCCGGTGCACATCACTAATTTTCATAAGCAGCCCTATATTGGCTCAACTAGGACTCTAAACTTTAGCAAAGCCAACTTTGACATGATGAAGGAAGTGTTAAGGGACACTGAATGGGAAATTCTGTTTCATGGAAAAAATACTACAGAGAAATGGGATGTATTAAAATCACTGCTAATTAATAATACTCGTAAATGTATTCCCACCAGCAGCAAAAAAAGGAATAAAAATCCCAAACCAATGTGGCTTAACAAAAATTTAAAGGAATTAATGGACAAAAAAAGATGAGCATTTAAAAAATACAAATCTGAGGGGAATGCGGAGTCATTTCAGCACTGTAAGGACTGTAACAAAATATGCAAAAAAGGAATAAGAGCGGCTAAGGTAGAAACTGAAAAACTAGTAGCAGGGGAAAGTAAAGCGAATCCCAATTTTTTTTTTAAGTACATCAACATTAAGAGACTAAAGAAGGAGAGTATAGGCCCTTTAAAGGACAAGAGGGGAGTCTTAATCAAAAATGATAATGACATAGCAAACAAACTAAACAACTTTATTTCAACTGTATTTACCAGAGAGGACCAAATGCTGGGTCTAACACAAAATCTCAACAAAGATAATGTCCCACTGCTAAATGCTTATTTATGTGAGGAGGTAGTATGTGACCGATTAAAAAAGTTAAAGATTAATAAGTCACCTGGTCCCGATGGAATTCACCTGAGGGTTCTGTACCACACATGTGTCTTATCTATAAGCTACAAGAAATAGGGCTAGGGAATACAATATGCACTTGGGTCAGTAATTGGTTAGATAATAGGGAGCAGCGCGTTGTGGTCAATGGATCATTTTCAAATTGGACTAAAGTACTAAGTTGTGTGCCACAAGGGTCTGTACTCGGACCAACATTTTCATCAACAACTTAACAGTAGGTCTAGAGAGCATGGTGTCAATTTTCGCAGATGATACCAAATTGTCTAAGGTTATAAATACGGAGGGGGATGCTGAGTCTCTTCAGAACAACTTAACTAAACTAGAAGCATGGGCAGCAAAATGGAGAATGAGATTCAACACAGACAAGTGTAAGGTAATGCACTGTGGGGGGAAGACCAAAAATAACACCTACATACTAAATGGGGTAATATTAGGGGATTCTGTACTGGAAAAAGATTTAGGGGTTCACATAGATAACAAATTAAGCAGCAGTACCCAAAGTAAGAGTGCAGCAAAAAAGGCTAATAAGATATTAGCATGCATAAAACGGGGAATTGATGCAAGGGATGAGAGTATTATACTCCCATTATATAAATCACTAGTGAGGCCACATCTTGAATACTGTGTGCAATTTTGGGCACCATATTACAAAAAGGATATCCTGGAGCTAGAAAAGGTTCAGAGGCGGGCGCCCAAACTAATCAAGGACATGGAGATGCTGGAATACGAGGAAAGGCTTGCAAGGCTAGGCATGTTTACATTGGAAAAGAGGAGACTAAGAGGGGACATGATCAACATCTACAAATACAGTATATAAGGGGTCAATACACAGAGCTTGGGAGGGACCTGTTTTCTATAAGATCAGTACAGAGGACACGTGGTCACTCGCTTAGGTTAGAGGAGAGGAGTTTCCGCACATTGAGGCGAAAAGGTTTTTTCACAGTAAGGACAATACGTGTTTGGAATTCCCTGCCTGAGAGAGTAGTAATGGCGGACTCAGTCAACACCTTTAAGAATGGGTTAGAATAGATAAATTCCTATTGGATAAAGATATTCAGGGTTATGGTGCGTAGGCACGCATTATAGTTAATATAACTAGTACTAACATAAAAATAACTAGTACTATAATAAGACTGCATAGGAGACCACAAATAGGTTGAACTCGATGGACAATTGTCTTTTTTCAACCTTAGTTACTATGTTACTATGTTACTATGTATTATTTTATTTTTTTATTATAAGTGTACTAGTTCGGGACTGTGCCACCTTTCTATACCTGTTGGAGTGTGGTACCCCTGAATGATTCCCCCAGGGACTGCAGGGGTTAGCAGACACAGCAAGGGTTAAATCCCTGGCAGCCCTTTCATGTGAACAGCATGCGTCTGCAGTGTGCTCTGAAAGAATGATGCCTCTAGGACCCAGGAGATGTGATAGTGTGTGCTTCATGTGGGTGAAAGTAAAAGTGGGTACTGGTCACACACAGGCAGCAGTGTGTGCTAGAGAGACTTGGGTGGCAGTCAGTAGCGGATCTTGCCACGGGCAAGCAGGACTTTTGCCCGGGGCGCCGCCATCCGGAGGGCGGCGCACCATGGCAAGATCCGCTGCTGCTGTGCCCCCCCCCCCCCCCCGCTGCCCGCTCTGTCCCGCTGCCGCTGGCCCCCGCTGTGAAGGGAACCAGACGCGTAGCGTCTAGTTTCCCTTCGTGGAGAGGATCTTTACTGTGCGGTGCGCGATGACAGCAAAGGTCCTCTCCACGAAGGGAACTAGACGCGTAGTGTCTAGTTTCCCTTCGTGGAGAGGAACTTTGCTGTGCTGTGCGCGATGACGTCATCGCGCACCGCACATCATTTCAGCGGCGCTACTACTGTACAGGGGGCGTAACTGACCATGCCCCCTGTATGAAGCCACGCCCCTATTGCCCGCCCAGGGCG
The DNA here is from genome assembly GCF_028390025.1 of Pseudophryne corroboree. NCBI lineage: Eukaryota > Metazoa > Chordata > Amphibia > Anura > Myobatrachidae > Pseudophryne > Pseudophryne corroboree. Next base: position 400,888,232 of record NC_086445.1, read on the forward strand.
CTAAAAGCCCGAGAACCGGCCCTGGTGGCAGTGTGGAGAGAGGGCAGTTTTGGAGGTCAGACCAGCTGGCAATAGTGCTTGTGAGCAGTTTGGTGAAAGGCTACAAACTGACAGCAGCGGAGCAACCTTGTACAGCAGCAAAAGCCAGTGACCAGCTACTGTAAGAGTCACATTACTCTAGTGACCATCAACAGTAAAGAGCCCCTATAGCAGTGAGTAATAACTACACTCTCACAGGTACAGCAGTGGGCCCTGATCAAATACTACCGCAGCGTGGTGAGCACTGAACTTGTGTTATTCCGCATCTCTTAATATCAATTACAGACACTGAGACAACTAGTAAACTTTTGAGTCTATGTATTTCTGGAATCAAAGCTGACTTTAAGTATAATAGCTATTATACGCTGCTCTTACTACAACCCTGCCACCTGGCATTTGGGAAGTGGAATTACAAGACCATTTATATGTTATTGAGAGACACTGGGCCTAATAAAGACCTGACTGTAGATGTGCTAAATTTAGCACATCTACAATCAGTCGTCAGACATGGGGGGGACGCCCAGCACAGGACTAGTCCGCCCCGCATGTCAGGCCGGACCCCCCCCCCCAACACAAGTATAAAAGCATCGCACAGGGGCGATGCTTTTGTACTGGAAGAGTAGCTCCCAGCCAGCGCAGCTCCTGCCCCCAACGGTCCGGGCACGCCTGCGTTACCCAGACCGCACCCCCTAAATGGTGGCCAAATGCCGCCATCCCTCCCCTTCCCACCCAGCGACCGCCTCTGCCTGTCAATGAGGCAGAGGCGATCGCAGGGGTAAGACAGCCGTCGGCTGTCTGGCATGCGAACATGCACAGCAGCGATCATGTCTGAATTAGCCCCACTGTACCTGGGCACACCAAGTAGGGACACTTGGAGTGTATTGACAAATAATTGAAGACAAAGTAATTATAATGAACCGTTCATTTGTAATTGCTGATATATTGTGTTGCAAAAATATTGATTGATCTGATAACTGTTGCGTGCTTACATAGCATTTGTGTTATGATTCCAGCACTCTGGTCTGAGGAGATCTTTTTGCGAGGACCGGAGCACTGGAACGAAATGCTGGGGAAGGGAGCGGGAATGGAAAATAGCCCCTGGCGCCCTAACTCCGTTGTCTCACCCGTGCTGTCGGAAATCCCCTGCGAGACTATGGTTGCTTGAGCCCATGGCAGCCGCGTTTGAAGGGCGGATTATGTCTGCCCAACTCCGATGCCCCCCCAGGTCTTAATGAGAGACAAAGGGAAATCCGAGACAGGGTGATAACAAGGGGCCCTCTGACTAAACAACCAGGCCAGGGGCTACAAGCTAACTTAAAACTAGAATATGTGCGGAAACACCGCCAGGGAAAAGGACAACCAAAATATCCACTTGTCCACTTCTCCTACCCGGCACCGCCGAGTTCCAGAGAGGACTTGTGGAAGCGGAACCCTCCGCAAATGCTCCAAAAACAGAATATATAAAGATAAAGCGGCTGAGCCGCAACACACGGCAGAGCCGCAACTCACGGAACACCACTCGATATACAAAGGTGATCAGTCAGGACAACTGGGGACCAAACGACTTCCTGGGATGAGATGACAACTCCCGAATACAGGACTTCTGAGGACAGGAATGACCGGATACAGCAGGACTGGAACAGACTCTCAGCAAACCAAGGCAGCATGCAGGAAGCTATTACCGGCGTCTGTGAGAAGTACTGGGAAGGTATTTAACAGGGAGTCCTCCAATCAGCTGCTTAGAGCCTGATTGGGAATAAATGCCGTGCAGCTGCCTTGCTGCACGGCCAGAGGACAAGTGTGTGTGCTTGTTAATTAGGCCCTGCAACGGGGAACGCGGTCCGCCCGTGGCGTCCCCGTTGCTAGGGTCCGTGCGGCTCAGCGCGCCCGGCGTCTAGCGTTGCTAGGGAGCCGGCGGCTGAACGCGCACGGCGTCCCTAGTTGCTAGGCGCCGGGCCGCGCGGACATGCGGACCCCGGCACCTAACAGTACCCCCCCCTTGAGGAGGGGTCAAGGAACCCCTAAAGCCAGGCTTCTGAGGAAATTCCCGAAAAAATGCCCTCTTGAGCCTAGGGGCATGAAGATCCTTATCTAGGACCCAAGACCTTTCCTCCGGACCATAGCCTTTCCAGTGAACTAAAAAATAAAGCCGACCCCGGGACAATTTGGAATCAAGAACTTTCTCTACCAAGAACTCCTGTTGTCCCTGTACATCCACTGGAGATCTACCCTGAGAGATCCTCCGAGGAAATCTACTGGAAGAAACGTATTGTTTCAACAGGGAACAATGAAACGTATTTCCAATCTTGAGAGATCTTGGTAAACGTAGCCGAAAGGCAACTGGGTTGACTCTTTTAATAATAAGAAATGGTCCAATAAATTTGGGTCCCAGTCTAGCCGAGGATTGTCGAAGCCTGATGTTGCGAATTGACAACCACACCTTGTCTCCCACCTTAAAAGTGCAAGGACGTCGGAGCCTGTCAGAAAATTTCTTTTCTCGAAAGGCCGCTTTTCTGAGAGCAAGGTGCACTTTTTTCCAAATTGCTCTGAGATGGGAGGTCAATGCCAGCGAGGAGACTGGAGAATGATGAAAAAAAGAATTAGCTCTGGGGTGAAAACCAAAAACTGAAAAGAATGGAGACTCTTTAGTGGAGGAATGACAGGAATTATTGTAAGCAAATTCAGCCAAAGGAAGAAACTCGGACCAATCATTCTGGAGTTTGGCTGAATACAAGCGTAGATATTGTTTTAATGACTGGTTAACTCGTTCGGTTTGCCCGTTGGATTGTGGGTGATAACCGGATGTTAATGACAGTTTCATCTTTAATGAAGCACAAAAACATCTCCAGAATTGTGCGATGAATTGTGGACCCCGATCAGAAACAATATCAGTGGGTAACCCATGAAGCCTAAACACATGGCGGAGGAACAAAACTGCCAACCCTTGAGCAGAAGGCAATCGGGGAAGAGCAATAAAATGAGCCATTTTACTAAAACGGTCCACTACCACCCATATGACTCGGAATCCGGCTGAAAGGGGAAGGTCAACCACAAAATCCATGGAAGTATGAGACCATGGCCTGAGAGGGACACTTAAGGGCATAAGTTGCCCGATAGGCAAGGAACAGGGAACCTTATGCTGTGCACAAACCTGACATGAAAAAACAAATTCCCTAACGTCTTTAGACATACTAGGCCACCATACTGAGCGAGAGACTAACTCCAATGTCTTAGTGATTCCCGGATGCCCTGAAACCTTGTTGTCATGGAATTCAGTTAAAACAGTAGCTCTCAAAAATTCAGGAACGTAAAGACGACCAGCAGGAGTAAATCTAGGAGCTTGGTGTTGAAGCTGGTTTAACTGGGTAAATAAATCCTGTGTGAGGCCTGCCCGGATGACCGAAGATGGAAGTATTGGGGTAACAACAGGATTGTTATTGTGAACCGGAAGAAAACTACGTGACAGGGCATCAGCTTTAGTATTCTTGGAACCAGGCCTGAAAGTGATTATAAATTTGAAACGAGTAAAAAATAATGCCCAACGTGCCTGCCGGGCATTAAGCCGTTTAGCTGATTCAATGTATTGCAGGTTCTTATGGTCAGTCAATACCGAAATAGTATGCTTTGCTCCTTCCAGCCAATGCCTCCACTCCTCAAAAGCCCACTTTACCGCCAGTAACTCCCGATTACCAACGTCATAATTGGATTCAGCGGAGGAGAACTTCCTGGACATAAAGGCACAAGGATGTAAGTCCAAAGACACCGGATCCTTTTGAGAAAGGACAGCCCCCACTCCAACCTCTGAGGCATCAACCTCCACAACAAACGGCAATTCCGGATTAGGATGTCTGAGGACTGGAGCTGAGACAAAGGCTTGTTTCAGGGCCCGGAAGGACAACTCAGCTTCATGCGACCAGTTGGTAGGATCCGCTCCTTTCTTTGTCAGAGCCACAATGGGAGCAACCAGGTCAGAAAAAGAATGAATGAACCTCCTATAATAATTCGCAAACCCTAAAAAGCGCTGAATTGCTTTTAAATTGGTGGGTTGCGCCCAATTAAGGATGGCCTGAAGCTTCTTAGGTTCCATGGAAAATCCCTGAGGGGAAATTATGTACCCTAAAAAAGATACTTTCGTGACGTGAAATTCACACTTCTCCAGTTTGGCATATAAATGATTCTCACGTAACTTTTGAAGAACCAGACGCACCTGGGTGATATGTTGTTCCATCGATTCAGAAAAAATCAAGATGTCGTCTAAATAAACGACCACGAATTTCCCTAGGAAGTCACGGAGCACATCGTTAATGAGGTCTTGAAAAACTGCTGGAGCATTAGACAGGCCGAACGGCATCACCAGGTATTCGTAGTGACCCGACTGAGTACTGAAAGCCGTCTTCCACTCATCTCCAGATTTAATTCGGATGAGGTTGTAAGCTCCTCTCAGGTCAATTTTAGAAAAAATCACAGCAGAACGTAACTGATCAAAGAGTACAGAAATCAACGGCAAAGGATAGGTGTTTATGACTGAGATTTTATTCAAGGCTCTAAAATCTATGCATGGTCTAAGTGAGCCATCCTTTTTCTCCACAAAGAAAAAACCAGCACTTAAAGGGGATTTTGATGGTCTAATAAAACCTTTCTGTAAGCTCTCCTGAACATAGTCATTCATAGCCGAAGTTTCTGGCCCGGACAATGCATATAATCTCCCCTTTGGCAATGCGGCACCAGGGATTAGCTCAATAGCACAATCATAAGGCCGATGGGGAGGCAGAATGTCCGCATTGCCTTTGGAGAATACATCGGCAAACTCCTGGTATTCCACAGGAATGAGTTCTGGAATGATAGCTGCTACTCTAACTGGAAACGAAATACATTCTTTAGCACAAAAAGTACCCCATTGTGAAATCTCCCCGGACCGCCAATCAATGGTGGGATTATGAAAGGCCAGCCAAAGGTGACCCAGAACAACTGGAACTGCTGGGCAATGTGTTAGATAGAACTCGATCTTTTCGGAATGTAAAGCTCCTACTGTAAGTACTACGGGAGGTGTACAGTGAGTAATAACCCCGTTGGAAAGCGGACTCCCATCTAAGCCATGCATGGTGACACACCTACCCAATGGTAACTGAGGAATGCCTAAGGCCTTAGCCCAAGTTAAATCCATAAAGTTTCCTGCAGCTCCACTGTCAACAAAAGCCGACACCAAAGAACTGAGGCTGCCAAAGGAAACCTTAACTGGGACTAAAAGAGAGTTATTCGAGGAGATAAGCTGCAGACCTAGGTGAAATCCCTCACAATTCACCTGGTCAAAGCGTTTCCCGACTTGTTCGGACAGTTACGAGCAAAATGTCCCTTACCACCACAGTACAAACAAAGACCGGAATTTTGCCTTCTGGCCCTTTCCTCAGGAGACAGCCGGGAGAGACCCATCTGCATGGGCTCCTCTACGTCTTCTGGAATGGAATAAACACAAGGACTTGACCTTACAGGTGTTCCTCTTTCAGCCCTCCGCTCTCTGAGACGACGATCAATCTTAATAGAAAGCTCCATGAGTTTATCGAGAGTCTCAGGAGCGGGGTACTGGAGGAGACTGTCTTTAATAGACTCTGATAAGCCGAGGCGAAACTGACTGCGCAGGGCTGGGTCATTCCAGCCACAGTCGTTCGACCAACGGCGAAACTCAGTACAATAAACCTCTGCAGGATTTCTTCCTTGTTTGAGAGCGCGCAGCTGACTTTCAGCGGACGCCTCTCTTTCTGGGTCATCATACAAAAGCCCTAAAGACTCAAAGAAAGCGTCTACTGACAACAACGCAGGATCCTCTGCCCTTAAACCGAACGCCCAGGTCTGAGGATCCCCCTGGAGTAAAGAAATAATAATCCCAACCCGCTGAGATTCAGAACCAGAGGAAGTAGGTCTTAAACGGAAATAAAGTTTACAGGATTCTTTAAAACTAAAAAATTATTTTCTATCGCCAGAAAAACGGTCAGGCAAATGCATCTTTGGTTCAGGGACTACCTTTGGGGAGCCTCGCAAAAGATCTTCCTGCGACCTCACCCGAAGGGAAAGATCCTGAACCATCTGAGTAAGTTCTTGAATCTGATTGACTAAGAGCTGGCCAGGGTTTGGCCCTAAATCTGTCGGATTCATGAGGCCAAAAATTTTTAACAAAAACTGAATGAGAGGAAAAAATGAAAGCCCTGTTTAATTTTAATTTTTTGGTATGGCCGGTAATAATGTTATGATTCCAGCACTCTGGTCTGAGGAGATCTTTTTGCGAGGACCGGAGCACTGGAACGAAATGCTGGGGAAGGGAGCGGGAATGGAAAATAGCCCCAGCGCCCTAACTCCGTTGTCTCACCCGTGCTGTCGGAAATCCCCTGCGAGACTATGGTTGCTTGAGCCTATGGCAGCCGCGTTTGAAGGGCGGATTATGTCTGCCCAACTCCGATGCCCCCCCAGGTCTTAATGAGAGACAAAGGGAAATCCGAGACAGGGTGATAACAAGGGTCCCTCTGACTAAACAACCAGGCCAGGGGCTACAAGCTAACTTAAAACTAGAATATGTGCGGAAACACCGCCAGGGAAAAGGACAACCAAAATATCCACTTTCCACTTCTCCTACCCGGCACCGCCGAGTTCCAGAGAGGACTTGTGGAAGCGGAACCCTCCGCAAATGCTCAAAAAACAGAATATATAAAGATAAAGCGGCTGAGCCGCAACACACGGCAGAGCTGCAACTCACGGAACACCACTCGATATACAAAGGTGATCAGTCAGGACAACTGGGGACCAAACGACTTCCTGGGATGAGATGACAACTCCCGAATACAGGACTTCTGAGGACAGGAATGACCGGATACAGCAGGACTGGAACAGACTCTCAGCAAACCAAGGCAGCATGCAGGAAGCTATTACCGGCGTCTGTGAGAAGTACTGGGAAGGTATTTAACAGGGAGTCCTCCAATCAGCTGCTTAGAGCCTGATTGGGAATAAATGCCGTGCAGCTGCCTTGCTGCACGGCCAGAGGACAAGTGTGTGTGCTTGTTAATTAGGCCCTGCAAAGGGGAACGCGGTCCGCCTGTGGCGTCCCCGTTGCTAGGGTCCGTGCGGCTCAGCGCGCCCGGCGTCTAGCGTTGCTAGGGAGCCGGCGGCTGAACGCGCACGGCGTCCCAAGTTGCTAGGCACCGGGCCGCGCGGACATGCGGACCCCGGCGCCTAACAATTTGAGTATCCGTAGTATTTGTAGATGAATAGAGACCTGAGAATTATTTGCACTACAGTATTTATAATTGATGCATGGATGCATGTATATGTTCCCTGGCTAGAGAATTTGAAGGGAGCCTTGTTATTGTCAAAGAGAGTGTACTGATAACCAACTTGTTAGTGTACATAGGGCCTAATTCAGACCTGATCGTAGCTTACCCAGACATGCGGGGGGACGCCCAGCACAGGGCTAGTCCCCCCCACATGTCTGGCTCTAACTCCCCCCCCCCCCCGCACAAGTACAAAAGCATTGCACAGCGGCGACGCTTTTGTACTTGACGAGTAGCTCCCTACCTGCGCAGCTCCTGTGCGCTGGCAGGGAGCCTACCCGTTGCTGCCTGGGTCACAGCGGCTGCACGGTCCGGGCATGCCTGCGTTGCCCGGACCACGCCCCCAAAATGGCGGCCAAATGCCGCCAGCCCGCCCCCTCCCACCCAGAGACCGCCTCTGCCTGTCAATCAGGCAGAGGCGATCGCTGGGCTGAGAATGCCATCAGCTGGCTGGCATGCGCCGGCGCACTGCGGCGCATGCGCAGTTCAGACCTGATCGGCTGCTGTGTAAAAACGCACAGCAGCGATCAGGTCTGAATTAGGTCCGTAGTTGCCAATATCTGGAGATCACCGTCCTCTTAAATAAACAAGTTCTCCGAAGAGGCACTTGTTTGAATCACCCTTTGTGTGGTCCAGTCTTCCTTACTTTTTGAACCATTCTCAAGAACCTGAACCGGGTGGGAGAATTTAGTTACCAGGTAAAGCAGAACGTCACTCTTAGAAATCACACCGGCACCATCCTGCAACAGGAGGACCTTGAAAGACACATCCCTAAAGGTACATTTAAGCCTTATTAAAGTAAGCACATTAGTTTATGGGCACATCCTAGACATCTTTGTCACATCTCTTTTCCCTTTCCTGGTGCATTGAAGTCTTATAGGAAAATTTCAATATCAGATGGCCCTTGGACGTATTCTTTATGTGTTTTGTATATTAACGATCTTACACTATTGTGATTTCTTCTCTTATGTTTTGATTGGAGAAAAATCATTGACAACACAACTGGAGTATCATCCAAGCGATGTAGCTCATTTTTACAGTATTTCACTGATTAAAACCATTGCCTCTACTAGCTACCAGATTTTTTCTGGAGTTAATTAAAATAAATCTCACATTAATCTACAAAAAAAAACCCATCTTTCATTCTTGTCCCCCATATGCAATAAATAATGGCATCATAGTTTCAGAATATTATGACATACAATTCTAATATACATGTCATCTATGTGCAATTAGTGGCCCTGCAGATGTATATTAACAGCAGTGTCCAGAGTTACAGCACCGCATCGCCCCAAAAAAAAGACAGAGAAGAGCCACGGTAAAAAGAGGAGCAGCCGGAAGGCATTGAAGAAGGTGACTGTGGGATGGAGCTGGAGAAACCCTGGGGGATGTCAAGACAGAAGGAAGCTGGGGACGCTTGGGGGCTGTCGAGATAGAAAAGGGCTGTAGCTGCAGCTGGAGAGACACTGGGGAGGAACGGAAAGAAACATTGGGGCTGTGGAGATACAAGGGTGCTCTACTTTTTGAAAGTGAGGGGTATGTTATCATGCCTCCCGGATTTGCCCATCCTCTTGTTCTGTATTTTGCCAAAAGAAAGATGGCAACCCTAGCAGCCACATGCACTGCATGTTAGTGGTACAAATGCCGTCATGTTGTAGTGGGCTTGTTTGTCCCCCAAGATAAATTATTTGAATTTAGTAGTGACCTCTGCATTTCCCAGACCAACGCTGGAACTTTCCATTGCCAAACTAGTTAAAGTTATAAGCAAAATCCTGTCGGCCAACTCTTTTGTCTCATAAGAAACTGCTACATGCACATGTCCGTTTAATAGGAGCTTTCACCTGTGTCAGTCTGTGTGCAGGATTGATGTGATAGCAATGTTCTATTATGCAGTGACTTGGTGGATTTAGGCTCCCATATACAGGCTTTGTTTGCTGATCTACAGCCACAATGTTTGAAATGCTACCAAGCACAAGCTATTCATTTTTCTCCTTAATACCAATGTCATGACAACCACCACATGACCTGCCTCAAACACACCACTGTCTCCAGGGTTTCTCTCCCCAGGCTCTGATCCTCTGTCTCAGTCACTCATTTCAAAGTTTGCAGGCTGGGGAGGTAGCTAAGCTTCACTGTCAGGATGCACAGAGCCTATCAGCCAATATTACCATGTGGTAATAAATACTTGCAGCAGAAATGGGACAAAACCTACTATGATGAGCATAAGAGAAAGGTATGTTAGCTAGTTATAATAATAAAGCAAATTAACTAATTTCACACACTTGGTTTCTCTGAGATCTTTGACCTGTATGTATCACAATATAAATTTTTAGTTGCATTATATATAATCCAAGTATTTTCATGAATTTAGTTTGTATTGTTTAATATTGGCAACATTTCTGAGGTTGTTATAAAAAATAAAAAGCATTTAACACTTGTTTCTCAATGAAGCTGAATGACTGTTGAAATTCCATGAGTGGATATGTACAAATCAATTTAAAAAACAAACAAACCTACTGTTCTGGCTACAAGGTGATTCGCTGAATAAACAGCTTGTCTTTCATAGCAAGTTCAGAAGCCTTTGCTAATTATAATGCTCAGTCTCAGCACCAAGCTGATAAATTGCATTTTAAATATAAATGACTGTCCTCCTTATATCAATAAAATGAACATTTTGGTACTGATGTAGTGAGTACTATGCCAGTTTGTGCAGCATATGTTGAGTCATTTTGCTCAGATGGCGTACACGCATATATACGCAATTGCACAGCTGCATGTTGCTGCCACATATATCCTTCTTGACCTATAAACGTGTAATGTGTAAGTCTGTAAATTGTCAGACTTGTAGATTTCTTTTAAGTCTGTTCAAATGGGTGGCACTTGATACACCAGCTATTGGGATCCCGGCGCTCAGCATACCGGCGCCGGAATCCCGACTGCTGGTATACCGTCAACTATTCTCTCTCTTGGGGTGTCCACGACACCCCAGGAGGGAGAATAAACTGCGCCCGCAACGTGGCAAGCGCAGTGAGCCCGTAAGGGGCTCTTTTGCGCTCTCCACACTGTCTGCATTTCGGCGGTCGGGGTCCTGGCGCCAGTATGCTGGGCACCGGGATCCCAAGCGCCGGCGATTTATATTACACCCGTTCAAATTGTATTCACTTTTCATCTAGTCTGCTGTATGCCTTCATATCACTTATATCACTTACCTAATTATCTGTGTTGTCACTTATACAGTACATATTTAAATTATAAAATATGGGTGCTATGTAATATATATTGCTAGTGTTTATAAACAATATTTTGATTGCATGAAAAATGGCGAAAGTTAAATAATACCAAATAATACATGTCTACTGCTCATGCGTCTGAGCCATACTGTGCATGTGCCATAGTAGTCTTGAGATGGCGGTGGCAGTGTGGATTTAGAGCCTTATTCAGGTCACATTGCAAACATGATGTGACCGCAATTTTTGAGGGTGGTGGGTAGCGCGCACGCTCTGGTCCCATCCTGCGCTTGCAGTTAATGCAATTGGATCGCATTAACTGCGAATGCCTCTGCCTGAATGACAGGCAGAGGCGTTTGCGGGGCAGGTGGGTTGCGTTCGCTTACTGTTGTGTGGGCAGCACGAGGGAAATGGGGGCCTGTCGGCTGCATGTTGTCACACGCAGACGCTCCGATAGGGAAAAATGGCTGCACCGGCAGGGTCTTACCTAGTTTCTGCCAAGCACTAATTATGGTGCGATCGCAGTTAGAGCGTGGTCACAGTTGGTGGGCGGCAGGTAGTATGCTGAGCGGCCTTGCCCTGTGATGGATGGCCCCCAGCATGGGGAGTACAGAGAGGGATCCAAGTTAGGAAGAGGGAAAGGCCGGCGCGAGGAGCGACTGGTGAGGCGGGCCAAAGAGCGGTAATCGCCTCTGTAAGTATTCTCTCTCTCTCTCTCAATGTGTAAAATGGGGACACCTGCCATAATGTGTGAAATGGGGACTCTTGTCTGCCGTAATGTGGAGATTTAATGTATCAAGGGCATTGCAGTGTGTGGTATAATATGGTCTCAGTTGTGACTGTCCAATGGTGCAACCAATGCTGCGTCTTTGGATGCAAGTGATGGACTTGAGAAGCTGCCAGTGGGCATCTTATTACAAAAGACAGCTCCTGTGGTGTTAGTATATGTTCTCAGATCCACTGTGACCGAAATCACAGCAGGAGACGATTTTTGTCCACTTCTGAATCAGGTCCTATGTGTTATATCATTAGCATGTCTTGCCAATTATTGGAAATATTTTACTAACAATTCCACAAATATTTTGTACAGAGCTATAGTAATAGCAGGACGGGAAAGTAGATCAATGCTGAATTTACAATAATGGGCTGATAATTCTATTCACATCCAAACTAACTTAAAATGTGGCAGCAGCCATTACTACATTATACTTAAGGGACGTTACTCATCTCATTCTCTCCATTCTCTAGTATTATTAGATTTAATTAGGAATGTTTCCAAACTTAGGCTAATTACAATGAATAGTAAATTAATTTCTCTTTCCTACAATCATATTTATTTTTTCCCAGCAAGAAATAATATGACTTCAATATAAAGAGTTTCCATAAAAAAAACAAAAAACAAAAACAAATACTTCATACTCAAAAATGTAACTACACAAACATTTATGGCCTGATTCTTTTGCTGGTCACTGACCATACCGCTTGGTGCATCTTTAGACGCATCATCCAAACTTGCACCAGCCCTATGGCAGGAGCAGATTTTCTGTCTGATTGTGGCCTCCTTTGTGATGGAATAAGTGTCTGTTGTGTATGCAAACATTTTAGCAAAACACCCACAACATTCCCATAAGACGGATCATCTCAATAGCCACATTCCAACCACCGACCAATTAATTTTCATTGTTGTGCGTGTGTCAGGAAATCGCATCTGCAACTCGCAAACAGAATGCATCGGCAGTGCACACAACTAGTATGTCCGGCAATGACATAGCATGCGACTTATAATCAGGCATTCAGTGTTGTAGTGCTTTTTGTACTAAAAAACCCCTCAAATTGGTGATATATTGAAGCTTGGAATCAGAACGAATGCATGGTTGCAGCAGGTTTGGGCTATGTATATGTCATAGTGGGCTCTGCCAAACTCACCATCTATGGCTATACTGTGTCATTCAATTTTAATGTCAGACCCTGTAACAATGAAATTCTGTACATTCTGTGGGAGAGAAGCCACTGAGAACAGTCAGTAACCGCTCTGTCAGTTGCCAAGTGTTTTCTTGTACAGTGACGCTTCTGTGTGCTGTACGCTATATGTACAGAATTTTCAGAGATCTTTCTGCTCAAATTCAGTCATTATATATATATATATATATATATATATGTTTGTGTGTACTGTAAATATGATTAAGTTCACATTATGCAGCATTGTAGTATCCCAGTTCACATTATGCCACACAGTGACCCCGGTTCACATTATGCCACACACTATCCTTACTGGTTGTTGAGGGTCTCCTGCTTACCGCACTGCTTCACCTAGGCAGCTCTCTTATTCCCTTTGTGCTTCTCGTGTTGAATCTGCTGCGCACCATCCACTGGGAGGCAGTGGGCTGGTAGAAAGGGTTAAGGGGGGTACTCACGGAGCGATATTCTAAGCAATGTGACTAGATTGCTTAGATTTTAAGCATGATCGCTCCGTGTGTACCCCTCACAGGGATAGCGATGCACAGCCCCGCGCATCGCTATCGCTGCTGCTAGATTGGCCTGCCATGCAGGCCAATCTAGCAGGTTGCTCATTTCACCAGCTGGGTGAAATGAGCGCGCCCCCCCCCCCCATCTCCCCCCGCACGCTCAGCACACATCACGCTGTGCAGAGCGGTGGGAGAGATGTGTGCTGAGCGGTTCACTCAGCACACATCTCTCCCACATTGGCCCGTGAATACGGGCCTTTAGTCTTCAAACTGCTTGCCACAATCTAGTGCATACAATACACATGGCAAGTAGTTTGTACACTGTCCCTTTCTGTATTCACTACTGTGTGAATTGTTCTTACAGTGGCATTCTGCACTGATGCCAATGTCTGATGGATGCAGTAGAGGTGGGCTCCAAAGCAACAGCAACATTTGTGCCCACTATAGTTACACCCCTGACTGTTGGTGTGCCAAACCTGCGTTTTCCTGTGTGCACCTTTCTGCTGTGACCATAGGTTGATGCTTAGTTACTGACTGCAGAATGCCACTAACCTCGGCCTGTTACTAGACTTTGTTCTGACCATTGCCTATTCCTTATTTATTCCACCCTTGTATTCTGCGCCTAAACCGGTATCCGGTCTCTAGGTCGACCACTATTGGTCGACAGTAACTAGGTCGACAGGATCTCTAGGTCGACATGTTCTAGGTCGGCATGTCAAAAGGTCGACACTAGTTTTTCACAATTTTATGGGTGTCCACGACACCCATAGAGGGAGAATAGAACCTGTGGCAAGCGAAGCGAGCCACCGTGCCCACAGTGTGGCGAGTGCAGCGAGCCCGCAAGGAGCCTTGATGCACTCGCCGGCTGTCGGCATTGTGGCGGTCGGGGTGCCGCTATCGTATAGTGACAGTCGACATCCCGTACGCCGGGATCCCATACCGATCCCGACACCTCCTACGATGTTGTTTTCATCTCATCTCCTCATCAATACTATTCCTACTTAAAACTGAAGTTCAGGGGCATTCAAGTTCCTGTAAACATATAGCACTTTATGGCAAAGGTGCTTTCCTATAAGTGAAGAGTTCACAATACGGTTCTATGGTCTTATCAACTTAACTAGCTACTATCCCATCAAAATGACTGAACCACATAACAGCAATGTCGGCGCTGGCTGCTGTGTGCGCCTGAATGGACCAACACTTGAATTGCTTTGTCGGGCGCCATCTATTGGTGCCGGTGTGAAGACACTTGAATTCCCCATAGAGGTGAGGAGCAGCGTTAGCCTTTCTATTATATAGAGTTAGTATTGTCCTAAAAAAAAAATAATCAAGGTGCATGGCAGGACCAAAATTGATTTTGTGTTTCATGGGCTTAAAAACATTTATTGGGCTTAAAAACATTTATTAAATGTTCGAATCAATCTCACTTAGATCTCAGTCCTGCTTTAAGTACGATGGTTGTGAACTGAAACCTGTCACTACTTCTATTTTACTGAATAGCATTTACTGATAATGTGTCAGTTATGATAACTGTGGTAGTGTGGTTAGTGACATTTACAGTATATAATAACAGACGTACACAAGAACTAATTCTTCAAACACTGTATGACTTCTTCCCGGCTGACTTGGTTTGCGCGTTGAGTTCTTTGACTAAAGTGGCAAGAGGCAGATAAGTGTTATGTCAGTGTACCAGATATAACTACTAAGTGTGAATATCAGCAATGTTTCCCACTCTCTGCATGTGGCAATTTTTTAAACTCTACTTTTAACATAATTATCCTCTTTCATACAACTAATTGCCTGTTTTGTTCTTTGTTTTAAAGAACCCTTACAAAACTGTATCTTAGCTAAAATTGTTCTGTATCTTAGCTCTATTGTTCTATTGTTATATGTATTTTGCCTGAAATTCAATTGAATCCAAAAACCATTCTCCATTTTTCAGATATAAGATAATATGAAATCTGCAGGCTGTTACTCAATTGATCCTGTATATCATTTGCCACAGAGGTCTGGGTCCTGTGTATGTGGAAATCCCTTTATTAGTAATACTG
Organism: Pseudophryne corroboree; assembly: GCF_028390025.1. Lineage (NCBI taxonomy): Eukaryota > Metazoa > Chordata > Amphibia > Anura > Myobatrachidae > Pseudophryne > Pseudophryne corroboree. The sequence goes on from NC_086445.1 coordinate 400,903,330, forward strand.
GTGCTGACACATGCCTGAGGGAAATCTATTTCTAAGACAACACAAGGAGAATGCAAATTGTTTTTTTTTCACAGCACTCATGGAAGGAGGAAGTCTTGTCCTGCAGCTTTTATTTGTCACTTCAAAGTGACACTATGACTATTAATGTTCCTAAAGGGCATCTTTACACTAGCTCCATGGGAACACTACACAATATACATCATTACACACATCAGTGTCAAGAGCGACAGTGACTACTGTAAACTAGCTGATCGGTATTATCAGTGGAAGATATCAATATATATTAATTAAAAAGTTGCATTTTCAATGTAATATTAAAAAATGATTGAGCAACTTCATAAATGTAAAAATGTTTTTAAATAATAATAACTCTAGCTAGGTGCATGTGCATTTAACACTGTTTGCTAATATTTGTATTTAATTTGTATATTGAACAATAAAAATGATGTATTATATTATAAGGTGTATATATGTATTAAAGTTTGGGGTTATAAAAGTGGAGATGTTGCCCACAGCAACCAATTAGATTGTAGCTATTATCTTCTAGAAGGTGCTAGATAAATGATAAGTAGAATCTGATTGGTTGTTTTGGGCAACATCTCTACTTCTTCTACTTCTATTAGTGGCTATGGGCAATGTGCACTTTTATAAACCTGCACTTTATTAAATATACCCCTAATAATCCATTTATTGATACATTATTCCTAATACTTTTAAACAGACTAATGAGAATTCCTAAAACAAATTTAAAGTACAATTTTTACCGTTGCAAATTGTAAAACTATGGGGTCTATTTATGAAGCAGCTTTTTGCCAGAGAAAGGGGTTATCGCCACTTCCTCCTATTAGCAACAGTGATATCACAGAGAAATCCCTTTCCATTGCAGTCCCTATATTTTCACAGAATACCACCACGTCCCCATAGTCTGCTCAGTTTAATTTAACTTTTATCAGAACAAATTAGGTTCTGTCTACTGGGAGGTAACTTGACTCTGTCTACAGGCAGGGCCGGAGCTTCCACTAGGCAGCTTTAGGCAGCTGCCTAGGGGCGCCGGGACCTGAGGGGGCGGCCTGCTGCAGCTGCCTAAAAAAGGTAGCATAGTCCTACCTTTCACAGCCACTGCAATCCCCCAGAACTCGTATCTTACAGTAGCCGTGACTGCTAAGCTCCCGTATTGCAGCCTCCAGCTCCACCTCCACCCGGCACAGGCAGTAACTTTGACAGCTCCTGGAGTCCTGGCTGGGGGTGACATGCAGCACTGCTCTTCATTCCAGGCTCTTTCACAGACTACTCAGTTCCAACTCTGCACTGCAGCCTGCAGGTAAGGTGGCTGCACAGTGCATTCTCTGCATTGATAAGGAAAGAGGGCGAGAGCAGCGGTGTGGTGACAGGGTGGGGGGAGGAGATAAGGAGCAGGCATGCACACAGTCTGGGGGGATGAGCAGCAGCATGCACACAGATTTTGGGGGGATAGAACAGCAGACATTTAACAGAGTAGGGGGGAGGGGGTGAGAGCAGCATGCCTTTCATCTGAAGGATGGGTAGGGGGAAGGGGCAGAAGGCAGAAGTTTTGCCTAGGGTGCCGAGTAACCTTGCACCGGCCCTGTCTACAGGTGTCAATATGTTGTTGTTGTATATTGGGCCCGATTCAGACCTGATCGCTGTTGTGTGAAATTTTCACAGCGGGCAATTATCGAATGACTGCGCATGTGTATGCATCGCAAAGGTGTTCGCAAGGTGATTGACAGGAAGAAGACGTTTGTGGGTGGTAACTGCCCATTTTCAGGGAGTGTCAGGAAAAACGCAGGCGTTCCCAAGCGTTTTCAGGGCGGGTGTGTGACGTCAGCTCAGGCCCTGATCAATCAGCCTGTTTGTATCGCACTGTAGGAGTAAGTCCTGGGCTACGCACAGACTGGAAAAATCATTAGATGATGAGTGAGTTGTGGACGGATTGGCAGATGTCTGCGGTCTGGCGGAATTTTTGCACGGCATACACATGCATTCGCACACTTGCACGGGGCAGGTTTTCATTCTCCCTGGGCGGCGACTATCTGATGGCAGACCTCTGCAAACTTGCAGCACAGTGACCAGGTCTGAATTAGGCCCATAATTGGAAACATTTCTGTATACTGGTGAAAATGAAAAGGGTTGTGTGGTCTTAAGAAGCAATCAGATGTTTGGGCTCATTACCTAAATAACAGTGCTATGGTTAGGACTGCATTTTCCTTTACACCAGAATTGCCTTTCAGCGATTCTTTTGAAACATGAAAAATATGAAATAAATAAATACGTAAATGTAAAATTTCTAATTCAATGTACAGTATACATACATTATTTTCCAATGTTAAATATGTCAGGATGTCAACTTTTACTCTATTTGCTGTATATTTGAAAAACCATGTGGTAAAACTTTGTTGTTATGATTGACAACATGGAACAAAAATATATACTGTAATACTGTACGTACAGTACTGAAGTTCTTACTGCCATAATGTAATATGTTTAGTCCTGTACATTATTTCTACCCAGCAACCTTATATGTATTAAGCTTACCACATGCAGGCCAGTTCTGTAACTGGCCCAAGCACAGAGTGGCAGCATCCATTTAGCCACAGATGTAAGTAGCAAGTTTGGATGTTTGGATGTTTGCATACAGTTTTCAGACAGAGGGGCTGACCCTGATTGGCACATTGCTGAGTCCACTATAGTGTCTTTTGTCGTAGTCACATCTGTGGCATTATGCTAATGCTAGTATTAGCCCTTTCCGTGGTGTACAAGCGTGCATCTGGCTGTGCAAGACTGGGAAGCCCAGTTTAGATGCAACCATTGGTTGCACCATCAAAACTTGCTAGATGAACAATCTCCGTCAGAGTATCGCCTCCAAATAGAGAGATTCAGTGAGTCCGCAACCAGTTCAGCAACACGTCCACAAGACTCCCAGAACACCCCATAAGACAGTCCGAATATAGCCATCTCCTGGTCAACACCCAGGAACACCCAATACATTTATAATACATTTTGGACACAGTGCATCTCAACTGCGAGTGCGTCCCTGTGTGTACACATTGTAATGCATGATTTTTGTGCATGCATAGCTGCGGAAGGTTACGCCATACACATTGACACTGCGTGCGACTCAAAATCAGGCCAAGAATCTCATATAATACTGCTGTCAGCAAATGATTTCACACAGAGACAGCAGTCACATGCCAACCGCCTCTTCAAGCATACCTGAGTTTAATTGCTGTTGGTGATCATGATCATTTTGTGGCCACAAACATGGTCATTTTGGGTTAATCTGCCTATATTACGATGCTTTCGCAGTATGTGTGGCAAAATACATGTCTATGTGCAGACAAGGCCACCTGAACAGTACAAGGTTGTACAATATGGAAGCGGGAACATTGATCCCTATAGAAACACATGCACACAGAGCTCATACTAGACTAAATACTGGAGGGAGGGAGGTTCAGGGGAAATTTAAGGAAAAATTACCTCACAGCAATAGTAGTGGATAAGTGGAAAAGCCTCCTGTCAGAGGTAGTAGAGGCTAAGACAGTAGAGCAATTTAAACATGCTTGGGATAGGCATATGATTTTCCTTACAAAGGACTAACAGGTTTATTCATGAAGCAGTGAAACGAGTGGAGAAGTGAGCCAGTGGAGAAGCTGCCCATAGCAACCAATCAGCTGCTATAAATAATTTTAGAGAATGCACATGATAAATGTTACTTCAAAGCTGATTGGTTGTCATGGGCAATGTCTCCACTGGCACAGTTCTCCACTCTTTTTACTTCTTCATGAATAGACCTCTAAGGATCAAATAGGGATGAGGAGAACAAAAGGATAAAAAAAGTGACAGACTAGATGGGCCAAGTGGTTCTTATCTGATGTCAAATTCTATGTTTGTAAGTAGTACTCATGTTCCATCCAGTGCTAACATTAATGCTGTGTATTCTCCTCCCCTGGAATTTGTTCAGAGGAGCACTTTGGCCTGCCGTATCGCTGGCTTTTTAGGAGCATGCCAAAGGCAGTGACTGTGTCTTCTGACGCAAATTCACTGGCTTTGGAGCTTACTTTCGGTGAACATTCTGATCAACCTATGGGTTGCTCTGATGTTCAACGCGACGTTGCTGATAGTGGAGATAGATTCAGAGATGTATGCAAACATGGTGGTTTATTTACATCTCCAAAGTTTTCAGATCAGCACATGTGCAGGCAGGGGCGGATCTAGACTTTTCATTAAGGTGAGGGGGGGGGGGGGGGGGGGCGGTTTAAGAATTAATTGTGACTCCTCCTTCTCTACTCATACCTCCTCCCACTCCCAGCCTCCATTTGCAGTCCCCACTCTTTTGAGCTCTGGTTTCCATGTGATAGTTAACATCGATTACAAGCTCCATTTGGGTAGGAACTAATGTCAAGGACTTAAATAGTTGTTTTGACCATTTTATAGGTGTTTATGCAAAACATTCCTGCCTACACACAAAAATAAAAAGGCGGATCACCCCAATTACTGCCAAATCAGCCTAAAACTTGTATAATGTGTTCCTAGCTTAGGCTGCAAGTGGATATGCAGCTGAGGTGTAAATAACTGTAAACTGCCCATAGTTGGTGAATGTGACATTATGTAGCCGCAGATGCTAAAGATTGTGGGATAGGTCCACAGAGCAGAGCTGCATGCAACTCAAGAGTCTGGCCCAGTAAGGGCAGGATCCTGCATCTGTCTCTCAGCAGTACCAGGCATAAGTACACTGTGTGTGCACTTCCCTGTGATCATCCCGTCTGGGAGGGAGGGAGAGAGAGAGAGAGAGAGAGAGAGAGAGAGAGAGAGAGAGAGAGACTGCCCTCGTCAAGTTAAAGGCATGAGGTACTGCAGCTGCCCAGGCACATGTACCTGCTGCTACAGTGCATGATGGGGGATGCTCAGGAAGAGCAGGGTACAGTAACTAGTGTAAGGTGACCTGCAGGAAGACTAAAAAGTCTATTTATCACCATAAACTAGACCAAACTCGCCCTGCGATAATTGAGTACATTGCATGGATGTATCAATTATCGCATGCAGAGACAGAGCTTGCGGGCCTCTCCGCAGCGTCATCGGGGTATTATTCCCGTAAAAGATACCCCAATGTCCTACTGTGCATGCGCCGCCAGCCGTCGCTACTACCCCGCCGCAAAAATCCCCCCTCCCCCGGATTCTATAGTTACCAGTCGCAGGAGCCAGTGTCCTGCGACTTTCCAGTGCTCACCAGATTGAAGACTCTCTGTTGCTCACCTCCCGACCTCCAGCAGCCCTCTCAGCACTTTGGATTTTGTATGAATGCCGCTCTGCTGCTTTCCTCTCACTTGCTGTCTGCATGGTATTTCCTGGCTGGCCATGGCTGTGTGCTGCGGTGCACTGGGCCTGCAGTGTTGTGCCAGCTATGGGATGGGGCTGCCACCAGTGCCAGGGGACTGTGGAGGCAGATGGGCACCAGGATTGGGGCTGGGCCTCCTACTGCTGCTTGACACAAGAAACTTCCCTGTATGAGGTGCGCCAGTATCAGCAACCCCTCTCACTCACTGTAGCGTCCTAGGAAGTGGTCACTGCCATGCCATTGGTGCCTGTCACTGCTGCCCTGCACTCTACTGGCTGCCAGGGTAGCAATCCTATTAGTCGGCTTTGTCCTGGCTTAGCCTCATGTTATCTAGAGTAACGGTGGACTGACAGACTGCCCAGAACTGTAACAAGATCAGTAAGTACGCATGGATGTTCCTGCATGTTATGGGGGGCAATCGCCCTCTTCACCCCCCTCTAAATCCGCCAGTGTGTGCAGGATCAGTACTGTGTATGTGCAGATTTCTGTCTGCGATGATGGTTCCATAGCATCAATGCCCCATAAGGGAGGTGAAAGCAGTGGCTTTCCAATAACCACTGCATACCCCATGGTCAGGGCCGGCTCTAGGCATGTTCGAATAGAGCGGCCGCGCAGGGCGCCACCCTTAATGGGCGCCGCGCGCTGGCGCCGCCATATTCGAACATGGAGCCGGCCCTGCTCTGCAGCATTGTGTGACTTGAGTGCGCTATACGCGCTGAACGGCGCCGGTGTCTAACGTCAGACGCCGGCGCTGCGCAGCGCGCACAGCGCACTCAAGCGCCTTGGACTTGGAGGCTTCCTGGCCGCCCGCCCGCCAGCACCCCCGCACCCGGACCCGGACCTGCACTGCCGCACCCGGACCCGGACCTGCACTGCCGCACCCGGACAGCAGTACTCCTCCCCCTCCAACGCCGCAGGTATTTGGGGGGGGGGGGGCTGAGTGAATCATTTATGGATGGCACTGTGGGGGCATTTATCTGGCACTGTGGGGGCGTTTATCTGGCACTGTGGGTGCATTTATCTGGCACTGTGGGGACATTTATGTAGCACTGTGGGGGCATTTATGTAGCACTGTGGGGGCATTTATGTAGCACTGTGGGGGCATTTATCTGGCACTGTGGGGGCATTTATCTGGCACTGTGGGGACATTTATCTGGCAATGTGGGGGCATTTATTTGGCACTGTGGGGGCATTTATCTGGCACTGTGGGGGCATTTATCTGGCACTGTGGGGACATTTATGTAGCACTGTGGGGGCATTTATGTAGCACTGTGGGGGCATTTATCTGGCACTGTGGGGGCATTTATCTGGCACTGTGGGGACATTTATCTGGCACTGTGGGGACATTTATCTGGCACTGTGGGGGCATTTATCTAGCACTGTGGGGGCTTTTCTGTATCTACATATCTGGCACTGTGTGGCCATTTATGTATCTGGCATTGCTGGGGGGCATGTCATGTGTTGCTGGCACTGCTGGGGGGCATGTCATGTGTAGCTGGCAGGGCTGGGGAGCATATCATGTAGTGTTCCCGCTAGGCGTCTGTGGCTAGGCAAAGTGTCTAACGTGCTCTGCCTGGCGCAAAGTGTCTAACGTGCTCTGCCTGGCGCAAAGTGTCTAACGTGCTCTGCCTGGCGCAAAGTGTCTAACGTGCTCTGCCTGGCGCAAAGTGTCTAACGTGCTCTGCCTGGCGCAAAGTGTCTAGGAGGTTCTACCTGGTGCAGTGTGTATTAACTGCACTACTGTGTGGTGTAATGCGAATTGCCACTATTATGTGGCCACGCACCTTCCCCACGAAGCAACGCCCCTAAATTTTTGCTGCGCGCCTTCGGCTAGCACTGTCCATGCTTTACCATGTAGGTAGATGAGCACCAAGCATTACAGTATGTACATCATTTTGCCCTCCTAACTTAAAAATGTGCCCTCCCTGCCCTAAAAAGTGAACACTATCGTGTAGCTGGCACTGCTGGGGGGCATATTGTGTGTAGCTGGCACTGCTGGGGGGCATATCATGTCTATCTGGCACTGCACATTGTGTATCTGGCACTATACTGGAGACATTATGTGTATCTGACACTATACTGGAGACATTGTGTGTAAGGAACACTACTGTGGCTGTTATGTGTAAGGCTGCTAATTGTGTGCGTAGAGGGGGTGTGAAAACATATTTATTTATAATCTAATAATAAGAAGTTCTGAGGCCACGCCCACTTTTCAAGAGGTCACGCCCACTTTCCCTGGGACGCGCGCGCCATCGGCGCGCGCATAATGGGGGGGGGGGGGGGCGCTTTTACATGTTTTCGCTCAGGGTGCTAGTAGGCCTGGAGCCGGCCCTGCCCATGGTGGCTTGGAGGTGCTTGGTGGCTTGTGGTTACACAACTACCTGGACCTAGAGAAACTTCTCTTCCTGATGCGCCTGCCCCCATTGAAAATGACCCTCCCAAAATGACTACCATCTCAGAGGAGACAGTTAATAAGGATGCTAGAGGAGGCGGTGGGCATTTTGGGAGGGACATTTTTAATGGGGGCAGGCACAACAGGACCATAGAGAAGTTTCTCTAGGTCCCAGCAGTATGGTAACAAAAGCCCTCGCAGACCCCCCAGTGCCCACAAGTGACCCAGCATCTTCATAGGCCCGTGACGGCCGGAGGGGGGAGATCTCTTGACAATGAGCAGATCCCCTGACAACAAGCAGAACAGGTGCGACTGGACCACAGACCTGAGGCAGCCAGGGAATCCCCTGACAATGAGCAGGTACCATGGGATGTAGGGGAGGGGTACGCCTGAAACTATTTGGGCGGGGGGAGGGCTAATTTATAGTTACATCAGTAGGGGAAGGGGTGGCAGAAGCCAACATTCTAAAAAACTGGGTGTACCGAAGCCACTGGCTGCATCCTTGGCTGCATCCTTCACTGGTGCTGGCCACATGAAACACCAGCCATCTTGCGTAACCTGACGGTAACTCAGATGACGGATGTTCACACACAGTGATCTGATGCTGCGTTTTCACAAGCAGCAGCGGATCACAGAAGCCTCCAGGGGAAGTCTGTTTATACAAGACGCATCCTTCAGCATTAGGATATTTTGTGGCTTTGTAAGCAGAGGCTGTGCTACTGCGTCCATGTCTGAGTCAGGCCCGTGATGAGATGCAGGCAGGGGCCTAATTCAGAGTTGAGCAGCAAATTTGTTAGCAGTTGGGCAAAACCATGTGCACTGCAGGGGGGGGGGGGGGGGGGCAGATATAACATGGTCACAGAGAGTTAGATTTGAGTGGGGTGTGTTCAAACTGAAATCTAAATAAAGACTAATCACATGTCTTGTCATTCTCATTGGGCACACAGTGTGATTGACAAGAACAACTGCCTCTCATAACATGAAGCACGATATCCAATCAGAGCGAAGGAACCACAGATCAGCCTATTTATTTCTTCACCACAGGAGAAATTACATACACTCTTTCTCCCAGAGGAAGGCCCCCAAGGGCCGAAACGCGTTGGAGCATTTCCCTACACCATCCACAACAGCTGCACGACCGAACAGAAGGAGCGGAACAAGAGACGGAACCCGGTCACGTGACTGAAGACCAGGAAGTGTCTGCAGATCACGGACGACGGCCAAGCATCGAGGAGACAGCCTGCCGCTGACACATCCAGCAAGGGAGAAGGAGATCTGAGGTGAGTCTCTGTAGGTGGGGGAAGTGCGGCAACGAACCACTCTGAGAGTGGTCGCAGTGCGTGCATCTCCCCCTCCAAGACAGGCACCGAACCCAGGCGGACAAGCCTCCGACCTGTGACAGAACACAGTCACAGTGACGGCGGCAGAAGCAGGGGGAGGCAGACCAGTCCAGAGTCCCCTTTCATTCTCACACACCTTCCACTGCTGTATAATTGTCAGTAGCAGAATGTCATTTTAAACAAGTGCACTCAGTTCACACCAGCGGGACGCCGCGGTTTGAATTATATCAAATAGACACTTTTCTCCATTTTCATTTTTTCTTCGTTTTTTCATTCATTCATTTTTTCATTTCATTTTTTACATTTTTTTCATCATTTTTTTCATTTTTTTTCATTGTTTTCATTTTTTTCATTTTTCCATTTTTTCAATTCATTTCTGTATTCATATTTTCACTGTTTATGGACTTCATCATTATACCTAGAATCAAGCATGCTTATGCACAACTAGTAAGAAGGCTTTACACAGCCAAATAGATTGCAATCATAGTATTCGGGAATATTGTTATTAAAATAAATATCACTTTGATAATCAATTAAGCATCTCACCATTTATTACACCAGGTTAGATACATGCAAATCTAAAACCGGGGGTGAGCGCAGTGTGAAAAAATTCTCTGCTTCTTTACCATTATTTTAACAAGTAGGACCAACTTGTTAAACACAAGCAGCACTCCCCGTAACGTTAGCACATTTCTGTGCGCAGTCCACCCAAATCCTATATCTTTCTGAAATCTAAATAAAGCAGCCAGTATTTACCCTGCACATAAACAAAATAACCCACCCAAATGTAACTCTCTCTGCAATTGTTATATCTGCCACACCTGCAGCATACTTGCCTATTCTCCCGGTATGGCCGGGAGGCTCCCGAAAATCGGGTGACCCTCCCGGCACCCCGGAAAAGCAGGAAACGATCTCTGTGGTTTCCCCTGCGCAGCCGCCTACTTAGTGAGTAAAGTGGGTGGTCCGGACAGTCGATGACGCGATTCTTGTTGAATCGCATCATCAAAGCCATGCCCCCTGCAGTATAATGCCGATAATAGCGGCATTACACTGTGGGGGTGTGGCTTAAATGACGCTTTACATCAGCCATGCCACTAGCCCTCCCCAACCCCATTCCGCCTCTGTCCCACTCCCCTCTGCTCGTCACTACCCCGCCACGCCCTCTGCTGAGTTGACCTGGCAGCTCTCTCCCGGAGAGAGACAGCCATAAAGTCGGTAAGTACGAACTGCAGTGCACATGGGGGGTAATTCAGAGTTGATCGTAGATGTGCGAAATTTAGCACATCTATGATCATTTGCTCTTACATTCGGGGGATGCCCCGCATGTCAGGCCCTACCCCCACCCCGCACAAGTACAAAAGCGTTGCACAGCGGCGATGCTTTTGTACCTGACAAGTAGCTCCTTACTTGCGCAGCTCCTGCGCGCTGGCAGGGAGCTACTTGTCACATCCCGGGTCGCAGCGGTTGCGTGTGATGTCACGCCGCTGCCGCAGCCTGCCTCCCGCACGGTCCGGGCACGCCTGCGTTGCCCGGACCGCACCCCCAAAATGGCTGCCCAACGCCGCCGTCTTACCCCCTCCCGCCCAGCGAACACCTCTGCCTGTCAAACATGCAGAGGCGAGCGTTTGGCTGAGATGCCGATAGCATCTCTGGCATGCACATGCACACTGCGGCGCATGCACAGTTTAGACCTGAAAACGCACAGCAGCGATCAGGTCTGAATTAGCCCCATGGTTTTGCCCAACTGCTAACAAATTTGCTGCTGCGATCGACTCTGAATAACCCCCAATATGCCACCTTCAGCGTTACCATAACTGCTCTGCTCTGCTACGTCCACCTCTGAATCTGGATCAGTAATTTTTACTGCAGGAATTATGAATCTGTACTTGATAAAGGTAAACCTGTCACAGTAATTATCCATCCTCTTTAACATGTTCAATTTAAATATGAGTATGTATTCTGTCTTAATTTACATATATGGAATATGGATAGACATAAACAATTAAAAAGTGCAGCATGAATCATGTAATTAAGTAGATCATTTTGTTAGAATATACTCTAGAAAGCTTTCCAGAATAAACAGCATGAGAGTGATTATTGTTGCTTAGCAGCATTGCAACTATACACAAATTTACTAGCAATTGTAAATACAACACTGTTGCCTGTTAAGTTACAATACTTTATGTAACACATAATTTAAACTGAATAAAGGAGCAGTCAAAAGTATTCTTTGGATACACAAAGTATAAAATTACAGAGTCATCAGCTGCATTTAGTGTAATAGCAAAAGTACAGCTAGAACATAGATATTGTATCCAAATGCTTTGCAAGTGTAGAAAGGAAGCAGTAAAATAATCAACAAATAGATAAATGAATATATATAGTGTAAACATAATTTTACTGCAACAAAAATCGTAAGAAATTAAGTCTCACGCTACAATATCCGCTATTTGATTTAGTTCCTGTGTTTATAGATTATAAAGGATGCTGAAGACACAGCGGGGGCCCGTCCTCTTTGCATGTTTCCACTAATTGTCAGTATCAGAAAATAGACATGTCAACAAATGTTGTTGTTGTTAACTAATTTATTTTAATTTTAATTACCTGACAAGTATGTTAACCAATGTACTGCTACATAGCTAAAGATTGACTGTACGTTTCACAGTAAATATAGTGATGGCGATTTGTATGTTTCAGGTACAGTCAGCTAAACCGATGGTGGATACAAACAGTCCTCAAACATATGTCCATCTCAATCTCAAACTCAAGAAATTGAAGGTAATTTCTGTATTCATCCTTTTTCATTATTTTCTATTTAGAGACTATAGGGTACAGTATATTTACTAAAGAGCAGGTTTACAGAAGTAGAGATGTTGGCCAAAACAACCAATCAGATTCTACTTATATATCTAGCACCTTCTAGAAAATAATAGCTAGAATCTGATTGGTTGCTTTGGGCAAAATCTCCACTTCTGTAAACCCACACTTTAGTAAATATACCCCCATGTGTGGTACCAGCGGAGGGATAAACGCAGGGCCGTCTTTTTGTATGGGCTCAATGGGCTCTTGCCCAAGGGCCCCAGGAGTATAAGGGCCCTAGACTGATAGCGGAGGGTCCCTTCTTTCCAGGGGTACCAGATTTTTTAATATCGGCCCTAGGGAACCAGAGATATCCGACTTCAAAGCAGTGGTCCCCATCCAAGCCTGTTAATTGCTCTTCCCAGCCAGATATCTCGGGCTCTGTATGACTTAGAGTTTTTATGAGGGTACATTTCAAAAGCTGGGACTCTCCACTTTCGGTGGACACTGGCAGCTTGTCTCTACTATGCCCAGAACCATAGATATCAGCCCTCAAGCAGCTGGTCCTTGCTCAAGCTCCACACGCCTAATATGCAGTTTTATATATTTGTTGGTGGATTGCTCTGTCTCCTGAACTCTGATACCCAAGTCCCCAGTTCCTCCTGACAAGTGAGACACTCTTTTTCCAGGAACTTGAGATATCTGCAGTCAAGCAAGATGCTATCTCACCAGAAAATGATGAAAATGAAGCCCACTCCACTATCCACCCCTCCCTTATGTATTAAACACCCCATACCACCCTGGAAGTCATGTACCGGGCCCCTTCATTCAGCCCAATGCCTCCTTCTACAGTTTAGTGTTCTACCTCCCACCCCATCTGTGCAGTAAAGGGGTAATTAGCAGAAATTACTGCTCCAGGTCCTACATGCTGAGCGGAAGATAGGACATCCCCTACCACCCGCGGGACATCAAAGCTGCCGCTGATAGCACCCCACCCATGGAGGATGGGTAGGAACCCCAGTGTATTGCTGTGCCCAGGGGCCCACACTGCTGTTAAGACGGCGCTGGATATAGGGTAACTACATTGCTGGCTGTACATAATGAACACTCAGTGATGAACAGGATTACTTTTTCCTGCATAAAAAAGACAATCATGGAGTCTCTGTTTCTAATAATCTTCATTTACAGTAGATGAAAAGAAAAATAAACACCTTTTAGGTCCCCTAGCACTAGAAGCGAAAACAAAAATCAGCCATTAAAAAAGGTGGAATCAGGGCTTGCCCTGGGCCTAGGCACTTGGCTAGGCTGACCTATCTCCGGGGAGGGGAGGTTGGAGGAGTTGGGGTACTCGAGGTAAGATGGGCAGTGGCTGATAAACAAAATTTTGATTGTGAGCATTGCGGCCTTCTTCCTTTGTTCCACCCGCGTCCTCTATTGTCACGTTAGGCACCAGGCAGTCGCAGTGATTATACATCACACACTGAAGTGGCCGGATGTGAAGAACTCAGTTTTCCAGTAATATGAAAATGTCGGCGAGAGATGTCCTGGGTGCGGGTGGCCAGTGAGGACGGGGTGATGAGATGGCGCTTCTGCACTGGGAATGAAGGAGATCTGTGGTGTTGCTCACTGCCTGCAGAAATTATCTGCAGCCTGGAATCCTGAGTTTCATTGAGGCAGAGAGCTCAGATTGGCTTGCTGTCACTGTGCCAGTACTGAGTATACAACATAAGCCAAGAGCGAATGGTAAGGGGTGGAGCTCTGATGGGCAGTGATTGCTTATGTCTGGACATGAGAGGGCTCTGGCATATAAGGGGAAGGTCTGCTACTAATGGCATAATAACGTAAGTTGGCTAAATGTGCTTTATATACTTTGCAACTCTACTAATTTCCATTTTTCTCTTACGTCCTAGTGGATACTGGTGTCTTGTACTTTAGTACCATGGGGTATAGATTGGGTCCACTGGAGCCTGGCACTTTAAAACTTTTAGTGTGTGTATGTGTGTGCTGGCTCCTCCCCTCTATGCCCTTCCTACCAGACTTAGTTTAGAAAAATGTGCCCAAGGAGCCGGGTGCACTTCTCTGGTGCTCCAGAGATTTTTCTTTTCAATTTAATTTAGTTTATTATTTTCAGGTAGCTCTGCTTGGCAGACAGACTACCTGCTTCGTGGGACTTAGATGGGGGACCGAACCAACCTCATGAGGGTTAATGGTTCGTAATCCCAGCTGACAGGACACTGAGCTCCTGAGGTGCTGATCACTCATCGTCAGTATGTGTGCCCACACCAGCAACTAGCCGCCACCTTTTACCAGTTGCCGAAGACTAGGTGCGGTGAGCGTTACACCAGGGTCGCGGTTAGCAGGTCCCCGGTGCAGTTTGGTGGCATGTCATGCAGCGGTCACGGGCCCGGAGCTGCGGTGCCCACGGACGGAACTGGCTCAGGGCTATGGCCCCGAGTGCTCGCTGTCATCTAATGCTTTATGTGGACTGTAAATTACATTTCTGATGTGTTTTACACTTGTGGCCAGTATAATCTTGTCAGGGACTGTGTGCCATTGCAAGGGACGGGCCTTCCCAGAGCGGGACCAGCGGCGGGAAGGCACCATTTTCCTGCTGCTGTGAATCATCAAGGCTGCATGCACTCTGCTCCTCCAGGACCCACGCTGTTACAGACTGAACTGGTACCAGGGGGTCATAGACAGGGGGGGGAGCACGTCAGCGGTAACACTGCTGCACTGCTTTTACATACACTTATTTTCACACAATGTGCTGCTGTGTTCTGTGTGCTGGGTCCGCTCCTCAGTGTCACTCCAAAGGGCTCTCTAGGGTCTGTGTGGGGTGTTGGGCAAAGGGCTGTGCTGTTGTTTACTGTATAATGTCTGAAGACTTGGTTATGTGTGCTATTTGTAACGCTACCCCGTCTTCAGCGGGGTCTCTCATGTGTGAGTAATGTTCCTTGTCTCCTCAAGGGCCCAGCTCACAGGCACCTGACTGGTTGGACAGCTTTAAGAGCATGATTCAGAATGTCAATTCTGAATTAGCTGCAGCTAAAAGGGAGAGACAGGTGTTAAAACAATGAATTGATTGTGTAGCTAAGGCAGCAGATTCCAGGAAGGCTTCATAGCCCCCTCTAGTAGCTTCACACAAATGCTCACTGCCACAGTTTTTACAGTCTGATTCTGATCAGCCAGATGTGGATGATGATGATATAGACGAGGACAGCTCTCTGTCTCCTTGGGTGGAGGACCTTATTTTGAGGTCCTTCATATGCCGGACCCAGAGGCGGAAGTGGATGAGCAGTTATACTTTAATGTAAGACCCAAGAGTTCAGCTACCTGATAATGTCGATATTATCTTAAACCATAAAGCTATACCTCTAAACACACTCTTACCATTGAGCCGCTGCGGCCGCAAGACTTAATACACACGCTACGCACTTCGTACGCTAATTGCGTACAGAGTCCCGTACCGCGTACGTACTTAGCGTACAAAACGCTGCGCTGGGGGTACAAAGTACACACAGCGCGCACACAATCAGTTGATAAACTTTAAACCTTGTTAGTGATACAATGCAATGATATGGTTACACTTTAAACCTTTATGCAGCAAAGCACTGCAATGATGTTATACCTTAAACCTTACACAGTGCTGACGGTATAAAGTACCCGCAGTGCGTACACCTTATCAATACACTCTTAAACCTTATACAGTTAAATACGCTTTAAACCCTAGCGGGGAAATGAGGACACAACACCGATATGTAGTTAACCGCTGGGTTCTAAGGCCACAGTGGATTATTTGAAAGGGGATAACAGTACAAGTTATACACTACAAGGCTAACAAGATAAATCTATAACAGAATAATGGCTACAGAAAATGTACATACGTGAGAATAATCGCTTGCGCAACCTGGACCAGTCCTCTGCTCATCAGGATGATAGCGTTCAGAGTCTTCTAACCGGCCAGGCAACAACAGGCTTTTTATACACAACTTCCATACACAATACAATGGTTACTGTAATCTCATTGTCCATTGGACACACAGTTGCATCTTTACATTACAGGAGAGGTCATAGGTTGATTTGAAAAGGTGGGCGATGTCTTTCTCAACTGCTCTTGGGGGTGGTATCCTCTGGATTCCCGCCGCATACATAATATACAGTAAATACAGTTTATATCTATATTCTACTTCTGCACATAACTATACGCTGGAACATGCGATCTTTCTCTAACCAACACCGGAATGTTACCCTTAAAATACCCTACAGCTGGATACTAGACATCACCTTCTAACCTTAGTCTGACCCTTCCTAGCATGCAAAGGCGAATCCCTTAGTCCTGGAACCATTTAAACTGAACTATATCAAAAATGTGCACTAGTTGGGTTAAATATGTAATGTTCTAATAACCCTCTATGCGCTCACAAACACCGCCGTAAATACCCATACCACACGCAGGAACGCGGGAGCGATCATACGCAAATTACGGATATGTGCACGCACGGCGGAACAAGTGCACGCGCAGCGGGCATGTGTGTGGGGTTAGTACATGGTGTATGCATTACAGTATTTTTCGACTTTGACATACCTTTCCGGTGTTAAACCCCGATAAAAAAAATTTAAATTCCTTTGAGGTTTTTAAATACCTTTCCCCCTTCCAGCTGAGGATAGGAAGGTCTGGGAAAAACCCCCATCGGTTGATACATCTGTATCTAGACTGTCAAAAAAATTGGTACTGCCTGTCCCTGGGGCTGTATCCCTGAAGGAGCCTGCTGACCGTAAAATTGAGACAATGCTCAAGGCCATTTATACGGCAGCAGGCGCAGCACAGCAACCCATAATAGTTTGTGGGTAGATCTCCAAGGCTGTGGTTAAGTGGTCTGATAATGTTATTGATGGTTTAGATGCTCTGCCCCGGGATGAGGTAGTTACCCTGCTGCAACATATACAGGATGCTGCAAACTTTATGAGCAAGGCTATAAAGGAGTTGTGTAAGATTAATGGCCGCACTACTGCTATGGCGGTCTCAGCCAGCACAGCCCTGTGGTTACGTCAATGGGCGGTGGACGCTGATTCCAAAAAGGGTGTAGAAAATCTTCCCTTTACAGGTGATGCCTTGATTGGAGACGAATTGAATAAGTGGATCTCCCAAGCAATTGCGGGTAAGTCTACCTATCTGCCATCGGTTGCGCCACCTGCTAGATGTTCTTACACTGGACCCCCCTTGCAGTTCCTTTCGTGTGGCAAGGTTAAGAGGCAAGGGCCGAGAGGTCTCCACCACTTCTAGAGGATCTCGTAGTAAGTCCCGTAAACCTGCACATGCTGTTTCCCTGGACAAGACCACCGGATCCCCTGCCGCTAAGCCCTCCATGTGACGGTTGGCCCCAGCAACAAGGAGACTTTCAGGTAGGTGCTCGCCTTCAACACTTCGCCCACGTGTGGGCGGAGTCCTGCTGGGATCCTTGGGTGAGGGACCTCATTTCCCACGGATACCAGCCGAGGTTCCAAATACTACCTCCTCACAAGTTTTTCAAGTCGAGCTTACCAGCTTTACCCACAGCAAAAGTTACATTGCAAGAGGCTATTCAAAAGCTTTTGCAGACGGGGTGGTAGTTCCTGTGCCTCCTCCGTTACGCAATAGGGGTTTTTACTCCAGTCTTTTTGTTGTTCCCAAACCAGACGGTTTGGTGTGCCCCATCGAACCTGAAGTCTCTCAACCCGTATATGCGGGTGTTCTTATTCAAGATGGAGTCCCTGAGGGTGGTGGTGGCTCTGGAGGAGGGGGAGTTCCTGGTGTCTATGGATGTCAAGGATGCTTACCTTCCCATTCCCATGTGGTCTCCTCATCAAGCTTACCTCAGGTTCACCATTTTGGATGACCATTTCCAGTTTCAGGCCTTACCCTTCGGATTATCCAAAGCTCCGAGGGTCTTCACCAAGGTCATGGCGGAGATGATGCTGCAACTGCATAGTCCCCTACTTGGATGATCTACTAATAAAGGCTGTGTCCAGGGAACGTCTGCTACATAGCATCGATCTGACGACTCGCCTGCTTACGGATCTTCAGTTCCTGGGAATGATACTGGATACAGTGTCTCAAGAGGTGTTTCTCCCGATGGACAAGGCCTTGACGATCCAGGCTATGGTTCGCTTGGTGCTTAGTCCTCGCAGGGTATCCATATATCTTTGCATCCGATTACTGGGCAAGATGGTGGCTGCTTACGAGGCAATCCAATACGGCAGATTTCATGCCCGACCATTTCAGCTGGATCTGCTGGACAAATGGTTGGGTCACATGCATCAGGAAGTGACATTATCTCCGAAAGCCCGGATTTCTCTATTATGGTGGCTACAAGTTTCTCACCTTGTAGATGACAGGAGTTTCAACATCCTCTCGTGGATTCTTCTGACAACGCATGCCAGCCTCTGGGGTTGGGGGGCTGTGACCCAAGGGGCCCAGTTCCATGGGACATGGTCGAGACAGGAATCTGTTCTGCCAATAAACATCCTGGAACTCAGGGCAATTTACAATGCTCTTCTGCAGGCTTCTCATCTCCTGAAGGATCAGGCGATCCAGGCTCACCCGGACAATGCCACGGCGGTGGCGTACATAAACCGACAAGGGGGAACAAGAAGCAGGGCGGCGATGCGAGAGGTGTCAAAAATCCTCCTCTGGGCGGAGGCCAATGCAAGTGCCATCTCAGCCATATTCATTCCAGGAGTGGACAACTGGGAAGCAGACTTCCTCAGCAGGCATGACCTCCAACTGGGGGAATGGGGCCTACATCCCCAGGTGTTTCAACAGTTAATTCACCGGTGGGGCTGTCCGCAAATAGATCTGATGGCTTCTCATCTCAACAAGAAGCTATGCTGTTGCTGTTCCAGAACGAGTGATCTGCAGGCTGTTGCAGTGGACGCACTGACTACCCCGTGGATGTACCAGTTTGTTTACCTGTTCCCTCCTCTACCGCTAATCCCAAGGGTTCTCGAAAGGCTAAGAAGGGAAAGTGTTCAGGCAGTTCTTATTGCCCCGGATTGGCCTCGACGGGCGTGGTATTCGGACCGCCTAACCATGGCTCTGGAGGATCCCTGGCCTCTGCCGCTACAAAACGATCTTCTTCAGCAGGGTCCGTTCGTTAATCCAAACTTACAGCGCTGTGTTTGACGGCCTGGAAGTTGAGAGGGAAATTCTAGCTAGAAAGGGTCTTCCCTCCCGGGTCATTTCCACCATGGTCCAGGCCAGGAAGATGGTTACGTCAAAACATTATCATTGTATCTGGAGAAGTGTGAAGGTATAAAAGTTTCTCCCATGGATCGTTTTCTACTTTTCCTGCAAGCGGGAGTGGATATGGGCCTACAGTTAGGCTCCATCAAAGTTCAGATTTCTGCGCTCTCTATTTTCTTCCAGAAACAACTTGCCATGTTGCCTGAAGTACAGACTTTCCAAAAGGGAGTTCTTCATCTGCAACTGCCCTTTGTGCCTCCCACGGCTCCGTGGGACCTCAATGTGGTTCTGTCCTTTCTTGAATCTGACTGTTTTGAATCCTTACGGAGGGTGGAGTTAAAATTTCTCACCTGGAAGACGGTGATGTTATTAGCATTGGCGTCTGCCAGACATGTCTCTGTTGGGGGCCTTATCCTGTAAGAGCCATTATTCAATATTTCATGCGGACAGGGCAAAACTTAGGACCCATCCTCAGTTTTTGCCAAAAGTGGTGTCAGGTTTTCATGTGAATCAACCTACTGTATAGGGGTTCAAGTGTTGTCTGACACTTCCGTTGGTCCTGAGTCCTTGGATGTGGTCAGGGCTCTGAAGATTTATGTCAAATGGAGGGCCGGTCATCGGAAGTCTGACTCGCTGCTTGTCCTTTACAATGCCTCCAAGATTGGTTGGCCAGCTTCTAAGCAATCTATTGCTTGCTGGATCCAGTTGACCATTTAACAGGTCCATACTTCGGCGGCTCTGCCCTTGCCGACGTCTATTCAGGCCCACTCGACGAGGTCGGTGGGGTCTTCCTGGGCGGCTGCCAGGGGTGTATCGGCCCTTCAATTGTGCCGAGCTGCTACTTGGTCTGGTACGAACATGTTTGTCAAATTCTATAGGTTCGATACCTTGGCCAAGGATGACCTTCAGTTTGGTCAGGTGGTTTTAAAGGGGTCTCAGCACTCTCCCACCCATTTGGGAGCTTTGGGACTTCCCAACGGCACTAGTGCAAAACCACCGGTATCCACTAGGACGTAAGAAAAAATAGGAATTTAATACCTACCGGTAATACCTTTTCTCCTAGTCTGTAATGGATACTGAGCACCCGCCTCAGTGCTTCGTTCCTGCTTACCTGTGTAAGTATTTGGTTGGAACGGTGTTGCAGTCCCATTTTATTGTTGGGATAGCCGTGCTATCCGGTTTAGGTTGGTGTTGCTGCCCTCTGTTCGAGATAGCGACCCCCTTTCGTTCATGGTTGTGTGTTGGCTTGTTGCCTCACCGCTGTTGTTTGTTCTTCTCTCATATTATATCCGTCTCCTTGGGCACAGTTTTCCTAGACCTTGTCTGGTAGGCGAGGCATAGAGGGGAGGAGCCAGCACACACATACACACACTAAAAGTTTTAAAGTACCAGGCTCTTGTGGGCCCGATCTATACCCCATGGTACTAAAGTACAAGACCCCACTACGGACTACCACTACGGACTACGAGAAACGGAATTACCAGTAGGTATTAAATTCCTATTTTTGTAATTATCATTAATATATTAATTGATACGTTGGACTGGCTATTATTTAAGGGGCTCCAGTTAAAATCTTGCCTAATGCACCAAATTGGTCAAAGGCCAGCCTGCACCAAAAAAGCAATGTTAATAGAAACACTTAATAAATGTCCATGGCATTCACAATTATCCCAAATTATGGGGCTAATTCAGGTTGGATCGCAATTGCAAATTATTACGATCGCCCCGTAGGTGTATGCGCAGCGCCGTCCTGCACATGCGCCCGCACTTTCTGCGTGGGGGACGCAGAAAATGCAATTGCCTCTGCTTGTCAATCAGGCAGAGGTGGTTGCGGGGCGGCAACGCTCTGTTTCCAGGGCGGTGTTAGGATCTCCTGCTCTGTGCTGCCACGTCGCCATGGCAACCGGGAGGCAAGTGTTAGCGAAGTAACCTGAGCGCAGCTGATATTCCGGTCCGGGTTTTTACTGTGTAGTGGTTACAGGCTCTGTGCACGGCAGGGAATCCGGCGCTGGTTTTGTGCTCACAGTCTATGAGGTCTGAGTGGGGCGTGGACAGCACCTGCTATATAAACCATCCTCTCAGGCTAGGCAAATGCTGCTGAATCTTTGTTTGTTAGTCAGTTCCAGAGAGTTAGCTAGTACTGTGTGACTTTGTATTTACTTGTTGCTTACTGCGAATAGGCCTTGGGATTCGGTACTTCATTCTGCCAATCCGGACCTAGCAGTAAGACTGGAGTCAGTTGTTTGACCTGCTGGGGTTCTTTTGCTATTCTGTGAACCCAGCAGGTTTGCGGCTGTACTCTCAGACCTGCTTGCTTAATCCTCCCTCACTGTGCAGGGCGTCCAGGTGTCAGTTTAGTGGCAGTAAGCTGAACCTGTGCCCTGCAAGTGGGGGTTAGGATTGTGGATACTCTCCTTGTGTCTATATTTCTATCTCTGACCAAGGAGTTTATTCCCACACCCGTTGGTAACCCTTTGGGGTTTTTTCTGTTGCTCTTAGCAACATCATTTCAGGTGCTCCACATGTTAAATCACTACACCTCGCTTCATTGTCCGCTCTATTCCATCTGAGCATTCCTGACACTAGGGAGACACCCAATTCCTGAGCCTTTGGGCTTCTCCGTTCACTTTGTGTTTATTAGTTATTCCATCACCTCCTGTGTATGTTATGTTATACTGCCTGTGAGTTCGTTTGCTTCGCTTCCCTCTCTGTTCATACACCGGTATACTCCTGTTAGCACTGGTGTGCGTAACATATTCAGCAGCCCTACTCCTGTTGAAATTATGTGGGAATATGGAGCATACCCCTCAAAATACTTTGCAACAGGTGGTCGATCAGGTGCAGGTCCTGACTCGACAATTTAATGAGATGTCCATTAAAATGAACACCCCGCAGGCCGCTAGCGGAGCTCCCGCAGCAGCAGCGGCAACTTCAGGGGTTAAGGAGCCGAAAGTAAATCTCCCGGATCGTTTTTCTGGAGATCGCTCGCAGTTCTTTTGTTTCAAGGAGAGCTGTAACCTATATTTCAGGCTTAGGCCCCAGTCTTCTGGGTCGGAGATTCAGCGGGTGGGCATAATGATTTCCTTGTTACAAGGAGACCCACAGGTCTGGGCATATGGGTTACAGCCTGACTGTCCGTCGCTTAAAAGTGTTGATGCTTTTTTTACGGCACTGGGCATTTTGTATGATGACCCTGACAAGATGGCTTCAGCCGAGGCTCAGATTACGGTTCTTAAGCAAGGGCGACGGCCAGCTGAGGTTTATAGTACGGAGTTTCGGAGGTTGGCTCATGATACCCAGTGGAATGACCCAGCCCTGAGAAACCAGTACCGAAGGGGCCTTTCTGACCAGATAAAGGACCAACTGGTACAATATCCCTCACCTGATAGCTTAGATCAGCTCATGCAGTTATCCATCCGGGTGGATAGACGGCTGAGAGAGCGTAGGCTTGAAAGGGAGACCGCAGTTTCCTTTTTTCCCAAGGGAACCTCAGACTCTGAGGAATATTCCGAGGAGCCTATGCAGATTGGGGCTACCCGCCTCTCCTCGCGTGAGAAGACGCGGAGGAGACAGCAGGGTTTGTGTTTGTACTGTGGGAATAAAGGTCATGTTGTAGTATCATGCCCAGAAAAACCGGAAAACTTCAGGGCCTGAGGGTGATGGGAAATATCCTGTCAGGCCAGAAGTCAGAATTTCCCAAAAAGACTTTTCTCATTCCGGTGACTTTGGAGATCCTCGGTCAAACTGTCAAGACTGAGGCCTTTGTTGACAGTGGGGCCGATGGGGTTTTCATGGACCGTCAATTTGCCCTGGAACACTCTGTTCCCTCAGTACCTTTGGCATCAGAGATTGAGATCTGTGGGTTAAACGGGGAACCATTGTCCCAGGGTAAAATTACCTCCTGCACCAGCCAAATTCCTTTGTTTATTGGAGCCACACACTCTGAAAAATTGTCTTTTTATGTGACTGTCTGTTCTTTTGCCCCATTGGTTTTGGGGTTACCCTGGTTAAGGGCCCATAACCCTCAATTTGACTGGGTCTCTGGGGAGATTCTTAGTTGGGGTAGTGATTGTTTCAGGAGTTGCTTGAGCCTTCCAGTCAGGCTCTCGCAGCTAAGTTTGCCAGGATTGCCAGGATGTTATGCAGATTTTGCGGATGTGTTCTCCAAAAAAGTTGCGGAGGTACTACCTCCCCATCGCCCCTATGACTGTACCATTGATTTGTTGCCGGATGCTAAGCTTCCCAAGAGCAGGTTGTACTCCCTGTCACGTCCTGAGACTCAGGCTATGGCAGAGTACATTCAGGAGAACTTGGCTAAGGGATTTATCAGACCCTCACAGTCCCCAGTTGGGTCGGGGTTCTTCTTCGTGGGTAAAAAGGACGGTTCGTTGCGACCCTGCATCGACTTCAGGGAATTGAACCGTATCACGATTAAAAACTCGTACCCACTGCCTCTCATTTCGGTTTTGTTTGACCAGCTTCGTACTGCCACCATTTTTTCTAAGATTGACCTACGCGGTGCTTACAATCTAATCCGAATAAGAGAGGGGGATGAATTGAAGACTGCCTTTAATACCCACTCAGGGCATTATTAATATTTGGTGATGCCTTTTGGGCTCTCTAATGCCCCGGCAGTCTTCCAGGAATTCATGAACGATGTGCTCAGGGAATATTTGGATAGATTCTTAGTTGTTTATCTAGATGACATCCTAATCTTCTCTCATTCCCTGGAGGAACATCGGAAGCTTGTACTCTTAGTCCTCCAGAAACTCATAGACCACCAGCTTGGGGCGAAGCTGGAGAAGTGCGAGTTTGAAGTCCAGCAAATCGCATTTCTAGGGTATATTATCTCCTCAGAAGGTTTCCAAATGGAGGGTTCTAAGGTACAGGCAGTCCTGGATTGGGTGCAGCTCACTAGTTTGAAGGCGCTTCAGCGTTTTCTGGGCTTTGCAAATTTTTATAGACGGTTTATCGCTGGATTTTCGTCTATAGTGGCCCCCTTGGTGGCACTCACTAAGAAAGGGGCGGATGTTGCTCACTGGTCTTGTGAGGCCAAAGCGGCCTTTGCCCGTCTCAAAAGGGCATTTGTCTCGGCCAAGGTGCTGCGACACCCAGATCCAGAGTGTCCTTTTGTGGTAGAAGTGGATGCCTCTGAGATAGGTATTGGGGCAGTGCTCTCTCAGATGGGGTGTCTGATAATCGCCTTCATCCCTGTGCTTACTTTTCCCGTAAATTTTCGTCTGCCTTGATGAATTATGATGTGGGTAACCGGGAATTGTTGGCTATAAAGGATGCACTCGGGGAGTGGAGACACTGGCTTGAGGGGGCTAAGTTTGTGGTCTCAATTCTCACCGACCATAAGAATCTGGCATATTTAGAGTCAGCGAAGCGGCTCAATGCCAGGCAGGCACGATGGGCTTTGTTTTTTGCTCGCTTTAATTTTTTGATAACATATCGCCCTGGGTCAATAAACATCAAGGCTGATGCGCTCTCGCTGAGTTTTGCTCCAGTTCAAGAGACCACCGAGGAGCCATTGCCCATTGTCTCCCCATCATGTATTAAAGTGGGCATTACCCAGGACCTCTTGTCATTAGTCCTTAGAGCACAGGAGCAGGCTCCTCCAGACCTTCCGGTAGGTCTCTTGTTTGTGCCTCCTAGGTTAAGACAGCGAGTGTTCCTGGAATTCCATGCCAAGAGGTCGGCAGGGCATCCGGGTATTGCCAGAACTCGGGAGTTGCTGTCTAGGGCGGTGTGGTGGCCCTCGGTGGCTAGGGATGTGGATCAGTGGGTTCGGGCATGTGACATTTGTGCCCGAAATAAAACTCCTAGAGGGTTTCCTGTCGGCCCATTACATCCACTCTCTATTCCGTCTAAGCCATGGACCCACATTTCCATAGATTTTGTGGTGGACTTGCCCAAATCCTCGGGGATGACAGCCATTTGGGTTGTCGTTGACAGGTTTTCGAAGATGGCGCATTTCATTCCACTGGTTGGGTTGCCATCGGCCAGACGCCTGTCTGAGTTATTTATGCAGCATGTTGTGCGCCTCCACGGGTTGCCACTTGATGTGGTCTCTGACCGTGGATCCCAGTTTGTGGCCAAATTCTGGAGGGCATTTTGTTCTGATCTCCAGATTTCTGTGAGCTTGTCGTCAGGCTACCATCCACAGTCTAATGGGCAGACTGAGAGGGTGAACCAGTCCTTGGAGCAGTTCCTCAGGTGTTATGTCTCCAAGTGTCATACTGACTGGGTTGCTTATCTGTCCATGGCGGAGTTTGCCTATAACAACGCGGCTCACTCTGCTACAGGGATCTCTCCCTTCCTTTGTGTGTATGGGCATCATCCTAAGGCCAATTCTTTTGACCCCCTGGATTCCACGCCTGGTGGTTCCTCTGTTGTTTCGGTCCTTAGGGGTATTTGGAGGAAAGTGAAGAAAGCCCTTGTGTCTGTGTCATTAGTGACCAAAAGGGTTTTTGATAAGCGGAGAAGACCCTGCAGCTTCAGATTAGGAGACTTCGTCTGGTTGTCCACCAAGAATTTGATGTTGAGACAGCCATCTCATAAGTTAGGCCCCCAGTTCATCGGCCCTTATAAGATCACCAGGGTTATCAATCCGGTGGCATTTCAGTTAGATCTGCCCCGTTCATTGGGTATCAATAAAACATTTCATTGTTCCCTTTTAAAACTGGCGGTTAGTAATCCTTCTTCCAGTGGAAGACCTTCTCCTTTTCTGATACGGGGTCAGAGGGAGTTTGTGGTTGAAAGGGTTCTTGACTCCAAGATGGTTCGGGGTCGGCTGTCATTTTTGGTGCACTGGAAGGGGTATGGCCCGGAGGAGCGGTCGTGGGTGCGCAGTTGTGATCTTCATGCCCCCAGACTGATACGCTCTTTCTTCTCGCAGTTCCCCGATAAACCCGGTGGTAGGGGTTCTTTGACCCCTTGTCAGAGGGGGGGTACTGTTAGGATCTCCTGCTCTGTGCTGCCACGTCACCATGGCAACCGGGAGGCAAGTGTTAGCGAAGTAACCTGAGCGCAGCTGATACTCCGGTCCGGGTTTTTACTGTGTAGTGGTTACAGGCTCTGTGCACGGCAGGGAATCCGGCGCTGGTTTTGTGCTCACAGTCTGTGAGGTCTGAGTGGGGCGTGGACAGCACCTGCTATATAAACCATCCTCTCAGGCTAGGCAAATGCTGCTGAATCTTTGTTTGTTAGTCAGTTCCAGAGAGTTAGCTAGTACTGTGTGACTTTGTATTTACTTGTTGCTTACTGCGAATAGGCCTTGGGATTCGGTACTTCATTCTGCCAATCCGGACCTAGCAGTAAGACTGGAGTCAGTTGTTTGACCTGCTGGGGTTCTTTTGCTATTCTGTGAACCCAGCAGGTTTGCAGGTGTACTCTCAGACCTGCTTGCTTAATCCTCCCTCACTGTGCAGGGCGTCCAGGTGTCAGTTTAGTGGCAGTAAGCTGAACCTGTGCCCTGCAAGTGGGGGTTAGGATTGTGGATACTCTCCTTGTGTCTATATTTCTATCTCTGACCAAGGAGTTTATTCCCACACCCGTTGGTAACCCTTTGGGGTTTTTTCTGTTGCTCTTAGCAACATCGTTTCAGGTGCTCCACATGTTAAATCACTACACCTCGCTTCATTGTCCGCTCTATTCCATCTGAGCATTCCTGACACTAGGGAGACACCCAATTCCTGAGCCTTTGGGATTCTCCGTTCACTTTGTGTTTATTAGTTATTCCATCACCTCCTGTGTATGTTATGTTATACTGTCTGTGAGTTCTTTGCTTCGCTTCCCTCTCTGTTCATACACCGGTATACTCCTGTTAGTACTGGTGTGTAACAGGCGGAGAGGGAGCGTGCCAGGCGTGGTGCGGCAGGAGGCTTCCTCAGTTTCTGCTAACAAGCAGAAATTGTGATATGTTCGCAATTTCTGCTTATTGAAGTGGCGGAGGCTCCCGTCAGCATGCTGGGTGGCCTTGCCCAGTGATGGGCAGCCCCCAGCATGTGATCCAAACGATTGCAATTTCTGCTAATTAGCAGAATTTGCAATCCTTACTGAATTAGGCCCTATATCCAGAGACTATCCTGTGAGTAGACTAAACCTCCAGTTAGTAACCCTATAGTGCTATTTTTTCGGGATTGATTTGATTGTTGGACAGTCACAATGTAGACGTTATGGGGACACTAAAATGCCAGCACCTTTATCACTACACACTTGTAATGCTAATAACTGTATTTCTCATACGTCCTAGAGGATGCTGGGGATGACATCAAGACCATGGGGTATAGATGGGATCCGCAGGAGACATGGGCACTCTAAAGACTTTTCATTGGGTGTGAACTGGCTCCTCCCTCTATGCCCCTCCTCCAGACCTCAGTTTTAGAAATGTGCCCAGGTCGACTGGATGCACTCTGAGGAGCTCTACTGAGTTTCTCTGAAAAGACTTATGTTAGGTTTCTTATTTTCAGGGAGAACTGCTGGTAACAGACTCCCTGCTTCGTGGGACTGAGGGGGCAGAAGTAGGAACCAACTTCCTGAAGAGTTTCTTGGCTCTGCTTCTGGCTGACAGGACACCATTAGCTTCTGAAGGGTACTGAATGCTAGCTGTGCCTAGATGCTCACTCCCACAGCACGCCGTCACCCCCCTCACAGAGCCAGAAGTCAGAAGACTGGTGAGTAGAAGAAGACAGATCTTCTATCAAGAAAAGTGACGGCTGAGGTACAGCGTGGCTGGCGGGAGCGCAGCGCGCCATTGCTGCCCACACACACAGGCACTGCAGGGTGCAGGGCGCGGGGGGGCACCCTGGGCAGCAAAAACACCTCTATAAACTGGCAAAAAGGGGGCATAAGATGCCCAGGCACAACCCTACCCCCGCCAGTATACATATTGTGAAAAGTTTCTGAGGTAAAAAGGGCGGAGCTTCTTCCTCAGGCAGCCAGCGCTCTACTCAGTGCCATGTACTCTCACATCAGGCTGCAGAGAAATCGCTGGTCCTCCTTCACTTATGACTACAAGTATCAGGGTGCAAAACAGGGGGGGGGGGCACAAGCGAATTTGGTGCTTTACAAGTGTGTTTTACTGTGTAAAAAGTGCTGCATGTCAGTGGGCATTCTGTGTTCACAGGCATTAGATACTGGCGCTGGGGTTGTGAACTGGCTGCTCCTAAACTGTGTCCCTCTGACAGATTTTACTGTGGGTCTGTCCCCTAATAAGTCCCAGTGTGTCTGTGTGTGTGTTGTACACGTGTGTAAGACATGTCAGAGGCAGGGAGTTCCTCCCCGGAAGAAACCATTTTAGGGACACAGAAGTGTAATGTGGTGACGCTGCCGGCACACCAAGAGCCTGCATGGGTGAAAGAAATACGTGATAGTATGCATCATATCAATAGGAGATTAGATAAGTCTGAATCTCATGCTGAGTGCTGGAGAAAATCTGTGGAGGATGTGATTTTTCAGGGCTCTGTTCTTCCATCCGCAGGCGACCCCTCTGGGTCACATAAGAGACCATTTGCAAATATTGTTAATACTGATACCGACACGGACACTGATTCTTGTGTCGACGATAGTGACTCCAGGGAAATAGATCAGAAATTGGAAAAAAATATACAATATATGATTGTGGCTATAAGGGAAGTTCTGGAAGTTACGGAAGCCACTCCTGTAACTCAAGAGAAGGCTTATTTCTATAGAGAAAAGAAATCTAAGGTCACTTTCCCTCCTTCCCACGAGCTTAATACACTCTTTGAAGGGATGTGGGGGAATCCCGAAAATAAATTTCGGATTCCCAAGAGAATTCAGATAGCTTATCCTTTCCCGGTGGAGGACAGGAAAAAATGGGAGTCACCCCCTGTGTTAGTGCACTGTCCAGGTTGACAAAGAATGTAATTCTCCCTGCACCTGGCACGGCTTCACTAAAAGAGCCGGCAGACCGAAAGATGGAAACTACATTGAAATTCATTTATGTTGCCAATGGTACGCACAATTGCTTGCGCGTGGGTGAGTCGCGCTATTGAAAAATGGTCAGAAAGCGTGTCATCAGAAATTGACACGATTGATAAAGATGTGATACTCCTTAAGTTAGGGAATATCAAAGACGCTGCCGCATACATGCTAGAAGCGATGAAAGATATTGGACTCTTGAGTTCACAGCCGCTACCATGGCAGTATCGGCTCGGCGGGCGTTGTGGATTCGCCAGTGGAAGGCGGATGCAGATTCCAAAAGAAATATGGAGGCTCTCCCATATAAAGGTGAGGCCTTATTTGGCGATGGACTGGATGCGTTAGTCTCGCCGGCTACCGCAGGTAAGTCAACATTTTTGCCTTTTGCGCCTGCACCGGCAAAAAAGACATATCACCCGCACATGCAGTCCTTTCGGCCCAATAAATACAAAAAAGCGAGAGGTTCCCCCTTCTTTGCGGGTAGGGGAAGGGGAAAGGGAAAGAAGTCCACAGCAGCTTCAGGTTCCCAGGAGCAGAAGTCTACCCCTACTTCTGCCAAATCTTCAGCATGACGCTGGGGCTCCTTTGCGGGAGGCCGCTCGGGTGGGGGCACGTCTCAAACTGTTCAGCCAAGGATGGATTCTGTCTGACCTGGATCCCTGGGTGTTGCAAATAGTGTCCCAGGGATACAAGCTGGAGTTTCAAGACGTTTCCCCATGCCGATTTTTCAAATCGACCTTGCCAGCTTCTCTTCCAGAAAGGGAAGCAATAACAGCGGCAATCCAAAAATTATGTCAGGATCAGGTCATAGTCCTGGTACTTTTGTCACAACAAGAGGAGGGGTTTTATTCAAGCCTTTTCTGTAGTTCCGAAGCTGGACGGCTCGGTTAGACCGATCCTAAACCTGAAAAATCTGAAACTCTACTTGAAACGAGTCAAGCTCAAAATGGAATCATTGAGGGCAGTGATTTCCAGTCTGGAGGAGAGGGACTACATGGTGTTGGTAGACATAAAAGATGCTTACCTGCATGTTCCCATTTAACCTCCTCACCAGTCTTATCTGAGATTCGCGGTTCAGGATTGCCATTACCAATTCCAGACGTTACCTTTCGGTCTCTCCACGGCGCCGAGGGTATTCACCAAGGTGATGGCGGAGATGATGGTTCTCCTGCGTCAAAAAGAGGTCAATATAATTCCTTATCTAGATGATCTCCTGATAAAGGCGAGATCCAGGGAGCAGTTGTTACAAAGCATCTCACTCTCCCTGTCAATACTCCAACAACACGGTTGGATCATAAATTATCCAAAGTCACAGTTGGAACCGACGACAAGATTGTCTTTTCTCGGGATGATTCTGGACACAGAAGTTCAGAGAGTATTTCTTCCGGTGGAAAAGGCTCTGGAAATCCAGAAAATGGTAAAACAGATATTGAAACCATCGAGTGTGTCGATCCATCAGTGCATTGGGGAAGATGGTGGCGGCCTACGAGGCCATACAGTTTGGCAGGTTCCATGCCAGGGTATTCCAGTGGGACCTGTTGGACAAGTGGTCGGGGTCACACCTACACATGCACAGAAAGATAATCCTGTCGTCAAAAACCAGGATTTCGCTCCTGTGGTGGTTACACAGCTCTCACCTACTAGAGGGACGCAGATTCGGGATTCAGGACTGGCTCCTGGTAACCATGGATGCAAGTCTCCGAGGCTGGGGAGCTGTCACTCAGGGAGAAAACTTCCAGGGAAAATGGTCAAGTCAGGAAGCCTGCCTTCACATAAACGTGTTGGAATTGAGAGCCATTTACAGCCTTCTACAAGCGGTACATCTTCAAGATCATCCCGTGCAGATCCAGTCGGACAATGTAACAGCAGTCGCGTACATAAACAGGCAGGGCGGAATGAAAAGCAGAGCGGCAATGGTAGAGGTGACGAAGATCCTCCTCTGGGCAGAAAGACATGTAAAGGCTCTGTCGGCAATTTTCATTCCGTGAGTAGACAACTGGGAAGCAGACTTCCTCAGCAGACACGATCTCCATCCAGGAGAGTGAGGCCTACACCAAGAAGTCTTCACAGAGGTGACAAGTCTTTGGGGAGTTCCTCAAGTAGACATGATGGCATCTCATCTCAACAAGAAGCTTCAGAAATATTGTTCCAGGTCGAGAGACCCTCAAGCAATAGCAGTGGATGCGCTGGTGGCCCAGTGGGTGTCCCGGTCGGTGTATGTCTTCCCTCCACTTCCGCTGATCCCAAAAGTACTCAGGATCATAAGAAGAACAAGAGTTTGAGCAATCTTCATTGCCCCAGACTGGCCAAGGAGGGCTTGGTACCCAGATCTTCAGGAGTTGCTCATAGAAGATCCTCGGCCTCTTCCTCTTTGCGAGGACCTGCTGCAGCAGGGGCCGTGCTTGTATCAAGACTTACTGCGGCTACATTTGATGGCATGGCTGCTGAGTGCCAGATCCTAGCCCGAAAGGGTATTCCCAAGGAAGTCATCCCCACCCTTATTCATGCCAGGAAAGGAGTAACGTCGAAACATTGGGACGTTTTCTCCATTTTCTGCAAGCTGGTGTGGAGGCGGGCCTATGATTGGGATCAATCAAGTTCCATATTTCAGCCTTGTCAGTGTTCTTCCAAAAACAATTGGCCTCTCTTCCAGAGGTTCAGACCTTCGTGAAAAGGATTCTGCACATCCAGCCTGCATTTGTGCCTCCAGTGGCAACATGGGACCTTAACGTGGTGTTGCAGTTCCTTCAATCAGATTGGTTTGAGCCTCTACAAGAGATAGAGTTGATGTTTCTCACTTGGAAAGTGGTGATGCTTTTGGCATTGGCATCCGCTCGGCGGGTGTCTGAATTGGGGGCCTTGTCTCACAAGAGCCCTTACCTGATCTTCCATGAAGATAGGGCAGAGTTGAGAACTCGTCAACATTTTCTTCCGAAGGTGGTTTCATCTTTCCACATAAACCAACCTATTGTGGTGCCAATAGTTACTGACACGTTCACTGAGTCAAAGTCTCTAGATGTGGTTAAGGCTTTGAAGATTTATGTCGCTAGAACAGCTCGAATATGGAAAACAGAGTCTTTGTTTGTCCCGTATGCTCCCAACGAGATTGGGTGTCATGCTCCCAAGCAGACTATTGCGCGTTGGATCAGAAGTACGATTCAGCACGCTCATACTATGGCTGGATTGCCGTTACCGACGTCGGTGAAGGCTCATTCCACTAGGAAGGTGGGCTCATCCTGGGCGGCTGCCCCCGGGGGGGGTCTCGGCATTGCAACTTTGCCGAGCAGCTACTTGGTCAGGGTCAAACACATTTGCTAAATTCTACAAGTTTGACACCTTGGTCGATGAAGACCTCAAGTTCGGTCAATCGGTGCTGCAGGGTCATCCGCACTCTCCCGCCCGTACTGGAGCTTTGGTATAGACCCCATGGTCTTGATGTCATCCCCAGCATCCTCTAGGACGTATGAGAAAATAGGATTTTGATACCTACCAGTAAATCCTTTTCTCCTAGTCTGTAGAGGATGCTGGGCGCCCGTCCCAGTGCATACTTTACTTGCAGTTTAGTTATTAGAATTACACAAGTTGTGTTAGCTTAGTTTTCAGCATGTTGCTGCAATTAGTTCATGCCTGCTGGCGTGTGTTATGTTGACTGCCATGTGTGCAGCATGGTTGAGGGTGTGAGTTGGTAGATATCTCACCACTAGTTTAAGTAATTCTTTCCCTCGAAATGTCAGTCTTCCTGGGCACAGTTCCTACAACTGAGGTCTGGAGGAGGGGCATAGAGGGAGGAGCCAGTTCACACCCAAGGAAAAGTCTTTAGAGTGCCCATGTCTCCTGCGGATCCCGTCTATACCCCATGGTCTTGATGTCGTCCCCAGCATCCTCTACGGACTAAGAGAAAGGATTTACCGGTAGGTATCAAAATCCTATTTTTAAAGGTTTTGAAATTGTAATGCCATCCACTTTAAAATGCAGTCATCAGCATTACAAGTGTGTTGCGATACCGGTGCTGGCATTTCAGCGCCCCCATAATGACATCATGACCCACAGTGTAACTGCTTGCACTTTATTCAGAATCCTATGTGGAGAAACCAAGCACATTCAAATTAATCCAAGCTAATATTACTTTTGTTGCTTCCCAGCTATCCACACAGATTATAACACTTGGTCCAATAAATAAACAAACACATTCTCTATGCTCTGTTGATTAGTATTTGGAATACTGTAGTCTTCTCTGAGCCACATTTGCATAGATACTTAAATCACATATAATGACACCTCTCACAGCCCCGCCGTGATTTCAGATTTCCCCAGTGCAGTGTTCTGATAATCGATATGGCAGTATACAACTAATAGTGCCTATATGATGCTGATACAGGTAAAAATGTGCAAAAAATATTAATTTATGTTCAGAGTAAGATCTCTGGCAATGCCCCTGTGTGACAATCTGCACTCTAACTGCACCTTATACAAAACATTTTAGAAGTTATAATGAAAACTAGAGATGTGCGGTGGACACTTTTCGTGTTTTGTGTTTTGGTTTGGGATCTGGATCCTCGCTGGTGTTTTGGATCTGGATTGGTTTTGCCAAAACCACCCTTTTGGGGTTCGCTTTTGGATCTGGATAATTTTTGAAAAAAACAAACCCAGCTAAAATCCCAGAATTTGGGGGTAATTTTGATCCCACGGTATTATTAACCTCAATAACATTCATTTCCACTCATTTCCAGTCTATTCTGAACACCTCACAATATAGTTTTTAGGCCAAAAGGTTGCATCAAGGTCACTGGATGACTAAGCTAAGTGACACAAGTGTGTGGCACAAACACCTGGCCCATCTAGGAGTGGCACTGCAGTGTCAGACAGGATGGCAGTTTTAAAAACTAGGCCCCAAACAGCACATGATGCAAAGAAGAAAAAGAGGTGCAAGATGGAATTGTCCTTGCGCTCTCCCACCCACCCTTATGTTGATAAGCACACTTTAACAAACCAATCATTTCAGCGACAGGGTCTGCCACACGACTGTGACTGAAATGATTGGTTTGTTTGGGCCCCCACAAATAAAGAAGCAATTAATTCCCCCACCAAAAAGAAGCAATTCATCTCTCCTTGCACAAACTGGCTCTACAGACGCAAGAGTCATCCTCATCCTCCGATTCCTCATCCCTTTCACTGTGTACATCCTCCTCCTCACAGAGTATTAATTCATCCCCACTGGAATCCACCATCACAGGTCCCTGTGTACTTTCTGGGGGCAATTGCTGGTAAATGTCTACCTGAAGGAATTTATAATTAATTTTGATGAACATCAACTTCTCCACATTTTGTGGAAGTAACCTCCTACGCCGATCACTGACAAGGTTACCGGCTGCACTAAACACTCTTTCGGAGTACACACTGGAGGAAGGATGGGGGGGGGGGGGTCATCTTAGGTAAAATAAAGCCAGTTTGTGCAAGGGCCTCCAAATTGCCTCTTTGTCCTGCCAGTACACATATACGGACTGTCTGACATGCCTATTTGGATGCTGTTACCGATATAATCCTCCACCATTCTTTCAATGGTGACAGCATCGTTGGCAGGTCCTTCAGTCTGGACCAGGTGTCAGCACTTGCTCCTGACTGTCCTGCATCACCACTAGCGGGTGGGCTTGGAAATTTTTTTACTTTTCCTTGCAGCCCCAGTTGTGGGAAAAATGAAGGAGGAGCTTTTGACGAGTCACGTTCTGCTTGAGTTGACAATTTTCTCACCAGCAGGTCTTTGCACCTCTGCAGACTTGTTTCTGCCAGAAAGAGAGATACAACGTAGGCTTTAAACCTATGATTGAGCACGGTGGCCAAAATGTAGCGCTCTGATTTCAACAGATTGACCACCCTTGAATCCTGGCAAAGCGAATGAAGGGCTCCATCCACAAGTCCCACGTACATAGCGGAATCGCTCCGTCTTAGCTCCTCCTTCAATTTCTCCAGCTGCTTCTGCAAAAGCCTGATGAGGGGAATGACCTGACTCAAGCTGGCAGTGTCTGAACTGACTTCACATGTGGCAAGTTCGAAGGGTTGGAGAACCTTGCACAAGATGGAAATTATTCTCCACTGAGCTTGAGTCAGGTGCATTCCCCCTACTTTGCCTATGTCATTGGTGGCCTTTTGCTGCTCCTCCATCCTCTGAAGCATATAGAGTCTTGAATTCCACCTCGTTACCACCTCTTGCTTCAGGTGATGGCAGGGCAGGTTCAGGAGTGTTTGCTGGCGCTCCAGTCTTCGGCACGCAGTGGCTGAATGCCGAAAGTGGCCCACAATTTTTTGGGCCACCGACAGCATCTCCTGCACGCCCCTGTCATTTTAAAAAAAATATCTGCACCACCAAATTAATTGTAAGTGCAAAACATGGGACATGCTGGAATTTGCCCAGATGTAATGCACGCGCAATATTGGTGGCGTTGTCCGATATCACAAATCCCCAGGAGAGTCTAAGTGGGGTAAGCCATTGTGTGATGATGTCCCTCAGTTTCCATAAGAGGTTGTCAGCGGTGTGCCTCTTACGGAAACCGGTGATACACAGCGTTGCATGCCTAGGAACGAACTGGCATTGAGATGCTGCTACTGGTGCCGCTGCTGTTGTTGCTGTGGGAGGCAATACATCTACCCAGTGGGCTGTCACAGTCATGTAGTCCTTAGTTTGCCCTGCTCCACTTGTGCACATGTCCGTGGTTAAGTGGACACTGGGTACAACCGCATTTTTCAGGACACACTACCTCCATCAATTGTCTATATCCCACTGCACTAATGGGGGATACTGGATGCACGTCTAACACCAACATAGCTGTCATGGCAACAGTTATCCGCTATGCAAAAGTTATCCGCTATGCAACATATTTCATCTTCATCACAAAGGACTGTTGGACAGTCAGTTGCTTAGTTGAAGTAGTACAAGTGGTCTTCCGACTTCCCCTCTGGGATGACGATTGACTCCCAGCAGCAACAACAGCAGCGGCAGCAGCAGTAGGCGTACCACTCAAGGATCCTCCGGAGGAATCCCGGTTAGGAGAGGACTCGTCAGTCAAGCCAGTGACATGGCCTGCAGAACTACTGACGTTCCTGACTGAGGAGGAAATTGACGTCGAGGGAGTTGGTGGTGTGGCTTGCAGGAGCTTGGGTACAAGCGGAAGAAGGGATTTACGTGTCAGTGGACTGCTTACGCTCTTACCCAAAGTTTCTGAACCTGACAATGACTACTGATGAATGCGCTGCAGGTGACATATAAGGGATGATGTTCCTAGGTGGTTAACATCCTTACCCCTATTTAATGTATTACGGATTGACAAAGGCAACACATGGCTTGACACCTGTTGTCCGGATTTGTGGAGAAATAATTACACACCGACGAGGTGGCTTTTTTGGTATTTTGCCCAGGCATGACAATGGGCTTCCTCATCCCACGGACAACAACTGTATCCCCCGGTGCCTGATTTAAACAAACCGCATCATCAGAATTGCATCGTCAATGTCATGACTGGTGGCAGCAGCAGCTTCAGTACTAGTACTAGGAACTGGAAGTGGTTTCTAATCTTCCACTATTTTTTCCTCCAAATTGTTCTCCATTTCACAGGACAGAACCCCTTTATTATTACAGCACACAGAACAGTGCACCTTTATTTTCACAGCGCCCCTGTACTCTTATAGCATACAGGAGAAATGTGCTTTTAATTTTTAACTGCAGCCAAACTTTTATAGCAGACAGGGCCAGTGTAATGTTATTAAGACATCAGCAGCACCCCTATATTTCACAGCATACAGGAACAGTGTGCTTTTAATTTTTAACCGCACCCAAACTTTTATAGCAGACAGGGCCAGTGTAATGTTATTAAGTCATCAGCAGCACCCCTATATTTCACAGCATACAGGAGCAGTGTGATTTTAATTTGTAAGAACTGCACCCACATTTTTATAGCAGACAGGGCCAGTGTAATGTTATTAAGACATCAGAACCCCTATATTTCACAGCATACAGGAGCAGTGTGCTTTTAATTTGTAAGTGTATGTGTTAACACCTCCATTTCCTTATGTCCGTATTGATTCGGGTCTTCGGTTTATTTGATTTTAACCCTTGGGATGCCTACTTGGACTGATGAGGATGTGATCTACACTAGGAATAGGTGAGGATTTTTTGCAAGTTATGTAGATAGTACTGGACAAGAGGATGAGAATGGCTACAGGGAGTGTAGGTAAGTATGTGTAATAGTGAGTGTGCAAGAGTGCTTATTAAAGTTATACTTTCATGGTGTGTGCGTTCTGTGGGGGTATTTCAGATTTGATCGCTGGGTGTGTGGTTTTTGCTGCCCTGCGATCAGATAGTCGCCGCCTACAGGGGGAGGAGAAAAGCGCTGTGCAAGTGTACGTTCGCTTCTGTAGCAGAGCTGCACAAGAATCAGTTTGTGCAGTCTCTGCGCAGCCCAGGACTTACTCAGCCACTGCGATTGAATCCTGCTGATCGGGGCCAGAGCTGACGTCAGACACCCTCACTGAAAACGTCTGAGCCCGTCTTCGTTTTTCTGGACACTCCTGGAAAACGGTCAGTTGACATCCACAAACGTCCAATTCCTGTCAATCATCTTGCAATCGCCCATGCGTTCGGATTTTTCGCTCCATCTCATCGCTAGGCGCCGCTGCCTGTCGCTGTTGTGTGACGTGCCGGTTCATTGCAGCTCAGAGGCATGCGCAGTATGGATCTGATCGCACGCTGTGCGAAAACGCACAGCAGCGATCAGATCTGAATTACCCCCTGTGTTTTTTAATATTTCTTTTACAGGGGACTATAGGAACCAGCAGGCCCTTAATGCCCTATATGCTGGTAATTGTGGTTCTCCAAGTACCAGTATGCGGGGGAGGCTTGCTGGGACCTGTATTCCCTCCTGTAAAAGACAATATTTTTTTACAACGCTAAACTAATGGATTATTAACTCGGCAAACACAGCCCAGGGGATGCCGGGGATATCCCTGGGATTCACACCTGGCACTCCCCCAGGAAACACCAATCATGGCTGACTAGTTATGGGGGTTATTGCTATAGCAACGGGGACCAATATAAGCACGTCCCCTGGTTGTGGCATTACCTTCTTCGCTAATGGAGTCCGGTGCTGGTTTTACAAATATGGGGGACCCCTACGTCTTTTTTCCCTTATTTTTTTTATACCAGGATCGGCCCAAGAGCCCTGAGATGGTTCTTAAAATACAGGGGGACCTCACACATTTTTCCCCCTGTATTTTTTGAACCAGGACCGGCTTAGAGCCCGGCCTGGTTATGCTTTTAGGGGGGAACCCCATGTAATTTATTATTTTTTTCTTTTAAACTATTTTTTTGATTTTACAGACAGAAGTATGCACAGGTCTCACTGATCTGTGCATGCTTCTTTGAAACTAACCTATAAAAAGCTGGTCTATTTATTGGTGAGTTTTTGGTAAGTTTTTGAATATAAGTTTAAAACTCTATAGGAAAACATCTTGTTGCGAATTTGCACAGTGCGAGTTGCAGGAGTGGGAGAAACATGGAAGTTTGCACGTTTTCGCACCCTATTACATTGTTCTAAATGGCTGAGTTCTAAAAATGTGCAAGTTTAGCGTTAAACTCGCACATTTGCAAAACTCAGACCCTATTACATTTGGCCCATGGACTGCTGGTCACGCCCCTAAAAAAGTATACCCTGTTGGAAATGCACTTACTAAAGGTAAAAGAGTGTATGCTCATCACAGATTCCTTTGATGTCAAGTCCTCCTGTTACAACCACCTTATCATAAAATCCTCCTGCTGTAACCACTGTATATTGTATCCCCTCTCCACTTACATAATTTACGGTGGCACCCACCACACAGTATATATTTTCTGATTTTGCAGCACCCCCAACCCTATATATTGGTTATTTTTCCTACCCCTCTTTTTACATAACATCTCCTCCACTTATTAGTATCCTCTTCTTTCTTCTGTTCTTGTTTGTTCAGTGCAGGGCCAGACTGGCCTCCTGGCGCTCTGCTCGGCCATCCAGCAGACATATAGATGGGGGCGTGCCATGAGGCCAGGCCCCCATGATTTGTGGCACGCCCCCTTTAACAGGGACCATGCTTCTTTCAGCCGTGGCCGTGCCATTCCCCTGTCACACCACCAGCGCCACCGAGTACTGTTAGACACAGGGAAGAACCTCAGGGTAGGCGAGTCATGCGCACTACTGACCACACACAGCTTGCGTACCGCTGTGGGGTTTTATCTTAGACCGAGCGCTATCTGTTCTGATGTTCGGGTACCTTCACATCAGTGCAATTCCTCTTTCTACTAAGAGACTGTTCCTCTCCTGAACTAAGTGTCTAAAAGCTCCAACTAAAGCTCCAACAAAGGAGCTGTAAACATTGCACTATCCCCCTCCCCACCTTCCTAACCCTCCCTCCCCTTTTATTTCACTTTTTTTTATTTATTATTTATTATTTTTATTTTTTATATTTTATTTTTTAATTTTATTTTTATTTTTATTTTTATTATTTTTTTTTAAATTTGAACTTTTATATTTATTTTTACTTTCATTTTCATATTATTTATTATTTTTCATTATTATTAATTTTCATTATTTTTATTTTTTCAATTATATTATTTTTATAATTTTTTAGTTGCTACACATTACACATCCCTTTTTGTAGTTATTACACTTTGTACAGAACATCAGAACAGATAGCGCTCGGTCTAAGATAAAACCCCACAACTCACCTCCAAACAACCTGAGCAGCTTTGCATCACAGCGCAGCCTACTATACAATTCCTTTCCTTGCGTACCGCTGTGATTCCGCTTGCACTGAGAACTTTGTCGCAGAGTGATTGACAGGGAGTGTCACTGTTTGGAGGTGTTAAAGGGGAGTTTAAGGAGAGTCGTTGGAAAATGCAGGCGTTTAATGGACGTTTTCAGGGCGTGTATCTGCTGATGGCTGTGTGATTGTATGTGCAAATACATTTAATCTGAGTTGCTACTGAGTGGCCTGTCTGCGTAGCCATAGACCAACCTTTGACTTCCGTGTTCTCCATAATTGTGTAAAGTCCGCTAATATGTGTACGCATTTGTGATTGAGCTTTCGATGAGTTCAGTGGGTGTCTCTTGTCATTCCTGGGTGACTTGCACTGCAGGGGGGGCAGATGTAACATGTGCAGAGAGAGTTAGATTTGGGTGGGTTATTTTGTTTCTGTGCAGGGTAAATACTGGCTGCTTTATTTTTACACTGCAATTTAGATTCCAGTTTGAACACACCACACCCAAATCGAACTCTCTCTGTATATGTTATAGTAACATAGGCCCTCATTCCTAGTTGATCGCTCGCTAGCTGCTTTTAGCAGCAGTGCAAACACTAAGCCGCCGCCCTCTGGGAGTGTATCTTAGCTTAGCAGAAGTGCGATTGAAAGGTTAGAGGAACTGCTCGAAAATCTTTTCATGCAGTTTCTGAGTAGCTCCAGACCTACTCCTACCTTGCGATCACTTCAGACAGTTTAGTTCCTGTTTTGACGTCACAAACACGCCCTGCGTTCGGCCAGCCACTCCCCCGTTTCCCCAGGCACGCCTGCGTTTTCATCTGACACGCCTGCGTTTTTTTAGCACACTCCCGGAAAACGGACATTTACCTCCCAGAAACGCCCCTTTCCTGTCAATCACTCACCGATCAGCCGAGCGACTGAAAAGAGTCGCTCGGACTTATGTAAAATTGCATAGTTTTGTGTGAAAGTACTTAGCGCATGCGCAATGCGGCCCATACGCATGCGCAGAAATGCTGATTTCTTGCCTGATCGCTGCGCTGCGAACAACGGCAGCTAGCGATCAACTCAGAATGACCCCCATAGTAACTAAGGTTGAAAAAAGACAATTGTCCATTGAGTTCAACCTATTTGTGGTCTCCTATGAAGTCTTATTATAGGACTAGTTATTTTTATGTTATGACTAGTTAAATTAACTATAATGCATGCCTACGCACCATAACCCTGAATATCTTTATCCAATAGGAATTTATCTAACCCATTCTTAAAGGTGTTGACTGAGTCCACCATTACTACTCTCTCAGGCAGGGAATTCCAAACACGTATTGTCCTTACTGTGAAAAAACCTTTTTGCCTCAATGTGCGGAAACTCCTCTCCTCTAACCTAAGCGAGTGACCACGTGTTCTCTGTGCTGATCTTCTAGAAAACAGGTCCCTCCCAAGCGCTGTGTATTGACCCCTTATATATTTGTAGATGTTGATCATGTCCCCTCTTAGTCTCCTCTTTTTCAGTGTAAACATGCCTAGCCTATCAAGCCTTTCCTTGTATTCCAGCGTCTCCATGCCCTTGATTAGTTTGGTCGCCCGCCTCTGAACCTTTTCTAGCTCCAGGATATCCTTTTTGTAATATGGTGCCCAAAATTGCACACATTATTCAAGATGTGGCCTCACTAGTGATTTATCTAATGGGAGTATAATACTCTCGTCCCTTGCATCAATTCCCGTTTTATGCATGCTAATATCTTATTAGCCTTCTTTGCTGCACTCCTACTTTGGGTACTGCTGCTTAATTTGTTATCTATGTGAACCCCTAAGTCTTTTTCCAGTACATAATCCCCTAATATTACCCCACAGTGCATTACCTTACACTTGTCTGTGTTGAATCTCATTCTCCATTTTGCTGCCCATGTTTCCAGTTTAGTAAAGTCGTTCTGAAGAGACTGAGCATCCCCCTCCGTATTTATAACCTTACACAATTTGGTATCGTCTGCGAAAATTGACACCATGCTCTCTAGACCTACTGTTAGGTCGTTGATGAAAATGTTGAACAAAAGTGGTCCAAGTACAGACCCTTGTGGCACACCACTTAGTACTTTAGTCCAATTTGAAAATGATCCATTGACCACAACGCGCTGCTCCCTATTATCTAACCAATTACTGACCCAAGTGCATATTGTGCTCCCTAGCCCTATTTCTTGTAGCTTATAGATAAGACGCATGTGTGGTACAGTGTCGAAGGCTTTGGCAAAGTCTAAAAAGATTATATCCACCTCCTTACCCTGATCCAGGTTCGCACTTACTGTTTCATAAAAGCCAAGTAAGTTGGTCTGACATGATCTGTCCTTCACAGATCCATGTTGGTTTCTTTTAATGACCTTATTTGCTTCAAGGAACTTTTGAATACTGTCCCTTAGAATACCTTCCAATACTTTCCCCATTATAGATGTAAGACTAACTGGTCTATAATTACCTGGTTAAGCTTTGCTCCCCTTTTTAAATATCGGCACTACCTCCGCTATACGCCAGTTCTTGGGAACCATACCCGATATAACCGAATCCATGAAGATCAAAAATAGAGGTCTTGCTAGTTCAGCGTGCAGCTTCATAAGAACCCTTGGGGGATTTCCATCGGGACCAGGTGACTTATATCTGCCCCCCCTGCAGTGCACATGGTTATGCCCAACTGCTAACAAATTTGCTGCTGCGATCAACTCAGAAATAGGCCCAATAGCAGCTCCGTAGCTTCGAGAATTGCAATGGCATTTAAGTTTAAACATGAATTAGGCCCACTGCTATTAAGTGGAAACATGGTTGCTTTTGCCTTTTAATTCCTTGCCTGGTGTAGTTGCATCAGATGCTCTGAGCTCCCTGAAGACCTATAAGCACATATTATTTTTACTGTATAAACATTTTTTTCCCAAATATGTCCCCATTGTTGATTTTTTAAAATAATTAAATTATGTAAATAAAAGCTTTTTAGCCTTCAGTATTATTTTATTATCAAATCGGCATATAATTATAAAGTGTAATATAATTTTACAGAATATGGTTTTAATATCTATTATTTACATAATTTGATGATTAAAAAAAAAATCTTGGGGAGATTTTTATATAGAAAACATATTAGCCAGTGATTAAATGATTGCTACTTTAAAACTTCAGACAATCTTACGGGATCGGTATGAAATACCTACAATCAAAATCCCGACAGCAATTGACCGACGGTCAAAATCCCGACAAGGTCAAAATCCCGACATGGACAAAATTCCGACATGTAAAATGTCGACAGGTCAAAATACCGACACAAGTTTTCATTGTTTTTTGTGTGTATGAGGCCAACATGGACACCATATAAGTGTACCGCGTCCCCTCGCATGGTTTGCTGCGCTCGCCATGCTTCGGGCACGGTGCCTCACTGCGCTCGGCACACTATTATATTCCCCCTCCAGATCCACTGGGATGGTAAAAGTTGGTTTCAATGAAAAAATCATGAAAAACTTATGTCGACTTTTTGACCTGTCGACATTATAAATGTAGGTATTTTGACCTTGTCGGTATTTTGACCACGTCGGTATTTTGACCTTGTTGGGATTTTGACCGTCGGTCAATTGCTTTCGGTATTTTGACCGTCGGGATTTTGATTGTCGGTAAATTGACTGCATTCCAATCTCACCGGTATCTCACCAAAGCCTGCATCACATGCATTTCTTCAGGATACCCAGATATAGCTGTAGCACAGTATATATAAAATAACGTTTCCCCTGTGAATTACGTGGACACATAGACACAGCCATCTGGTAGTGACTTTAAAAATGTTCCCCTCAACACTGGCTCGGGATGCCTCAATAACTAACAAGCTTTTTAAATTAAGCTATGCAAATGCCACCAATATGGAATGAATTACCCTTCATTTTATTCCCTGGCTACCAGCCATGAGGTCTATTCATGAAGTAGTGAAAAGAGTGGAGAAGTGAACCTGTAGAGAAGTTGCCTAT
Organism: Pseudophryne corroboree; assembly: GCF_028390025.1. Lineage (NCBI taxonomy): Eukaryota > Metazoa > Chordata > Amphibia > Anura > Myobatrachidae > Pseudophryne > Pseudophryne corroboree. Next base: position 400,947,153 of record NC_086445.1, read on the forward strand.
GGCAACCAATCAGCTGCTCCGTACAATTGTATAGTATACAAAATATAGATGCTACTTCAATGCTGTTTGGCTGCTGGGCAACTTCTCCACTGGCTCACTTCTCCACACTTTGCACTGCTTCAAGAATAGACCCCCAAGTCCTGGAGCCTTAGGGGTAAATTTACTAAAGCTTCTAAAACAAAGAATTGGTGATGTTGTCCATGGCAATAAGAGGATGCCTATCATTTTCTAAAAGCAATAGAGAAATGATGGGCCACCTCTGATTGGTTGCTATGGGCAACATCACCAATTCTCTGTTTTAGTAAATTTACCCACTTAGGCTGCAGCTTAATCAGCCCACTGGTTGAGCAGGCACTGAATGCAGATTATAAGTATCCATTACAAAGTTATAAGATATCCCCAGCAATAACATACTGTACCTTTTAGTAGTAGTAGTTCCTTCAGAATGATTTCTTGATAATGCTATCATTTTATGTTTGCAGCTTGAAGAAGAGCGTCTATCGGTTATTGAAAGGGATAACCATCTGTTGCTAGAGAAAATGTCAACTATTATGAGAACCAAAGGAAGGATTGACAACAAAAATAATTATGAAGGAAAAAGGTAGTTGTTCCAGTTTTACAGTAAATGTAAGAATTTTACAGAATTAATTTTGTCAAAGTCAGAAAAATATCACGCTACACATTGCCATATTTGCACCTCATGCGTGTCCCCGCTGCGAGTGCATGGGCTCTCCCGTGCGTGCGCATACTCGCTGTTGCGTGCACCCACAGGCGCACGGTGTGCGCATTTACGGTAAAGTTTATGTGCGTCTAGCGGGCGACTCGTTCGTAACATATTTTATCTATATAATGTATTTTGTAGATTATGGTCCCTTTGATAGAATCTGAAAGTTTAGTTAATGTAGCATGTTCATAGACAAAGAGATCCCTCTTTGTTTGATACGAAGGGTCAGACAGAGGTTATACAGTGGTGTTTAGTATCCATCGGAAGAGTATTTAATTAGCAATATTCCGGTGTTGGTTTGAAGCAGATTAATCGCTCGTGCGAATAGTTATGGACATAAGAAGTTTATGGACATTTGCTATTATTTGCACTTTATTATCCATGCGGCGGAAAACCTAGTTTCCCACCCACCTGAGCAGTTGGAAATAGTCACAGCCCACCTGTATGAATCAACCTATGACCTTTTGTTATAATGCGAAGACGAATTCCTGTGTCCAATGAACAATAAGAATATAGGGACCATTGTACTGTATTATGTGTAGGGTATAAAAGGACAAGCCGATCTGGGCCAGCTCTCTATTCTCTTCAACGGTTCTCACCACTGATAATCGGGAGCTGGATATCCAGAGGCGCATGCGATTGTTTCCCTTGAGCGTAAGTTTCTCCGCAACCATATTGCCTTTATTGTTATTGTGAGCCATATCTCTCTCTCTTCTCCTCTTTCTCTCTCTTTCTCTTAAGTGTTATTGTACGGCTATTGTATTTCATGTGTAGTTATCTGGTTAGGTAGTCAATGTTATTTTGTAGTGTATGACTTGTATTGTATTATTCTTTTGCAAATAGAACGTTCATATAAGGTGTTAGAACCTAATACCGGTATCTGTGTATTTATTATATTTCTAAGTATTCTCAGAGCGTCGGAGACGCTCGTACAGCTTTCAAGTTAATAAGGTTACACTGTGTTACATTTACACCCTATCACTGCACCAAGGTTTATTGCATAAATACATTGTTTATGGTATAGTTATAAAGGTTTAACATTGTGAGCATCAGCGCCGCTTGTAATCTCCTCGTGGTCCCAAGCGTCCGCTACGCTAGTAGCATATCATTACGTTAGTCGGCAGCCTATAGCGTGCCTGCCTGTGATCTCTTGGCCGTGAGCGAACATGACGCTCAAGCGTCTCGACTACGGCTAAGCGATTGTTACGCAACGTGCGTACCCTTACGGTATACCATACGCCAATAGCGTACTGTGTTCTTTCACCTTTTAGAGGGTTTTAAGTAAGATAAATATTAGGCTTTATCAATTGGGGGCTCGTCCGTCCTTCACATATCTGCACTAGGTAATTTCAGCAGACATTATCCATCAGCAAAGGGCGGGAGGTCATATTCCTCGTAGTGCTGACTGGATAAGCGTCTGCTTCGCTTAGTAAAGGGTGCTGAAGGAATCCGGAACCGGAGGTAAGAACAACACGCTAGTGTCTTTTAAAACTGTTTATTTCTGTCTTGCGTACGCACGCATATATCTGCATTTCTTTTCATTCGTGTATTTTCACATATCACTCTCCTGTTTGCCATTTCACAATTGATAATGTGCTAAGAAAGATTTGTTGCTATTAGAAGTTAAAGAGTAAAAGTAATACATTAAGGGGTAATTTGTAAAGCACGCACACAGCTTTGCCTAAGATACAAGGAAAGACCTGGGTGGTGCTCGGTAGATGATTGAAGACCATCTACATTGATAAACGTGTTAATTGTATTTCTGTGGACATATCTGGCTGGCATACACGTGTTTCTAACAAAAGGGTTAGACTAGTGTACGCAACGTAAAGGCCGACGCACACAGCGTATATTACGCAACGGAGCGTCTGGGTACGCCCACGTAACTCAAATCACACTATAGTATTATTTTAACAGGCAAAAAGGTGGCAACGCAATAAATAGCGCAAGTCAATTTTAGTGTCCGAAATTTAAACTAATAGATCCTTCTCTAAATTTACGACTCATCTGGTCTAAAGGAAAGAAATTTCTGCGCAGAAATAGAAACAAAAGTAAAGTGTACATGTGGTGAGTGAGTGTTTGTATATATATGTTTTTACAATTTTTGGATTGAACCACAAGAAATCGAGTTCTCGTGAGGAACATACATGTAAGTGACGTGCATGGTGGCTGGGGAGGCATCCCTTGTTAAACATAAATTTGAGCATTAGAGTATAGTAGACCAGGAGGTCTACTGTAGCACAGACCAGGAGGTCCGGAACAGACCAGGAGGTCCAGGTACAGCAGACTAAGAAGTCCACTATAGAGAAAGGAGCACAACCCAGGGGGTTGGTGCAGAACCCATATAGGCCATTAAAGCTCTGGCTGAAGGAATTCGCAGCCGCAATATTCGATTCCACTGGTCGCTCCGCACATAAGATTAGTTGCTTATGTGCCGAACGATTGTACCGCACGTAATTGTGTGCATTAGTTAGTAATTTGACCCAGTACCATTTGCGTACGCTAGAGGGGTCATAAACGCTATTTGTACATTTTAACGTGATTTGTGAAATTTTTTTTATTTTAAGGGAGGTTCGCTGGTCACTCAGGGACTATCCAACAACCGATACTTGCTGGGGACTGGTAGGTCCAACACGCCCCAGTAAGTAAAGGTTCATAGGGGCCCTAGGTTGGGTACAACAGCTCTGGATACAGTGATTGCGGTACTGGCCAACGTGGGCGAGGAGTGAGTGGGGTACTCTGTAAACCGCCACCGTCGGCCTGCCCCGGACATCTTGGTTTTTGTAAGGGTTCGCTGAAGACCCTGATTGAAGGTCAGAGGTAGTGAAAGCAATACCTGCAAGTTATGGGGGCCAGTCGTTCAGGTAGGGGGCGATCAACCTCGGTTCGGGTTGATTCAGTAAACCGACCAATCGGGTCGGCAAGGTATGTAATGTGTGAAAAATACGGTTCACACACAGAGGTTTTATGTGATGTATGGGAAAGAATGACTGTACATGACGGGGAGAAGTTCCCAAGAGTAGGCAGCTTTAGCCCAGATGTGTTACTAAATCTAAGGAGAAGGATATGTCTCATTAAATCAGCAAAGAGACGGATCAAACATTATGATTATCTACAGTTATGGCAACAGGAGGGTGAAATACAGAGAGGATTGGCTCAGGCGGCGGGATCTAACCCTATCAGGAAACTGATAGCTACGGCACCACCGCCACCTTACATAACGGGAGAGAAGTTGGTTGCGGAGAATGACGCACTAATGTGTAATAAACAGGCACTTAGTAACTGTATAAATGTTAAGGATAATATGAATAAGATGAGTAATGCAAGTATTAACCCGTGCAAGTTGTACCCTGTTTTAAACTTTCCCCAGGAGTGTGATCAAGAGGACGAATCGGCAACAATATCGGCGCTCTCTCTAGCAGCCACCATATCAGAAACAGCAGTAGGCACGTCCCAACCCCCGAGATTAGTATCAAAGGCCCCTAGTGGAGGGACAGGTGAGGTCGTATCAACGGATAAGTACGGCACCATACACTATGCTGAAACCATTTCACCACAAGCTGTAGAATCTACTCAGAATGATGTTATTAAACTTAATCCCGTTAGGGTAATATCAGTGCCAAATGGGAAAACGGACACTTCAGGAGTCACTCCTGTCAGAAACATTGCCATGCACTGCCCATTTTCCCGAATGGAATTAAGAGCAATAGTGTCTGAATTCCCTGACCCTAGAAAAGATCTAGTTGCTAGCCAGAAATACATTAGAGACCTAGGGAATACGGTAGAGCCCAATAACAAAGACTGGCAGATATTGCTGAGGGCATGTTTACCCTCTAATGTCGACTCAGCACAATTTCTAGCTGACTGTAAATTAGATGAAGATGTACCCCTTACGGATGTGTACAACCAAGATAATGTAAAGAGGATAAATTTACAGTTAAAAGAGTATTTTCCAGCTGTAGTTAAATGGAACAAAATTTTCTCCATTAAACAAAAAGAGTCAGAAACAGCTGCTGAGTATTTCACTACTAGAAATGGCTAAATACACAGGCATTGAAGACATTAAGACAAATGTAAATCATAGAGAAGTAGCAGTATCTGTGCTAATGGATGGTTTAAAAGAAGCATTAAAGACAAGAGTACAGAGCACGCAACCATGTTGGCGAGGTCTGTCGGTGGCTACTTTGAGAGAGGCCGCTGTTGATCATGATCGCAATATCACCAGACACAGAGAGTCACAAAGTGATAAGTTAATGGCAGTAAGTATACAGGCCCTGACCACAAGGCAACCTTTGTATAAATCTCCAAACCCTGTGGGTAAGTCAAATGTGGTAACTTGTTATTCCTGTCATAAAGAGGGACATTTTGCACGAGACTGTAGAGTGAAAAACACACAAAAATCATATCAACCCCCTAGACAACGACATGACACACGAAATTGGGATCAGGGACCGCAGAGACGGAGTCATGAGCCACATGCAGGGGAAACAAAAAGGTATCCCCCAAAAAGAGACTGGCAAGTCTCTGGTAGTTCCCATTTACCCCCTTCTCAAGTAGTTGCTGCCAGCGCGATTCAGGGAGGTCACCATACCCAATAGGGCCATACCTGTAATCTGCAGCCAGTGAAATTGATTGCAAGCCTTGGAAGTGAACCCGAGGTCACAATCGATGTAGCTGGTAAATCATTAAACTTCCTTGTAGATACGGGGGCGGCCAAATCAGTGATAAATTCGACAGTGGGCATGAGAACCACTGGTAAGACAATTCCAGCCATGGGAGTAACGGGAGTAGTCCAGCACTACCCTGTTAGCAAACCAGCAGAGATTACAATAGGGCCTTTGCATACCAAGCATTCCTTCTTGCTGGCAGCATCGGCACCGACTAATCTCCTGGGAAGAGATTTATTGTGTAAAATGGGGTGCGTCATTTATTGTACTCCTGAAGGTGTATTCTTAGACATACCTGAGAATCACGCTCAGGAAGTGCGAGACATGTTAGACTCCCCATCAAAATTAATGTCCCACACTGTTATATTAAATAGGAATCCATCCCAGGTAGAAGAAATGACATCCCAAATACCAGAGTCACTGTGGACTAAAGATGGACAAGACACTGGATTAATGGCAAACGTAGCTCCAGTAGTTGTGCAAGTAAAATATGGTAGGATAGCTCCAAAAATCCCACAATACCCTTTGAAGCCAGAGGTGGAATTAGGAGTATACCCCGTAATAGAGCGCTTGCTACAACAGGGCATTCTGGTAAGAACATCCAGCACTGCCAATAGTCCCATCTTCCCTGTGAAAAAGAGTGGGGGGAGGGGTTACAGGCTAGTACAGGATCTAAGGGGGATTAACAAAATAGTTGAGAGTCAGTTCCCCGTAGTGCCAAATCCAGCTGTCATCCTTATGCAGATCCCTCCCACTGCGAAATTTTTCACTGTTATTGACCTCTGCTCCGCCTTCTTTTCGGTACCCCTGCATCCTGACAGCCAATATTTGTTTGCATTTACATACAGAGGAGTCCAATACACATGGACTCGATTACCACAAGGTTTCATAGTCAGTCCAAGTATATTTTCACAAGCTTTGCATGATTGTTTACAGTCTTTCCAACCAGAGAGTGGATCAATATTGATACAGTATGTGGATGATTTACTACTGTGTTCAGATTCACTGGAAGCGTCCCTGAAGGATACTAAACAGCTCCTGTTTCATCTTTCAGACACAGGACACAAGGTTTCCAAAGACAAGTTGCAATTATGCCAGCCTAAAGTAAAATATCTGGGACACTGTCTAACACAAGGACTGAGACGGCACCTGAGCATTGAGAATAATAAGATCGGAGGCAGTTGTCGATTCCCTGTTCCCTTTTATTGTTTTTCTCCACTTCCCATCCCATCTCCCTCTATTATTTCTTTCCCCCTTCTCATTCTTCTCCATTTCCTCCTATAAGATGGACTTGCCCCAAGAGACAGTGATCTGGATTTTCCTGTTGACCATGATGTTGACCAGAACAGTCTGTTCCGGCGAGAGTACCATGGAGGTCGAGAGAGGTTCTGGAATGGGTTCTGATGACAGAGATGGAGGCGTAGTTTTCCAAGAACAACATAATCAACAAGCAAAGGCGAGTATCAGAAAACGATCCGATAGCATTGACAATAGAAGAAATTGTGAAGGATTGTTAGCTGAAGAGAACTGTATCTGTAGGCTCTGTGACAGTGTAGTTGAGGATGGGTGTATCAAGAAATGCCAATCTAGTTTTAATATCCACATGGACCGGTATCCATTGAGTGACTATCACTCCTTAGTGGGTAAAGTGTTAAATCAGACAGATTGTTGGGTATGCTCTCAAGTACCTCAAGGCCATAGCAAATCAGGATTAGTGCCCTTCCCTTTAACTATAGGGGAGGTACTTGAGCTAAGTGGTGGGAGGCCGGTGGACAGGAGGTTTAATATCTCCAGTCCACCTAGTTTGAAGCTCCACCAATATCATGTGGATAGATCCCTAGTATGTTTTAACATTTCCAATCCCCGAAAGCCGGGAAATTGGGAAGTGTCATGGAATAACCAAACCATGACCTTTTCATACAGAGCCGATAGAATGCCAACAGATACAGAACTTATACGCCACATAGCTGGTAGTGGAAAATATTTCCGATATAGGTATACCCTAGGAAGTAGGACCATGAGAGTTGGAGAGGTATCACCAGGATACTGTGCACATATCATACAAACTGATACGTGTATTAAACAGATGGGAGAATTAGGGTTAGGAAATTTCATATGGAAAATGTGTAATATGGTTATGTCCTACTCCGTCCCATATGTTCTCCCCGATGATGCATATTTCATATGCGGGAGAAAGGCGTATAAGTGGCTTGCCCCAAACTCTGAAGGATTGTGTTATATTGGAAAAGTACTGCCTGAGGTAATGACCGTATCCCACACTAAAATGAAGGATATTCACCGCAGTGCCCAAGCTCCTTATACTCACACTCATTACGAGCACATCGTTAAACGGCACCTGATAGAGAGAACAGAGCATCCGGCCTCTGACCTGATCAGTGAATCCACCGGGATTCAATTCCTAATCGCGTTAGATATCACTCGCACCGCCAGAGGAGTGATAAATTATAAATATATATCTGCGCTTGCAAATTTATTAGACAATATCACTGAAATGTATGATGACACATTCAGGTATACTGGAAGGGAGCTCCAAGCTTATAAAACAGAACTGGTTCAGCATAGGATGATTCTCAATTATCTCACAGCTGTGACGGGTGGGTATTGTGTCACCCTAGCAACTCAGTATGGAATAAAGTGCTGCACGTATATCACAAACAGCACCGAGGACCCGGTCGAGGTCATAGACAAAAAGATGGACGATATTCTCCAGTTAAAGTGGGAATTTCGCAGGAGACACAATCTCACCCTTGCCGCTGTGGGTAATGAGCTGACCAGTTGGGTGTCATGGTTGAACCCGCGAAATTGGTTCTCTGGTTTAGGAGAATGGACCCAAGGTATTATCATGGATGTAGGGAAATTCCTTTTGTGTGTTCTGGGTGTCATCATATTGGTCGGTCTGATATTTAGATGCGTTCGGGTTTTAACAAAGTGTAAACGTAGCGCCCGAGTGATGAGTTTAAGGAGTGAAGATACTGTAATAACAACGACTGATGTGATTTATGACCCAACGATAGAGACAATGTTGTGATGAAAATGTGATTCCACGGTCCGTTTCTTTCACCTGTTTCTCGTTTTTCTCCAAGGTAAAAAGACCCGCTTGGAAGAGGAATTTGACGACCTTGTATGCAGACAACAGAAGGACTAAAGAAGAATTTGACAACCTTTTACACAGACAACTGATGGACTATGCCATAGACCCCCATATCCCTAGTACTTTTAATTTTACGCTAGCCCAACACTTTTTGTAAGTCTATGGACATTGATAAAGCTTTGCTTGCGTTTATTAGCAAAAGCACAAAGAGACTACAGTCAACATGTACATCAAGACAAGACAAGACCTCAATCAGCAAATGTATATTAAACTCACATAGTTTATCAATGCATTTACCATAAGTGTTCTTTATCTTCATCTCTACAACCTTCAGGTAATGACACACATAGTCGATAGGGAATACAGGCACAGATATCAGCACTCACATATTCCCCCCCATTCATGTATCATCAACTAAAATGTGCTCCCCCATTTTGTTGCAACTAAAAGCCGAAAAGAGCTCGGTAAAGTTTGACAGCCCATCCACAGACCCGTACCACGGGATAAGAAGGAATTCAAATGTATACTTCGCAATACCTCGAAGCTTGATCTAAAACACGTACGGCACGATGATACATGACCCTCCAAACATGGATTCATACACACATGCTTCTGCTATCTCACTAGGTCATACCCGTTTCCTACCTTCTCCTCTCCTCCCCTACCCAATCATAGAAATGTATTTACACATGACATATATTTTTCTCTTTTTGAAATGTTTTAGAAAGTGGCAGTTATTGGTGACTGCCAAAGGGTGGACTGTCAAAGTCAGAAAAATATCACGCTACACATTGCCATATTTGCACCTCATGCGTGTCCCCGCTGCGAGTGCATGGGCTCTCCCGTGCGTGCGCATACTCGCTGTTGCGTGCACCCGCAGGCGCACGGTGTGCGCATTTACGGTAAAGTTTATGTGCGTCTAGCGGGCGACTCGTTCGTAACATATTTTATCTATATAATGTATTTTGTAGATTATGGTCCCTTTGATAGAATCTGAAAGTTTAGTTAATGTAGCATGTTCATAGACAAAGAGATCCCTCTTTGTTTGATACGAAGGGTCAGACAGAGGTTATACAGTGGTGTTTAGTATCCATCGGAAGAGTATTTAATTAGCAATATTCCGGTGTTGGTTTGAAGCAGATTAATCGCTCGTGCGAATAGTTATGGACATAAGAAGTTTATGGACATTTGCTATTATTTGCACTTTATTATCCATGCGGCGGGAAACCTAGTTTCCCACCCACCTGAGCAGTTGGAAATAGTCACAGCCCACCTGTATGAATCAACCTATGACCTTTTGTTATAATGCGAAGACGAATTCCTGTGTCCAATGAACAATAAGAATATAGGGACCATTGTACTGTATTATGTGTAGGGTATAAAAGGACAAGCCGATCTGGGCCAGCTCTCTATTCTCTTCAACGGTTCTCACCACTGATAATCGGGAGCTGGATATCCAGAGGCGCATGCGATTGTTTCCCTTGAGCGTAAGTTTCTCCGCAACCATATTGCCTTTATTGTTATTGTGAGCCATATCTCTCTCTCTCTCTCTTCTCCTCTTTCTCTCTCTTTCTCTTAAGTGTTATTGTACGGCTATTGTATTTCATGTGTAGTTATCTGGTTAGGTAGTCAGTGTTATTTTGGTAGTGTATGACTTGTATTGTATTATTCTTTTGCAAATAGAACGTTCATATAAGGTGTTAGAACCTAATACCGGTATCTGTGTATTTATTATATTTCTAAGTATTCTCAGAGCGTCGGAGACGCTCGTACAGCTTTCAAGTTAATAAGGTTACACTGTGTTACATTTACACCCTATCACTGCACCAAGGTTTATTGCATAAATACATTGTTTATGGTATAGTTATAAAGGTTTAACATTGTGAGCATCAGCGCCGCTTGTGATCTCCTCGTGGTCCCAAGCGTCCGCTACGCTAGTAGCATATCATTACGTTAGTCGGCAGCCTATAGCGTGCCTGCCTGTGATCTCTTGGCCATGAGCGAACGTGACGCTCGAGCGTCTCGACTACGGCTAAGCGATTGTTACGCAACGTGCGTACCCTTACGGTATACCATACGCCAATAGCGTACTGTGTTCTTTCACCTTTTAGAGGGTTTTAAGTAAGATAAATATTAGGCTTTATCAATTTTGTAAGCGCAAAACGTTATCTATATTCTCCAAAGTAGTTTGCAATAAAATTAAAATACCGTGAAATTAATAAAAATTATACAGAACTTTTCCATTTGTCCAGTTTGGTCATCCACAAATCTGTCCAAACATGATCTGTTTGGTGAACACTTTCAGAACAAACCTTTTTTGGTGGTAATTCTAATCTGCGCAATGACCAGAAAGTGTGTTCCAGAATGGCACATCATGACCACCAACATTGGTGATTTTGATTTGCACCACATAAACATGTGCAAGAAAATTGGCTACCATGGTAAAAAGTAATGTGCAAATCCGCACATCACGGCTCAGCATCACACATAATTGAATTGCCCCCTTATATACATTATTCCAGTTACATAGCCTATCAAATAAATTTAAAGCTGCAGTTACTTGAAAGTCATGCTTCCCGGGCTCTGCTGGTTCTGTTAGATAGAACCGCAAGTTATTAAAGTTTATTATATTGCGACAGAGGATGCGTGGGTGAGCAGGAATTTAAAGAGGTGGTATTTTGGGTACTCATACTGATCTGTTTTTATATTCCCTATATTCCCAGAATTTGGCAGTCTGACCTATAGTTTGCTTAACTTTGTTGAAACAGATTAAGGACCTGATTCATTGCCATATGCAAACCAGATGCAATGCCAATGTTCACGTAGCTGAGTGATTTTTTTTTTATTAGTTTATTTAACAGGACGCAGCCACATTCACACAGTATAAAGAATTGGAAAATTAAGACCAAGAGTCCACAGAATGTTTGTTTTTGTCAAACACAGTAGGTGTTACAAGCTGTTGCCACAGCTTGTTTCTGTTTCTTGTCTTTGTATGTTTATTCCAGTGCCAGGTTTAATGTATACCTTGTTTTGGAAAGTCTGAATTTTGGGGTCCTTTGACCCCTCCTCAAGGGGGGGGGTAATGTTATGAGCCACGGCTGTGGCTCATTTCCATTTTTGCATTTTGGTTATGTATTTTATGTTATACTTCTGTTTATGTTCCCCGTGGGTGTCATGGGGTGCTCGGATCTCACCCTTAAGGAGAGGATACTGTTATGAACCACAGGTAGTGGTTCATTCCTATTTTATGTTTATTAGTTGTCTTGCAGGCCAGGATTTCCCGTTGCTGTGTTTAAGAATACTCTTGTTTGCTGCCGGTGGTGAGTCTGTGTAATTGCAGCTTGTTCCCATATGTTCAGCCTCACCTGGCTGCTAATTGCATCTTGTCAGTTTGGAGTCATGCAACAGGGCAGCTGCATGACATAATTAATTAGGCCTCTCTGTTATATGCTGGCTGAGTGCAATTCACAGACGCTGGTGATATTTCTAGGTTTCCAGTCTTCCAGAGTGTTTGAGTTCTGAGCTTGTTCCTGCCAATTCCTGAGCTCCTGTCTAGCAGTGTCTGACTAGCTGCTTCCTGTGTCGATTCCTGTGTCAGTTCCCGTGTCCTGCCGTGAAGCATTCCTGTCCTGAAGTCCTGTGGCTTTGCCTATGCCTGGTCGAGTTTCTAGCTTCTTGGTGTCCACCGGTCTGTCGTTTGGGATTCTGCCTGTCCTCCAGTTCTGAGAGTCTGTGTCGGCAGCATTGGGGGTTCCTGTCCGTTTGCCAGTATTTGTACCGGTTCCGTGAGTAGCGGCTTTGCCGCGTCCGTCGGCCTAGGCCGCTGTATTCCTTGGTTGTATCTGTCACTGGTGTTTTGCAGAGGGTTCTGCTTATGCTGTCACCGCCGGTACACAAAAGTATTGTGTCGGCGTGTGGTCAGCATTTCCTTTGTTGTTCTTTTCCTTTGGCGGCAAGCCGCACATACATTTAGTTTTAGGCTAGTTAGTAGCCCCTGGCTTTGTTTCAGATAGAGGGCCCCTTGTTATTACCCTGTCTCAGTTCACGCTTTGTCTCTCTTTAAGACCTGAGGGGGCATCGGAGTTGGGCAGACCTAATCCGCCCTTCAAACGCGGCTTCCATGGGCCCAAGAAACCATAGTCCTGCAAGCATGAATTGACAACACGGGTAAAACAACGGAGGTAGGGTGCCAGGGGCTATTCCCGTTCCATTTCACCAAATCCAGTATTACGTCCTGGTGCGCTGGACTCACTTCATAACATCTCCCTTGTTCTGAGCACCAGGAACCTAACATTATCACCAGCCATACCACAAAAAAGAAATAAAACTTTTTCTTTTTTGGCCCAGTCCAGTGTCTAGTCTAGAATCCAGTCCGGTGTTTTGAATCCAGTCCTGTCTAGAATTCAGTGTGCTGAATCCAGTCCGGTGTTTAGAAATCCAGTACTGTCTAGAACTTAGTGTACAGAATCCAGTCCGGTGTTTAGAATCCAGTCCTGTCTAGAATTCAGTGTGCTGAATCCAGTCCGGTGTTTAGAAATCCAGTCCTGTCTAGAACTTAGTGTGCAGAATCCAGTCCGGTGTTTAGAATCCAGTTCTGTCTAGAATTCAGTGTGCTGAATCCAGTCCGGTGTTTAGAAATCCAGTCCTGTCTAGAACTCAGTGTGCAGAATCCAGTCCGGTATTTAAAAAAAAAAAAACCAGTCTTGTTTTGTCTAGTTTAATAAATTCAGTCTTGCCTTGTCTAGTCTTGCCTTGTCTAGTCTTGCCTTGTCTTGTCTAGTTTTAAATCCTCCTATGTTTACTATGCAAGCCCTGCAGGCATCTCTCTCAGCCCTGAACTCTGCTTTCAGTGCTTTGAGACCTGAGCGACTAGAAGTTTTGCAGCAATCCTTAAAGCAACTGCAAAACCTTCTGACTAAAATCTTGCTCATCTTGCCAGAAGTCGTTGAGAGTACATCTATCTCTAAAGAGACTCTTGTTCACAGTATGGTGACAAGAGAATCCTCTGGTTTAATTGAAGAGAAAAGGTTTAAAAGTTTTCTGCGGCCCAGGCTCTCAGAAGAGGAGCGTCTGCGTCGCAGAAACTTAAACTTATGCCTATATTGTGGGGGTTTAGGCCACTTTCTGCAGACCTGTGAGTTGCGCAAGCCAAAGTGTGGTGACAAGTCCTGTCCTCTGGCCAAGTTGAGTCAGGATACAAGACCTACTCCTGTCTCTACTGTGGCAGAGGTACTTGTCACACAACCCACACTAAAAAGCTCTCTGTCTTATAATTGGGGTCCTTGGGCAAGGGAGCCCCATTATAGATTCAGGAATCAAAAGAGAATATTTCTCTCCTCTCTTGATTTTCCTGTTCAAGCAGAGTTGCACATCCCTGGAGTGGTGCCCGATGCCCAGGGTCCTGGAGTGGTGCTCGATACCCAGGGTCCTGGAGTGGTGCCCGATGCCCAGGGTCCTGGAGTGGTGCCCGTTGCCCAGGGTCCTGGAGTGGTGCCCGTTGCCCAGGGTCCTGGAGCGGTGCCCGATGCCCAGGGTCCTGGAGCGGTGCCCGATGCCCAGGGTCCTGGAGCGGTGCCCGATGCCCAGAGTGCTGAAGCGGTACCCGATGCCCAGAGTGCTGGAGCGGTACCCGATGCCCAGAGTGCTGGAGCGGTACCCGATGCCCAGAGTGCTGGAGCGGTACCCGATGCCCAGAGTGCTGGAGCGGTACCCGATGCCCAGAGTGCTGGAGCGGTACCCGATGCCCAGAGTGCTGGAGCGGTACCCGATGCTCTAGCTTATAGAGGGACATCAAATATTATAGCTCAGGTGTCCATACCAGAAGGGGTCTCAGAAGCTGTTACCCCAGGTAGGGACTTGAAAAGCGCAACCCCAGAAAGGGTATCTAAAACCATAGTTCTAGAAGGGAACTCGAGAAGCAAAACCCCAGAAGGGATCTTTGAAGTAATATCCCCAAGTGGGGTCTCGAGTGACGCAGCCTCAAAGAAGGGTCTAGAGGTCGCTTCCCCAGGAAAGAACTTAAGAGGCATAGCATTAGTGGAGGTTCTGAAGGTTATAGCTTCAGCAAAAGTCCCGGAAGTCATAGTCCCGGGAGGAGTTTCGATAATTATCGACTCAGAGAGGGAGGCCAATGGCTCAGTCCCAGAGAGGGAAGCCGATGGCTCGGTCCCAGTGAGGGAGGCCGATGGCTCGGTCCCAGTGGGGGAGGCCGACGGCTCAGTCCCAGTAAAAGAATCCGAGGTGCTGACCCCAGCGGGGTTCCCGAAGGCCACTGCCCCAGCGGGGTTCCCGAAGGCCACTGCCCCGGGTGGGGTTCAGAAAGTCACTGCCCCAGGTGGGGTTCAGAAAGTCACTGCCCCAGGTGGGGTTCAGAAAGTCACTGCCCCGGGTGGGGTTCAGAAAGTCACTGCCCCAGGTGGGGTTCAGAAAGTCTCAGCCTCGAGTAAGGTCAATAGTGACCAGGTCCTAGCTAAGCACTCTAGTCAGTCAGATGGGAAGGAAGCAGATCCTGACTCTGTTGATATCTCAACATCTATAATCTTTGATGGGGACTTAGTCCAATTTCTGGCGCTTTACAAACACTATTACACCATTTTGTTGTCTAGACCATTTCTGGGCATCACTTCAGAGAACATTGTGCTCTATCTGATTTATTCCTTTAGAGGAGAGCCTTTTGAGTGGGCAACCAGTCTAATGAAAGCTGAAGATCCCATTCTTCAGGATCCCCCGGCATTCAGTGATGCAGTTATTAAGAGATATGGTTCCAAAGAAATTGGTTCAGGTTCCTCTAGGTCACCCGTCTTATATGCTGAGAGTCCACTGTATACTGTAAACTCTGCACAAAAATCTCAGCCCATTGCTTTGGCTACTGGATGTGCTTTTCTGTCTTCTCCCTACAGGAAATCTTCTAAAGTTTCGGTACCTAGGGGAATGGAACCAATCTATGGTCTGTTTTCAGATTCCGAAACTGATGAGGTTTCTTATATGCCGGGGCACTCTGGTAGGAGACGGAAGAAGCATCTGATTGCTCGACCTTTATGTTTTGAAGAATTTTTTGAGTCAGAGATTTCTTCCTTTCCTGGTGTCGCCAAGCAAGCACAGGGTAAAAAGAAAAAGAAATATTGCTGACTCTTGCCTTGTGGTGTATAAAAAAAAAAAGATTTTTTTTCCTTGTCTTGTGTCTAGTGGCCACCGTCAAGAGGGGGGCACTGTTACAAGCTGTTGCCACAGCTTGTTTCTGTTTCTTGTCTTTGTATGTTTATTCCAGTGCCAGGTTTAATGTATACCTTGTTTTGGAAAGTCTGAATTTTGGGGTCCTTTGACCCCTCCTCAAGGGGGGGGGGTAATGTTATGAGCCACGGCTGTGGCTCATTTCCATTTTTGCATTTTGGTTATGTATTTTATGTTATACTTCTGTTTATGTTCCCCTTGGGTGTCATGGGGTGCTCGGATCTCACCCTTAAGGAGAGGATACTGTTATGAACCACAGGTAGTGGTTCATTCCTATTTTATGTTTATTAGTTGTCTTGCAGGCCAGGATTTCCCGTTGCTCTGTTTAAGAATACTCTTGTTTGCTGCCGGTGGTGAGTCTGTGTAATTGCAGCTTGTTCCCATGTGTTCAGCCTCACCTGGCTGCTAATTGCATCTTATGCGATAAAGGGTTGGGTTAAGGATGCCGCACAAGACTAAGTGAGATTGAATGGATATGTAGTTAGTATGTGTTTCCAAGAAAACCGACGAACCAGAAAAACTTCCGGAATTGATCACCATCTACCATTGAACAAAAAAAGGGTTCTTTTTTAGGTAGAAAGAAAAGGGTGATTGTCGATGGTGCTCCCATGGGTCTATTACATAGGTAATAAAGAGAGGAGAGAAAGGAAAAAAGTGACCCTTGTTGGGAGCACTCACTCTTGGAAACAACTGTGATAGAGATTATGTATAACGTATTAGATATTAAAACGTAACCTTTAATTCTTAATAATAATGTAAGAGTACACACAAAATATGTTTAAAAAATGATTAAATAATTTGAATCGTAAATTCGGGATTGCAACTGTGAACATATGGATGAAAAACCATGTATATAAGGCAGACGTGCGGCACAAATTGCGGCAGAACCAAGAAATTGCCCGCCAGGTGTTGATTTCTACAGTAGGTGCAGTAGCAAAAGTATTGCCATCAAGCAAAACCTACAACACCTGGTATTCCTTAGTGGTCAACCACCTAAGTACTGACCAGGCCCAACACCGTATTGCTTCCAAGATCGGACGAGATTGGGCATGTACGGTGTGGTATGGTAGTAGATTTAAAGTCGATGAGCAAAGACCTGTAATGGGTATGCAGTTATTGAATCCACCAAGGCCTGGTTGTTAAAATGGGCAGATAGTCTCTTAAAAAAGAGACATATGTTTGACCATCATTGCACCAAAGTGTATTCCAAATGTATAGGTATACAGAGGTTTTAAATCATATGGTCAATCGGTTTTGCCAAATGGAGCCGCCTGTACGTTGCTTGTTTTTGTGCTATGCAACATTAATCCCAGAGGATTTTTCACATGTGGTAGGGCAATAGTGGACCCTTGTTATTCTGATGACATGCCAGCAAGATTAAAGATATCAAAACATGAATGTGTTTACAAGTAATGTAGTATAATTAAAACTGAAACTGCAATGATCCTGAGCAATCCACCATCCTCCCCCTCCCCCTTCACACAGCGTATAGGGCAGGGAATGGAAATGCACAAGAAAACATGTATTCAGCTGAAAAGACAGATTGGCAGAAGTGGATAGATAAATAGGGAATAAATCTCTAGAGACGTGATCTCCACTATCCACACTGAGGCTGGCTAAATCATTAGAGCCTGAAATGTCAATTGCTGTCTTAATAACAATCTTGTTAAATTGTTGTACTTGCAGTGAAAAAACACACAAAAAATATTGTATATGCTGTATGTCCACAGTGAGTCAATAAGAATTGTGAAAAAAACTGTGAAAAAAACTCAATTGCCAGAGCGGAAAGTAGATTGTTGCTGATTGTATTTAATTTTATCAGCAACAGAGTGACACTGAAAGTGTCAATAGATTGTTACCTTATGTATTAATAGCACCTTAAAAGCAACAGTTTATAGTGTGCAATGAAAAATGCCTTATTATAGAGACGGCATAGATTTGCCTGAAAGAGACCGATGCACACGGTGTTTAATTACAGCTGTGCGTGGCTGGAGAGCGGGAGACAAGTAAGAGTGCAGGATATAAAGAGATACTTGCAACAGCCTGTGCGTGTGTCCTGCTCGTTTGGTGCCGCTGACAGCTCGGCTTGACGAGCTGTGTGTCTTAACGGCTCCCCTGGTCTCCTCTCCTGCCGGTCTGCTGGTCACGTGAGCGCACTCACCGTGACCACGTTCACCTCCCAACGTACGTTTCACAGTAAACTTGTTCACGGGTAGTGTGAACGGCGGGAGTGCAGACCTGAATTTTATTCTAATGAGATGATTATTAATTGGTTTCACCAGATGGTTATTGCGATGTAAAGGTCTGACTGCGTGTAATGAGCTTAATAGAGAAAAAGCTGAATAGATATGCTGCACAAAATGAAACTGCTATAGATAATTAATAAATGGATACCTGCAATATATATATGGAAGATGTCTTTAAAGATGAATTAATTGGAATAAGTACTGATATAATAGATTGGTTTAATAAATTGGTTGTATGAAGTGCTGACAAGCATGTATGAAATATGAAAAAATAAAATTAATTAAAGTTAAATAGAATGTAGTGAAAATGGATGAATGATTAATGCCCGTATAAAACGTGTTGAAAAAATGGTGAATTGGGAGTGTTGTAATCGGATTGAGAATGTGAATGTGATGGGAGGGAAGGAGAATGAGGGGGGGGGGGGGTTGAATTGCATTAATTAATAGGGTGAAGAATAAAAATATAAATGTGAAAATAAAAATTAAATATATAAAATATAAAATAAAGTATAAAAAAATATATATAAAAAATATATATATATATATATAAAAATATGTAGAGTAAGGGGGGGAAAAATGTATTGTGTGTGCTTAGTGATGGCAGTGAATTGTGATGGTGTATGGGAAGAGGGGGATTATAAATGAGATATATTGTGAAGGCTGTATTAGAATTGCGTGAAAAAAATGTAAATTGCATGTGTGACAAAAATTTTTTTTTGATGATGATGGTATGCTACTGGATGAAAGATATATGGGTCGAAAGTGTTTAAAATGAAAGGAAGGGCTGGGGGTGGGGTGGGTTAGGTTTGCTGAGGATGGAAAGTGGGGAATAAAAAAGGGGGGGGGGGAAGGGGGGGGGGTTTAAAAAAAAGGGGGGGGGGAAGAAAAAGGAAATGAAATGAAATAAGACCGAATATCCCTGCTGGGATAGTTATTGCTGCCGTAATAACATATATGCAGTAGTGATATAATTAAGTTGGAAGGAAAGCACCAAAATTAATGGTTTCATTGAGTCCTTGAGGGTGTAGTGAATCCAATCTGAAAGTCCACTCACATTCCTTCCGTAGAAGAGTGTTGGTCCAATCGCCTCCTCGTATACCTAGTTTGACTTTCTCTAGTCCACAGACTTTGAGTTCTTCCCACACCTGCATGATTAGAAACAAAATGACGTGCTACAGAGGTGATTTGCTTCATTTTTTGTAGATCTTTGGTCGCATTCCGAATGGATCCAATGTGTTCCAGAATTCTTTGCTTGAAGGCTCTGGTCGTCATGCCAACATATCTTTGTCCACAGGGACATACTATACAGTAGATCACTCCTTCTGTTGAGCAGTTAATAAAGTGTCTGAATTTGACGTCTTTGCCATAGCGGTCCTGAATATGGTCAGTCTTAAGGATATATTGGCATGCTCTGCAGTGACCACATGGATGTGTGCCAATCGTGGATTGTGGCTTTCCTCGGGTTAATTGGAAATGACTAGATACCAGTCTATCTTTCAAATTTCTCGATCTCCGCCAGCTCATGGATACTTGTGGTCCAAGTTTTTGTGATAGAGTGGGATCCAACTGTAGGATTCCCCAGTGTTTTTGAATAGCTTGTTTGACCTGACGCCACTCTTGACAGAAACCCCCTACAAAATCTGATAGTGTTGTCCTTTCCCCCCCCCCTTTCCCCCCCCCCCCTTTTTATTCCCCACTTTCCATCCTCAGCAAACCTAACCCACCCCACCCCCAGCCCTTCCTTTCATTTTAAACACTTTCAACCCATATATCTTTCATCCAGTAGCATACCATCATCATCAAAAAAAATTTTTTAGTCACACATGCAATTTACATTTTTTTCACGCAATTCTAATACAGCCTTCACAATATATCTCATTTATAATCCCCCTCTTCCCATACACCATCACAATTCACTGCCATCACTAAGCACACACAATAAATTTTTTTACCCCCTTACTCTACATATTTTTATATATATATATATTTTTTATATATATTTTTTTATACTTTATTTTATATTTTATATATTTAATTTTTATTTTCACATTTATATTTTTATTCTTCACCCTATTAATTAATGCAATTCAAACCCCCCCCCCCTCATTCTCCTTCCCTCCCATCACATTCACATTCTCAATCCGATTACAACACTCCCAATTCACCATTTTTTCAACACGTTTTATACGGGCATTAATCATTCATCCATTTTCACTACATTCTATTTAACTTTAATTAATTTTATTTTTTCATATTTCATACATGCTTGTCAGCACTTACATACAACCAATTTATTAAACCAATCTATTATATCAGTACTTATTCCAATTAATTCGTCTTTAAAGACATCTTCCATATATATATTGCAGGTATCCATTTATTAATTATCTATAGCAGTTTCATTTTGTGCATATGTTTGACCGTAATCATGCAGGTCGGTGGGAAGAACTCAAAGTCTGTGGACTAGAGAAAGTCAAACTAGGTATACGAGGAGGCGATTGGACCAACACTCTTCTACGGAAGGAATGTGAGTGGACTTTCAGATTGGACTCACTACACCCTCAAGGACTCAATGAAACCATTAATTTTGGTGCTTTCCTTCCAACTTAATTATATCACTACTGCATATATGTTATTACGGCAGCAATAACTATCCCACCAGGGATATTCGGTCTTATTTCATTTCATTTCCTTTTTCTTCCCCCCCCCCCTTTTTTTAAACCCCCCCCCTTCCCCCCCCCCTTTTTTTATTCCCCACTTTCCATCCTCAGCAAACCTAACCCACCTCACCCCCAGCCCTTCCTTTCATTTTAAACACTTTCAACCCATATATCTTTCATCCAGTAGCATACCATCATCATCAAAAAAATTTTTTTGTCACACATGCAATTTACATTTTTTTCACGCAATTCTAATACAGCCTTCACAATATATCTCATTTATAATCCCCCTCTTCCCATACACCATCACAATTCACTGCCATCACTAAGCACACACAATAAAATTTTTCCCCCCCCTTACTCTACATATTTTTATATATATATATATTTTTTATATATATTTTTTTATACTTTATTTTATATTTTATATATTTAATTTTTATTTTCACATTTATATTTTTATTCTTCACCCTATTAATTAATGCAATTCAAACCCCCCCCCCCCCCCCCTCATTCTCCTTCCCTCCCATCACATTCACATTCTCAATCCGATTACAACACTCCCAATTCACCATTTTTTCAACACGTTTTATACGGGCATTAATCATTCATCCATTTTCACTACATTCTATTTAACTTTAATTAATTTTATTTTTTCATATTTCATACATGCTTGTCAGCACTTACATACAACCAATTTATTAAACCAATTTATTATATCAGTACTTATTCCAATTAATTCATCTTTAAAGACATCTTCCATATATATATTGCAGGTATCCATTTATTAATTATCTATAGCAGTTTCATTTTGTGCAGCATATCTATTCAGCTTTTTCTCTATTAAGCTCATTACACGCAGTCAGACCTTTACATCGCAATCACCATCTGGTGAAACCAATTAATAATCATCTCATTAGAATAAAATCCAGGTCTGCACTCCCGCCGTTCACACTACCCGTGAACAAGCTTACTGTGAAACGTACGTTGGGAGGTGAACGTGGTCACGGTGAGTGCGCTCACGTGACCAGCAGACCGGCAGGAGAGGAGACCAGGGGAGCCGTTAAGACACACAGCTCGTCAAGCCGAGCTGTCAGCGGCACCAAACGAGCAGGACACACGCACAGGCTGTTGCAAGTATCTCTTTATATCCTGCACTCTTACTTGTCTCCCGCTCTCCAGCCACGCACAGCTGTAATTAAACACCGTGTGCATCGGTCTCTTTCAGGCAAATCTATGCCGTCTCTATAATAAGGCATTTTTCATTGCACACTATAAACTGTTGCTTTTAAGGTGCTATTAATACATAAGGTAACAATCTATTGACACTTTCAGTGTCACTCTGTTGCTGATAAAATTAAATACAATCAGCAACAATCTACTTTCCGCTCTGGCAATTGAGTTTTTTTCACAGTTTTTTTCACAATTCTTATTGACTCACTGTGGACATACAGCATATACAATATTTTTTGTGTGTTTTTTCACTGCAAGTACAACAATTTAACAAGATTGTTATTAAGACAGCAATTTACATTTCAGGCTCTAATGATTTAGCCAGCCTCAGTGTGGATAGTGGAGATCACGTCTCTAGAGATTTATTCCCTATTTATCTATCCACTTCTGCCAATCTGTCTTTTCAGCTGAATACATGTTTTCTTGTGCATTTCCATTCCCTGCCCTATACGCTGTGTGAAGGGGGAGGGGGAGGATGGTGGATTGCTCAGGATCATTGCAGTTTCAGTTTTAATTATACTACATTACTTGTAAACACATTCATGTTTTGATATCTTTAATCTTGCTGGCATGTCATCAGAATAACAAGGGTCCACTATTGCCCTACCACATGTGAAAAATCCTCTGGGATTAATGTTGCATAGCACAAAAACAAGCAACGTACAGGCGGCTCCATTTGGCAAAACCGATTGACCATATGATTTAAAACCTCTGTATACCTATACATTTGGAATACACTTTGGTGCAATGATGGTCAAACATATGTCTCTTTTTTAAGAGACTATCTGCCCATTTTAACAACCAGGCCTTGGTGGATTCAATAACTGCATACCCATTACAGGTCTTTGCTCATCGACTTTAAATCTACTACCATACCACACCGTACATGCCCAATCTCGTCCGATCTTGGAAGCAATACGGTGTTGGGCCTGGTCAGTACTTAGGTGGTTGACCACTAAGGAATACCAGGTGTTGTAGGTTTTGCTTGATGGCAATACTTTTGCTACTGCACCTACTGTAGAAATCAACACCTGGCGGGCAATTTCTTGGTTCTGCCGCAATTTGTGCCGCACGTCTGCCTTATATACATGGTTTTTCATCCATATGTTCACAGTTGCAATCCCGAATTTACGATTCAAATTATTTAATCATTTTTTAAACATATTTTGTGTGTACTCTTATATTATTCATCAAGAATTAAAGGTTACGTTTTAATATCTAATACGTTATACATAATCTCTATCACAGTTGTTTCCAAGAGTGAGTGCTCCCAACAAGGGTCACTTTTTTCCTTTCTCTCCTCTCTTTATTTGCTAATTGCATCTTGTCAGTTTGGAGTCATGCAACAGGGCAGCTGCATGACATAATTAATTAGGCCTCTCTGTTATATGCTGGCTGAGTGCAATTCACAGACGCTGGTGATATTTCTAGGTTTCCAGTCTTCCAGAGTGTTTGAGTTCTGAGCTTGTTCCTGCCAATTCCTGAGCTCCTGTCTAGCAGTGTCTGACTAGCTGCTTCCTGTGTCAGTTCCCGTGTCCTGCCGTGAAGCATTCCTGTCCTGAAGTCCTGTGGCTTTGCCTATGCCTGGTCGAGTTTCTAGCTTCTTGGTGTCCACCGGTCTGTCGTTTGGGATTCTGCCTGTCCCCCAGTTCTGAGAGTCTGTGTCGGCAGCATTGGGGGTTCCTGTCCGTTTGCCAGTATTTGTACCGGTTCCGTGAGTAGCGGCTTTGCCGCGTCCGTCGGCCTAGGCCGCTGTATTCCTTGGTTGTATCTGTCACTGGTGTTTTGCAGAGGGTTCTGCTTATGCTGTCACCGCCGGTACACAAAAGTATTGTGTCGGCGTGTGGCCAGCATTTCCTTTGTTGTTCTTTTCCTTTGGCGGCAAGCCGCACATACATTTAGTTTTAGGCTAGTTAGTAGCCCCTGGCTTTGGTTGTTTCAGTTAGAGGGCCCCTTGTTATTACCCTGTCTCAGTTCACGCTTTGTCTCTCTTTAAGACCTGAGGGGGCATCGGAGTTGGGCAGACCTAATCCGCCCTTCAAACGCGGCTGCCATGGGCCCAAGAAACCATAGTCCTGCAAGCGTGAATTGACAACACGGGTAAAACAACGGAGGTAGGGTGCCAGGGGCTATTCCCGTTCCATTTCACCAAATCCAGTATTACGTCCTGGTGCTCTGGACTCACTTCATAACATCTCCCTTGTTCTGAGCACCAGGAACCTAACAGTAGGACAGTATAATCAGGCAACATATACTGAAACAATCATAATGAGGGTTTTAGGAGCTGAGGTGGGGGGGGGGGGGGGGATGAAAGGAGAGAAGGAAGGGAAGGGATAGGGTTGCCATCCGGACAACCAAAAGAATAATGGAATAAAATGTTCAAAGGGTAAGGGAGTAAGAATGTGAAAGGTCTAAAGAGCATTCAGTGACTATGGTGGGGAGAAGGTGGAGCAGGATATAACAGAGGAGACAGGGACATAAGCTCAAGGTGGGGCATGAGGATGCTTTAAGAAATCCTGGAAAGGAGCCATCGGGCCCAAACCGGAGTTAAAGTGTTGTCTTTTATCATGGAGATAATAAGTAATTTTGTGCAATGAACCAGATAAAGCACTTTAGTGCAGAAACGTGGTAGGCTTCAACCTGTTTCCAGGAACATTCTATAAGGCATTTGGTAGCCGCTAGGATATGGGAGGTTAATTTTGCAGAATGTTTACCAGTGTCTGGGAGTGGATGACAGAGAAAAAAAGTTCAAGGATCCTCAAGAACAGTGCAGGAGCAAGGCTAGGGGAACCCGAAATTCATACTAAAATTCGGAGACCTTAGGGTAAGTCCACCAAATATGGAGATACCTGCCCGTCTGACCACAGTCCCGCCAACAAATTTGGATGACAGAGGAGAGCATAGCCACAAGCCTATCAAGAGTATAGTACCAGTGGCAACACAGGGGCCAAGGTCCTTTTCCCATTCTCACTCATGTCTGTCTTGAGGGCCAAAGGCCGAGTCTAATAGTTGACAATAGGGTTGACCGAAGGAGGAGATCATTCGTTGCTTACATGGGTTTCCTCTGGGTACTCTGGTAAGTTAATTGGATCCAGACAAAAAAATTAACCCTAGTGGGCAGACTACATGGGTCAAGTGGTTCTTATAGCCCATTAAATTCTCTGTTTCTTTTTTTTTTTTTGTTTCTATTGATGGTCACATACATTCTACCCGGAGAGTACAGGTCTGCTTGCAAGGTTTTTGTTAAATAGTTTAAATTTCTATTTTTTTTTTATATTAAACAGTCAGTTTTAGTGAACCAAATGACAGTTTAACATTAAAATATAAATTTAAAACAGTTAAACCTATAACATTGAGGCCCAGGCTAAGTGTCATAATAATACAAAATTCCTATAAAACACACAAAACCATCATTTTGATACATACAAACTACATACTAAAAAGCTGTATTCTGTTTATTACCTAATAAACTGTTTGATCTCCTCCTCAGTTTAAACAAGGAAAAAAGAGAGCAAGAATTGCTGAAAGTTTCCAGAGAAAATCAGACCATTGGGGACAGACTTACAAGGTGTGAGCCTCAGTACCGGGCTGAAAAGTGGCATGAGGACTGGGTAAAAGCAGAGAAATACATGGACAGCATCGCAAAATACCCAAGGGGATGGTATGCCGCCCGTCACCAGAAGGTAGTTTGGGGATATGACTCCTCAGAAAATATAGAATTTGGTAGAGACTAGATGTATTAATAGCATTTAAAGATACATTTGATTTGTCACATTGAATTAAATGGAATTTATACTTTTATCTATGAAGGCTTAGTCACAAACGAAGGGGCATGTTTCTCAGTTTAATTCTGCTATAATATTGTGAAGACCTTTCACATTATTTCAGTTTCACTTACATTTAGCAAAGAAAGTATCTAAAAATAAAAAATGGAGGTATTTTCTACATCATGCAATCAGATCTTAGCTATCATTTGTCTATTGCATCCCAGAAAATAATAGAATATGATTGGTTGCTATGGACAACACCACCACTTGTTTTAGAAACTTTAGTAAATCTACTCCCAGCTCCACATGCTGATCGCATGATACTTCTGATTAGAAATGCAGTCAGTGCAGATTTTAACAAACCTCAATTGTTAAATCTTTTCACACCAATCACTTCTGCACTAATGCCATCTTCCTGCTCTGTCCTTCCTGATTTCTCACAGGCAGAGCAGGGACTGCAGGCAGTGTCTGTGATCAGCCTGTGTCAGACATAAATAAAATAGATATTTAGAATAAATAAATCAATAAATAAAAAATGCAGCCATTATTGTTATTATTTACAGATAATACTTAATCATTGACATCATATTCTGCCTCAGTGGATCTTATAGTCTAAATTCTCTACCTCACAAATGCTGGTGTTAAATTTTGTCAGTGCCACACCAACATACATGTTTTTTGGCTGTGAGACGATAGCAGAGTACCTGGAGGCAAGGCCAGATTAACAATGGGGCGGATGAAGCTGCAGCACCAGGCCGTCCATTGAAAATAGGCCCACAGGAGTGACAGTGTTGACAGGAAATAACTTTTTCCTGTCACATACTGCCATCGGTCTCCTCTCTCCCAGGAGCTGACTCCTCTGGCTCCAGCAGTGAGCACTCTCACCTGAGATCCATGCAGGCAGTGTGGTGGCTGCTCCTCCGCTCCAGTCTTTCCTTCACTCGGGGTCCTGAGCCTGTCACTCACAGTCCCAAGCTCAGCCCCCAGACTACACAGGGAGCTGCTGCTGCATGAAGTCTGGTAAGTTTAATAGCTTCTTGATTAGTAGCATTAATTAGTGTTACGCTGATTAGTAGCATCGATTAGTGCCAGATACACATATGCACCCACAGTGCCAGATACACATATGCCCCCACAGTATCAGATACACATATGCCCCCACAGTGCCAGATACACATATGCCCCACATTGCCAGATAGACATATGCCCCCACAGTGCCAGATGTGTCCCCACAGTGCAAAATATACATATGTCCCATTAGTGCCAGATATGCTCCTACAGTGCCAGCTACACAAATGTCCCCACAGTGCCAGATACACATATGCCCCCACAGTGCCAGATAGACATATGTCCCCACAGTGCCACGTACACACATGTCCCCACAGTGCCTGATACACATATGCTTCCCCCCCAGTGCCAGATAGATATATGGCCCCGCAATGCCAGGTACACACATACCCCCCCCCCCCCCCCAGTGCTGCTCACCACTATTGCTGCTGTTGCCGCTGTGTGTGTCTGAGAGTAGGAGAGCACAATGCGAGCCTCTCCTGCCCTTCAGTCCGGTCTCCGTGGTGGCGTGTATCTCAAATCAGGCCGCAGTGCCGATTTGTGAGCCAATCAAAGCTTGTGGTCCGGCAGCCAATCAGGAGCCGCCGCTGCCAGTCTGCGAGCTTTGATTGGCTAACACACCGGTGCCTCCTTTGAGATACACGCCGCCGGAGACCGTACTGAGCACTGAGTGGCAGGAGAGGCACTGCTCTCTCCTACCCTCAGACACAGCAGCGACTGCAAGCAAGATGGTCAGTTTCTTACCAGTACGTTGTACAGCCATACTTGCAGCACTGACTGTATGTGTGGTGTGTGCATTGCGTGTGTGTATACTGTATGTGTGGTGTGTGGTGTGTGTGCACTGTATGTATGTACTGTATACTGTATGTGTTTGTAGTGTGTGCTGTTCGTGTATATGTGGGGGTGGTTGGGTGTGTACTTTGTGTGGGTTGGTGTGTTCTGTGTGTATATGGTATGTGTGTGTAGTGTGTACTGTGTGTGTATATATGTGCGTGAGTGTGGGTGTGTGTTTGTATGTAGTGGTGGGTTTGTGTGTACTTTATGTATGTACTGTGTGTGTGTACAGTATATGTGAGTGTGTGTACTTTATGTATGTGTGTGTGTTTATACAGTATGTGGTGGTGGGTGGGTGTGTACTTTATGTGTGTGTAGTGTGTATTGTGTGTGTGTGTGTGTGTGTGTGTGTGGTGGTGTGGGGAGGTGAATGTGTTAGCGGCCACTGGGCTGTTGAAACTGATCAATGAATAGGTAATGAGTGCTAGGAGGGGGTAGTTAATGGGTGCTGCAGTGTGAGCATAGTAAGGGGTGCTGCTGTGAGTGTAGTAAGGGGTACCGCTGTGAGTGTACTGTAGTAAGGGGTGGTGCGGTGTGAGTATAGTAAGGAGTGCTGCGTTGTGAGTGTAGTAAGGGGTACCGCTGTGAGTGTACTGTAGTAAGGGGTGGTGCGGTGTGAGTATAGTAAGGAGTGCTGCGTTGTGAGTGTAGTAAGGGGTACCGCTGTGAGTGTACTGTAGTAAGGGGTGGTGCGGTGTGAGCGTAGTAAGGGGTGTTGCTGTGAGTGTAGTAAAGGGTACTGCTGTGAGTGTACTGTAGTAAGGGGTGGTGCAGTGTGAGTGTAGTAAGGAGTGCGTCGGTGTGAGTGTAGTAAGAGGTGCTGCGGTGTGAGGGGAGCTTTATAGGAGCTGATAGGGTGGATGAATGTGCTAATGACTACTGGAAGGAGGGATTGATAATAAATTGGGGAGAGATGGGTTAAAGGAGGTCAGTTGAGGTGATTGAGGGAAGGCACTTGTCACAGCCCATAATGCAGACCACACACCCACACCACTTGTCATGCTCCCCCCCCCCCCCACATCACTAGTCACAGCCCTGGTGGCTGCGCATAATAGGCCCATTGGAAATTTCAGCTCCAGGCCCATATACACCTTAATCTGGCACTGCCTGGAGGCAACTGTAAACATGAGAACTTAGTGCCACAGCCACAATAAAACATGTTGTCATAGCACAGTGATCCAGTGCTTATAGGCAGAGCCGTATTAAGGGGAGTGCCCAGGGGACACATTACCCCAGCCCCCCCTTATATTGGGGCCACCCTGTCTGTCATTAAGCACATACCCTCCAACATGACCCGCCCCACTAGGTACAAAATGCTCTGTTTCTGGACTTCCCTCTTAATTTATTATTGCCATCACCTGTGAAGAAACAGCTTTCTTATCATTTAACTAGTTCAACACAGGTGATGGAAATCATAAATTAAGAGGGAAGTCCAGAAACAGAGCATTTTGTACCTAGTGGGGCGGATCATGTTGGAGGGTCTGCAAGCACTGGACATTTACATTGATTTCTTTATTTATACATATATAACGTTCTGCCGTTGGTGGCAGTGGCGCAGAACTACCCCACCCGAGTGGACCAAATTTGTTTTCAAGAGATGGAAACAGTCCTGTCTCCATCTCTGCATTGGCCGGGCACACCTGCAGTCACTGACAATCAGAGCCGCCGCGCAAGCACGGACGGCTGCTCCTCACAGAGAGCTCTGATCAGCAGAGCTATCTGCAGCACTGGATAAATTTGCAGACAGCAGAGGGAGCTACTGAGTATGTGCAGTAGCAGCTCCGCTCACATGGACTCGGGCAGTGACAATCTCCTCCTCTTCTCTCTTGGTTAGTGACATGTGTATGTATGCTGTGTGTGTGTTGTGTATGTACAGTATGTATGTTGTGTCCATAGGTTTGCTGTGTGTGTGTGTTGTGTATATACAGTATGTAGGTTGTGTGTATGTATGCTGTGTGTGTGTCTGTTAGTATGCTGTATGTGTGCTAACAGTTTTCTTCTTGAAGTAGGGCTGTCAGAAAATTAATTTTGTGAAAGGCAGATTATATAGATCTGGGCTATTGTAACCAGCAGCTTGTGTGCCCTTAGACACTTGCAGAGCGTTCCCCGACATCATACTAACACAGACAGGTTTGGGGTGACCCTGTACCAGCTGAGTACCACAATGTGATAGTTTTTGTTTTGCTACATTAGACTCATTGGCTTTCTATTTTTCTGTTCAGTAATATTTACTATAACAGCTTTCTGCGTGTGTGTGTGTGTGTGTGTGTGTGTGTGTGTGTGTGTGTGTGTGTGTGTGTGTGTATATATAGATAGATAGATAGATAGACAGATATAGATAGATAGATAGATAGATAGATAGATAGATAGATAGATAGAGATATATATAGATAGATAGATAGATAGATAGATAGATAGATAGATAGATAGATAGATAGATAGATATAGTGTATGGAATCCCCCCTTCCCCTCTATATATATATATATATACTATAATTATAATCCGGCCCTGCTTATAGGTCTGGTTGTTTCCTGCAGGTTTTAAAAGGAAAAAAGAAAACTGCCAGGAGAGAGTCTGAGGTGGAT
This sequence comes from Pseudophryne corroboree, assembly GCF_028390025.1. Lineage (NCBI taxonomy): Eukaryota > Metazoa > Chordata > Amphibia > Anura > Myobatrachidae > Pseudophryne > Pseudophryne corroboree. The sequence goes on from NC_086445.1 coordinate 400,977,280, forward strand.
ATCAAAGCTGAAGTGGAGGAAGACGATAATAATGAGGAAAAAGAATTAGTGGATGAAAAATATAGCAAAAAAGATTTAAATAAGGAGAAAGCTGTAAATACCACAGAAAATAAAGTTCATGAAACAGAAAACACAACAGAAGAAAAAACTAAAGATACAAATAAGGAGACAGCAGACACCATAAAAGAGGAAACCCAAGAGAACAACATGGTGGAACAGGAGTCACATAGGGAAGAGGAGAACGCAGAGGATAGCAAAACACTGGTGGATGAAAATGAAGATCATTATTATGATACGGGGAAAGACGACAAGTCAGACAAGTCAGAAGAGTCAGAGAGTGACCAAGAGACAGATGATGAGCATAATTCAATCCATAAATCAGAATAGATTATTATTATTATTATCATCATCATCATCAGCATTGCCCGAATGATGGCCTGCACAGATTTGAAATAGTTACATGATTAAGATATGGCCAGTCACTGTAGCATATAAAGAAAAGGTTGGGTAGTAATGTTTAGGAATTCTCATTATACTGAATCAGCAATATAAAGGCCCATACACACTGGGCGATTTTGATCTGAAAGCAGCTCACTTTTGATGTGTTGAGCTGCTTTCAGCTCAAAGCCGCCCAGTGTGTATGCCCCGGTGATGAGCGCTGATGCGCACTCCCGCTTCATTGCTGGCGGCCGCCGTTCATCTGCTGGTATTACCAGTAGATGAACAGCGGGGTGGCGGCTTTCCATAGCGTCCTGCTATGGAAAGCCTCTCACTCCCACTGACATCGTTGGGCAGGGGGGAAAAGCCCCACATGTCAGGTCCTGCCCCCCTGCACAGGTGCAGACTGAATTAACCCCAATATTCATGAGAATTTTCATTAACGGATACTGTGCACCTATCTACCTGATCCAGTGGTATGGTGCCTGTGGTGCTGACACTTAGGGGTGAATGTAATAGGGAGCGAGAATCAGAAAGTGAGAGATTTTTGGAGAGCTCTCCTGTTTATTTTAAAAGCGGCAATCATTTACATGGCAAAACCAGGTTGATTTTGCCATATAAATGATTGCCACTTTAAATAATCAGAACTCTCAAAATCTCTCACTTTCTGGTTCTCTCATCCTATTACATTCCCCCTTAGTCTTGGCCTCAGCATGTTCCCTAACAGGTGGGTGCCTTCTGAAGATGCAGCACTAAAATCAAACCCAATCTGCCTATATAAAGCTCACTCTGATCAATGAACAGTGCCGGAGTATCAGTTCTCATACCTTGTACCATTGTTACTCTTCCATGCTATATTGATTACAGTGTACCAAACCCAGCCTCAGTTGTGAGCCTGTACTTATGCTCCAGAACTTGACTTGTTTTCCTGTCCTGCATTTGTACCTGTGTCACAGACCTCTGCTACTATGCTTATTCTAAATTTGACCCTGTGACCCTGACTGCCTCTCTGCATTGACCATCCTTCTGAATTGGTTCTGTAATTTGTTCACCCTGCCAGTGCAAACCCTGTTCTGACATTAAAATCCATTACCCCAGTCCTTCACTGTGACAAGAATTCTGGCAATCATTTCACTAGGATTTAGTGTCTAATTTATGCCACAAGTTCTTATGAATTGATATATCACATTTATTTACAGGTAGCAGCATATATAAATTAAATAAATATATGTAAATTTTTAAACTTAAGGTTTAATCTATTATTTTGTTGTGCATAAAATGCCCATACACAGATCCAGTTCCACCATATCTAGCCCCGGTGCTTGAGCGGAATCGGTATGTTTTACTGACAGACAGGATGACGGCTGCCAGTATACCAACAGCGGAATCCTATCTGTCTGAATCCCGGCAGCGAGGCATTGAGTCCCCTTGCTAGCCATGCTTCTAATCCATTGGCTCACTTTGCTCGCCACAGGTTATATTCCCATTTTGTTGGTGGCATGGACCCACCAACCAAATGGGAATACCCGGTGGAGGTTGGGATTCCATCTGGTGGCATTTCACCAGCTGTTGGGATTCCGGCGTCAGTCTCCTCTACAGCAGTATCCCAAGTGAACGGTCATCAGCTGGTAAGAGACTTTTCCCCTGGTATTCAGGGGGACATTTACTGAGCAGTGATAAGAGCGGAGAAGTGAGCCAGTGGAGAAGTTGCCATTGGCAACCAATCAGCACTAAAGTAACATCTATAATTTGTATACTATAAAATTACACAGATCTGCTGATTGGTTGATGGGGCAACATCTCCACTGGCTCACTTCTCCGCTCTTATCACTGCTTAGTAAATGTCCCCCTCAATTCTCTGCAGTGTGTGGCCGTGATGTTTGGCTGTGCACATTGCAGTAGAAACAATAGCCCATCATGACCAATGTTCTGTTCCGCTGAATGGCACCCATAGTGTGGCCCACAGGATCAGGCCGCGGTAATACACACACAGTCAGTACCTTCTGTCAGTCCTACGCAGCATGTTCTAGACTTCTAAACTAACTACAATTCCGAATAAGAGACTGCACACAGCATTGTGTTTTTAATTTTCTTTTTATTCACAAAAACAAATTGTTTTCTTTTTCATCACGTTTTTCTATTTTTATAATCTGCTTATACTTCGCTTTTTATAACCCTGTTATAGGGTCATACATGATACACCATGTGGAATAATTATCAAACAAAGCAAGTTTTATATGGGTATTGATACCTTCTAAATATGTTAAAGTAAAATTAATAAAATTAAAGTTTTAAATACATAAATTAAAGTTAAATATTATCTTTTGGAAGGGAATGAGTGCACCTGCCTCTAACTATTTCCTTTTCTCTCTTGTTGTATTTATGTATATATTGAATCAGTAAGTAGAACCAATATAATACTCTAGATATGGAAATACTAGCCATATGAGTGAATGAGAATATATATACAATTCCCTTGAGATTTATATTACATTCTAGTGTGGGATTCTCTATCTAGTTAAAAATCCTAGAAGAGGCAGTTGCCTATGATGCAAAAAGGCTAACATGGATATTCAATTTGACCTGAAGAGACATCAGGAGTAAAAATCCCCGATGTTTCTTGGGGTGCTGCGGTCGGGCTATTTGATTAGCTTGGCCGATAAAATGTACTGTTACACCTGTAAACACACAGGTTCAGTGAAACCTGTGTGTTTTCGAGTGAAATGGGGCTGTCGGAGGCAGGCGAAACAAAATCCCAGATAAGCCGCGACACGCGCTGGCTTATCGGGGCTAATTAGATAGCCCCCGGCGGCAACACTTATCGCCCGACTTGCTGTCGGGGTAATTGAATATCGACCCAAGGGTGGCGGCCAAGCGCTATATACAGGCGTAAATGTATGATTCTCTGTTATGGGAGAGAAGCTGTATCAGCACACATTATGTGCACTGATATAGCTTTTCCCCCATGTATAACTCTGGCGGCGTCTGCAAGGTGACAGTGGCACTATCAGGTATGTATCGGGATGCTGGCGTTCGTGATCCCGGCGATCAGCATCCCAACGCCGGGATCCCGGCTGAATAGTCCCTGCTAGCAGTTTCTCCTGACCACCAGTCACATAACTACATCCTGCACTATCCAGCCCTGTCTATATTGGCGCTGCTATCTACAAGATAGCATGCTGATATGCAGTAGCACTGACCGTTCCAACACCTGCAGCCACCAATTTCGACAACTGCAGGTGTCGTTGCCCACACACCGCAACAGGGACAACGCTGTCCGTGGCAGTTGGCAGCCTCTGGATCCGGGTTGCATGTGAGATCTCGCACATGCCCAGTAGAGCCGACCAGACTCATCTTTTAAACCCCATACACACTAGGCGATATTGTCAACAATATCGCTCAGAAAGGCTCCCGCGTGTCGTTAACAACCCCCTCATCTGAACATTTACAGACAAGGGAGATCCTTGTTAATGACAGCCATGGTGTAGATGCAGCATGGCCATCGTTAAACCCCCCACCCCGCGTCACTCCCTTCCCAGCTGACATCGGTAAGTGTGTATGCACATGTCGATGCCGGCACCCCGCCAGGTCCCCGCCGTTGCCAATATCGGCCCCCTAGTGTGTATGGGGTTTAGTCTTTACAGGAATGATGCTATTAATAGAACACTTTCAAAATATGCAAAGCAGCCTTAGGTTCCATAAACATGAAAGAACCCTATGACAGTAAGTACTAAGAGCCATTTTGTTTTACATGCAACGATGATTAAACATGAAACTCAGGTCTCAGGGCAACTGCCCGCTGTAATTATTTTTATTCTTTATTTCACAATCAGTTAAACAGGTAAGGCATTGGTAAGTAACGTGTTGCCCTCTGGCTGCTGTGTAACTACATATCCCAGCATGTCCTAGTACAATTTAGCTGTTAGAGCATGTTAAAACTGTAACAGGGCATTCTGACGTGTAGTCTGGGAGCTGATATGTGAGTTAGTTGTTTGAGTTCCGATGGGTTGTATGGACAGGTATAGTTGGTGCTAATCATACCGCTTTCAGATCGCAAATGCCGGGTCGCACCAGGGAATTGTAAACGGGTCCTTCCCAGGTGGGACCCGGCATTGGACCCTGAGAACTGGCATCCCGACCCGCCAATATGCCAGGTCGGGTTGCCATCAGGGGCGGGGCCGCGGTGACATCAGGGGCGGCGATGAGGTGCTGGGAGATGAGATCTCCGCGCCACCTCTCCCTATATTGTGAACAGGTGCCGGGTCACATTGACCCGGGTAACCCATTCACACTGCACCTGACCTGGTAATAACATTTCTTTATTCTCAGGTTGAATTACCGGGTCAGGAGACCTGGGAATACTGGAGTGACCATTTCACACCGCACAGTGACCTGCGTTGACCCGGGAAAATACCGGGTCGATACCGGGTTATTTGTGTGATCTGAAAGGGGTATTAGCCTGTAGTTTACAGGGTCTTAGGAGTTCATATAAAGGAGGGTCAGGATACTTTTCTTGTGAGTGTTGGTTTGTCTGAATTCAGTTTCTATACTAGCAAAGGCTCAGCGTGTTGGGAAATAATTCTTCTCAGCGGTCAATAGATGGCAAGTGGTAGCTGCGGGACACCTTCCCATTTGCATGGTGAGTTGTCTCTGCTCAAATAGGGGAGCTGGACTTCTACATTAAGGCTAGTCGCCAGTAGTGCTATGCTAATAGAGAGGGGAGTGCAAGCCTTCACAGTTGGCTTTGCTTAGGGGGACTAAAGCTGCCTCCCATTGTTAGTGAAGTACATTTTGGCTAGAGTGGAGTTTCTAAGTGATTTATTAGACCACTTGTATCCAATCTATATATTAGATGAAAAGTTATATTATTGGTAACAAATCCTAAAACAGCATAAGCTGCACTACCCCTATCCATCTGCTTGTGAAAGTAGTTGTCATCATTCACTATCAGCGCGCATTTGCACCAGCCCTATAACCAGACTTGCCTACCCTCCCGCATTCAGCGGGAGGCTCCTGTTTTTTCATTGAGCCTCCCGCTGCCACGGAAACCTTACTATAACTCCCGGTTTTTACAGACTACTCTGAAAATTGGGACTGCGCATGCGCGACTACTGAAATACAGGGGGCGGGGCCTACACGGGAGACGTCACCGCCATCATTATGGGTAACACAGCGGTGGCTGCCGCTGTCCTGAGTGCAGAGCGAAGCAGTGAGAGCGGAGGCTCTTCACTGCAGCCAGCATCTGTGTGGGACGGGAGCTGCAGGCACAGGCAGAGGTGTGAGCACAGTGTGACGCCCGAAGGGGGTGTGGGGTTAGCAATGCAGGGAGGCGCTGTGCTGTGTTAGTGAGGCGGTCTCCCTGCTCAGCAACTAACAGCTGTTCTCACTCAACGCCTTTCAGTGCCGATCTCCCCACCTTCCTCAGAGACAGGGCACAGCAGCGGCAGCCATCCCACAGCCAAGATCCCATCCCTCATGCAGGGCCCGCCCCTCTATCGGCCCGCTATCCCTCTCCTCCCTTCAGAGACATGAAAAAAAATGTCCTGATCCAACAGCAGCACCATCAAGACGTTGAGGCCCCACCCCTCTCATAAGCTCCGCCCCCTCACACGGCCCGCAATTACTCCTCTCTTCACCACCACGTACTAGGAGGATCCAGTACAGAGCTTCTGCAGGTAAGAGCTCTGTGTAATCATTATTTTCAAAGCTCAGCCACCAGTATGACAAGTCTAGGCACACATCACATTGTCAGTGACAGGACCCAGTATTTTTCCATTAAACTTACACAATGGGGGTAATTCCAAGTTGACCGCAGCAGGACATTTTTTAGCAGTTGGGCAAAACCATGTGCACTGCAGGGGGGCAGATATAAAATTTGCAGAGAGAGTTAGATTTGGGTGGGTTATTTTGTTTCTGTGCAGGGTAAATACTGGCTGCTTTATTTTTACACTGCAATTTAGATTGCAGATTTAACTCACCACACCCAAAACTATCTCTCGCTGCACATGTTATATCTGCCTCCCCTGCAGTGAACATGGTTTTGCCCAATTGCTAACAAACTTACTGCTGCGATCAACTCAGAATTACCCCCAATGTGTTAGTTCTGAAATCTACCCAGCTCCCCTGCAAGGCCAGCAATGCAGGGAGATGCCTTACTGGAGAGGGAAGTGGTATGAGTTGCCAGCAGGCAGTCAAAATCCTGGCACACAGGCACAAGACCGGCGCCGAAATGCCGACGCCAGAATCCCGACACCCGCATCTCAATAGTGTTAGGACGCGGGATAGGGGTCTGAGGTTAAGTTGAGGTACCCCTGGAGAGGGTTAGGGCTAGGCTGCGGGAAGGGGGGGTAAGTTTAGGCACTCCCAGGGAAGGGGGGTGTTATGTTTAGGCACTCCCGGGGAGGGGGGGGGGTAAGTTTAGGCACTCCCGGGGAGGGGGGGGGGGGGCGTTATGTTTAGGCACTCCCGGGGAGGGGGGGTTTAGGCACTCCCGGGGAGGGTTGGTCTGCGGGGAGGGGGTGTTATGGTTTGGCTTCAGGGAGGGGGGTTAGGGTTAGGCACCTGCAGGGAGGGTTAGGGTTAGACTGCGGGGAGGTGGGGCAGGGTATGGGTTAAGCTGCATGAAGAGAGGGGTATTGGGGGAGTGTAAATATACTTACCTAACCCCTGTTGGGATTCTCCCCATCGGGATGCCGCGGTCAGTCTTCTGACCATTGGCATCCCAACCACCAGCAAAGCGGGTGTGGTATGGAAGGTAGACAGTAACTAGGTCAACAGGGATGCTAGGTCGACATGTTCTAGGTCGACATGTCAAAAGGTCAACATGAGTTTTTTATGGGGGTTTTTTGTCTCGTTTTCTTCATAGAGTGACTGGGAACCCCAATTAGTGCGCTGTGTCCCCTCGGATGGCTCGCTTCGCTCGACATGCTTCAGGCAGGGTGTCTCGCTTTACTCGCCACAGGCTACCGTTCCCAATTGTAGTCCACGTGGATCGTTAAGTACGAAAAGGTTAAAAAAAAGAAAAAATTTTAGAAAAACTCATGTCGACCTAGAGACCCTGTCAACCTAAAACCCAGTCGACCTAGTGGTCGACCTAGATAGTGTCAACCTAGTTACTGTCGACCTAGAGACCGAATCCCCAGCAAAGCATATCACACCTTCCCCCCCACTCTGCTGCTATTCACTGCTGCTGTGGCTGTCAAACTATATGACAAAAACTAGAGAGAAGAGAGCGCAAGCAGACTCCTACAATTGAACAGTTTTAATCATAAAATATGCACAATCATCACATAATAAAATGGTATACATATACCTAAAATGTACAAAATTGTAGCCAATGAATATTAAAACAGGATCCGCACTAAACTTCCTATACTTCCATAGAACCAGTGCACTATTAGATCATAAATAGGAACCGATATAATGGTGATCTTTTATATTGGAACCAACATGTCCCTTGATTAATCCAAGAAATGACAGCTGATGGTTACTGCTGAAAGTTGTATGTATTATCCACAGATCAGTCCCATAATTGAAAGTGGATGTATAACAAGTGCACTGTTATATTGTGTTTTTCCTGAAGTAAGACCTCTATTTGTTAAATACCAAATACCGCACCAGTTCAATCTGCTACTCTGATTAATGTAGCAGCGTGTCGGGATGATCCCGCTTACCACTTCCTCGGTGTAACAACGGCACTAACAAGTGCTTGGATGCCGCTAACTCCAGTTCAATCTGTTATTCTGATTAATGTAGCAGCGTGTCGGGATGATCCCGCTTACCACTTCCTCGGTGTAACAACGGCACTGACAGGTGCTTGGATGCCGCTAACTCCAGAGGCTAAGTCTCACACTATCTCCCTGCCACAGCGTGTCAGACCACTGACCGCTTGTCGCCTCCAGAAAACATCCAACGGCGCTGTAAATGTCCAAAACACCGCTGGCCTGGGGAGATGATTTTGTAGCCACGGTCCCCGTATTTCAAATGGGACCAATGCAGGTGGCTTTGCTCTGGCAAATTCAACCCGACAATAGATGGGAGCTGAAGCGGGTGGAGGGTGGAGGTGATCAGATAGAGGTAGTCGGATCCTGAGTCCAGCCCTGACGAGTTTCTCGACTGGCAGTATGTACACTGTACCAAAAAGAACTAAAGTGTGCAGTCTGTCATGTGGAATAATTGACTCAGTAGAATTATACGTATAATATATCAATAAATTCTTTATCTAATAATTGTTAAAAGTAACATTTTTCAAACAACACAAGCAGTATATGCTCTCATAACAATTAGTAAAATACAATTACAATTAATATAGCATACAATATGATAAGAATTCTTTCTTTATAGTACCATATAGATTACAATTACACTGGCGTCCCAGTGTTTAGTAAAAATGTCCCGCAAAGACTAATCACAGCCTTGTTATTAGTGAAAAAATGTTTAAATATATATTGACAGATAATTACCCATGTGTTGGTTCCTGAGAAATTAAATGAACAGGGTCCATATAGTTGTAAATACACATATACGGGTAAAGTTGAAAAAATAATAAAATCAATTGATTTGAAAGATGCCGTGTATTGGTTACGGCTATGATCCCGGTATTTGTAAACTTTTATAGACCTGTATATAGGACTCCAAAGCTCGCTTCCTCGTCACGGGTGTTAGACCTCTCTGCGGAGGCCAGCAGCATTCACTCTGTGCGGGTGAGCGGAGTACCGGACGTTTGCAGCACAGCACGGGGATCGGTATCAGTGCTCCTGCAGAAAGCCGCCGGCTGGAGCGCCCGGCGTTCGTCAGGCCGTAGTAGATCGTGGCTGTGAAAGGCCGTTAGCGGGATCAGTCAGCGGGTATTGCCGTGCAGCTGAATGTTTAAAAGTGGGCGTCAACGGGGCGTGGCCTAGCTTGCAAGCTGAGAGGAAGCGTCCTCTCTGAGCTCCTGCTAGCCTCGTCTATAAACTGCATATATAAAACCAATTAAAGGTCCTCAGGCACCTCCAATCAGGCACCCCTGCTCCCCTAAGCACGATTCACCAGAGGGGCCAGGTTGCGGAGCCGGGGAGCCCTTCTCAGGGCTCCTGCAGATTGCGGCCTTCCCCTCCCCAAGAAGCCGGGGACTGTGGTACGACCCCCCCCCCCCCTTCCCCCCCCTACCAGAAGCGCGGCTGGACGGACCGAGGAGCTGAAGAAAACAGGTGGACAGGTCCGGTGACCAGAAGAGATTAACACCGTCACCCCCAACGCCGGAGACCCTCTACATACTTGAAGGGGAAGCGGATGACGGAGACGGCTCCACGCGGCGGGTGAGTCCCCCAGTGCTGACGCACCCAGGACGGGCATCGGAGCTCCGTACCTCCTCGCCCCGAGCCTCCCGCCTCAGCAGGATAGCACGTCCAGGCCCTGGGCTCCCGCGTACCGTGACCTCCCGGCGGCCCTCAGACCGGGGCCTCGCATCCAGGCCCTGGGCTCCCGCGTACTGTGACCTCCCGGCGGCCCTCGGACCGGGGCCTCGCACATCCGCCCAGCCCGAAGGGTCCTACGTCGGCCTACTAAGAAGTGAGGCCTCTCTCTCCCCGTCGCTGCACTCTGGAGGGGGCTCCCTGCCACCCATGCCAATCCCCTAGGCCGGTATCCGGATCAACACAGAGGCAGCCCGGCAGACTCAGGAGTAGCCCGGAGGCCGGCTGGGGAGCAGCACACACCCCATTAAGCCGGCTCACTGCGGTTCCATCTGGTCCCTGGGACCTCACTAAGCGCTCCCCTCCTTACTCCGTGGCTCCCACCTCTGCAGCAACACCAGCCGAGGCCTACAGGGTACCGCAAGCAGGCCCTGAGCCCCCGCGTGCTGCGGCCTCCCGGCGGCCCTCAGACCGGGACCTCGCGTACCCGTCCAGCCTTACGTGTTCCACATTGAACACGACCTGAACGTGCGGCCCCCCCCACCCGGTGCGGCACATCATAGGGTGCTCCCTGCTGCCCACATCAATCCCCCTAGGCCGGAGACCAAAACAAAAAGCAAAAAATAAAAAAAAATAAAAAAATTAATTAAAAAAGAAGGGACAGCACGGCAGACCCAGAAGAAACACGGCAATACCTACCTCAGAAGACCGGCCCCATCCCAACATCTGAGCCTCACTCAGTGCTCCCCTTGGAGACCCCCCTGACATTAAACGGCGGGTCAGCTCACTGCCGGGTGGCTGAGGGAATACCTCACTCTGCTTTCACCTCTACCCCCTGAACATCCAACCGTGTTCTATAGGAGCTCTTACGAGCTGGTACTACTAGACCAGACAGCACCTTGGAACACCATTACCACTATACCGGTACTATCTAAACACCCTGCGGAGTCGTCGGCCCCCCCCTGGCAACCACACACACTACGCCGGCAGGGCCTTGGGCATCTCTAAAAGAAACCCCGGTCCCCGGTGGACCCCAAACCTGTTGGAACCTGAGAGCGTACACTCACTGCGCTGAGGCCCGTCCATTACCCGCAGGACATGGCACGCCCGACTGGGCCCGTCTGACCATCCTCTCCAAAGCGCCTAGCATGTGATCTCGATATGTACTACACTTGGTCTCGTGTGTGATCCTAATGATATAGGAGCTTCCCTCATCCTTCCCAGGTGTTGACAAGTAACCTACCTCACCTCCGCCACTATGCCTAAAGGGGGGAAAAAGACGAACGCCCATAACCTGGTGGGCTACTTCAAAAATCCTGCTCCATCCTCCACCCGGAGAGCAACCTCACCCCCACCTACTCCAGCAATATCTGACAAAGACTCAGACGATGACTCTTCCTCCACTCCCGCCACAAAGGCTGATGTCGCCCTTCTCCTATCCGAGATGCGCAATATTAAAAAATCAATACGTGCAGAAGTACAAGAGGCTATCTCGGGTCTAAAATCGGACGTGGATAGCCTGGGCACCAGAGTAGATGCCATCGAAAGAAAACAGGAAGAGCTTATCGCCTTCCAACAAGAATCAGAACAGGAGATATCTCAAATGCGCACGGATGTTATGCTCCTAGCGGACAAACAAGAAGATTTGGACAACAGGGGGCGCCGGAACAATCTTAGAATTCGTAACGTCCCCGAGACGATAGAACAAAACCACCTCACGGACTATCTGCTCCGCCTCTTCCGTTCTCTTGCTCCCTCCGTCCCAGACGATATGCTTCTTCTGGACAGGGCTCACAGGGCTCTACGTCCTAGATCCCAAGATGCTAAAACACCAAGAGACGTAATCCTCCGCTTTCATTATTTCGCGGTCAAAGACCAAGTCTACGCCAAAACTAGGAGGATGACGACGATCCCGTTCGAAGGTTCCGATCTCTTGATCTTCCAGGACCTGTCGCCGGTCACGCTGAACAGACGGAGGGAATTAAAAGACATAACCAAAGCCCTAAGAGATCATAATATCCGATACAGATGGGGCTTCCCCTTTGCACTCCAAGTCAGAGCAGATGGCAAATTCCTCTCCGCTAGATCTCCAGATGAGGCCCTTCAGCTACTACACCAACTGAACATCTCCGGCCCTCCGGCCACCCCTCATCACTCTCTCCCAGTCAACACCTCCCCTTCTCTCACAGCTCCAGCCTCAGAATGGACCACCGTCGGATCTGCATCACACACCTCCCCAGATACATGAACTACCATGTATAGATGCCCAGGATAGGACTTGTGACCACACGAGCCCACAACGGACTACAGGGGGTCTTTCCGCAATATGCCAAGATCCCCATACGGTGTAGAGCCTTGGGTTAAGATAATGTTTACCATTTAAGGCCTTGTTGATCCTGTTGTGGGGGGACCTGTCCGGGCCCTCGGGGCCGGGGTTCTTCGTGGCTGGCCGCGTGGGCTTCGGTCCCGGGAGGCCCGTATGGGGTGAGTTTTGTTTTTTCTTGTTCTCCTTTTCTACCTCACACGGGTCTTAATATTATTGCTGTTAATATGCGTTCAGCATGCCATGTTTACCCCCAATTCTACTAATGCTGTTACCCTCCCCCCCCCTTCCCCCCTCCCCTTTAAGCTCCCCTAGCTTATTGTTCGCACTGCGTACATTTAAATATAGTATGATCACACACGGGACCCGGTCTCCTCTCTGAGCAGCTGGGTTCACCCACCCCCCACTCGACCTTTAGGGTCGACGTCGGACGACCTAGACCTGCGGGTCTGTCTCTCCCTTGGGTCCGACTGACGAGAACGGACTCCCTCCGCCCTTTAACCACTGATGCTAATATATGCTTGTTCTTCATCTGTTCTCCTACCCTCTCTCTTCCCTTCTTCCTGATCCTCTTTCCTTTTCCTTCCCCCCTGTCTTTCGGAACTCCGCTGGCGCGCCTCCACATGAAAAGTGCTCTGTTCTCAAACCATGGTCCTTAGGATAATCACATTGAACACGAAAGGTCTAAATAGCCCACGCAAACGCTCCCTTTTATTTCAATCCCTTAAGCAACTTACAGGCGATATTGTTTTCCTACAGGAGACCCACTTCTCAGGTAAATCACACCCAGCACTTAAGTCCAAACACTTCCCGCACACTTTCCATGCTTGCGACCCCATACACAAGAAGAAAGGGGTCTCTATACTCTTTGCTAATCATTTAGATTTCATCCCCTCTGAAATACTGAGCGACCCTGAAGGCAGATACTTGTTGTTAGTAGGGTTGTTAAACGGGACCCCCTATACATTCCTAAATGTTTATGCTCCAAATCAGACCCAGGCTCCCTTTTTCCACTCCTTAAATAGCCTCTTAGCCCTACACAGACGCGGCAATGTGGTACTAGGGGGGGATTTTAATGTGACTCTAGACAGCGCTCTGGACAGATCTAAACCTCTGCCCAGATCCATGCGCCCCTCACACACGCGCAATGCAACTGCTTTGAACCTCCTGCTGTCACGGCACCTTCTCTTCGATGCATGGAGAGTAAAAGAGCCGACTGCCAAAGACTACACTTACTATTCCCCCATATACGATGTTTACACGAGATTAGACATGATTTTCCTGAGTTCGGAGCCTGCACAAAATATCATTGACACCTCCATCCACCCCAACACGTGGTCAGATCACGGTCCGGTCACCGTAGATGTCGCAGGCCCACACCCACCCGCTCGCCACCCTGTATGGAGATTGAACGATAGACTCCTTCTTAATCCCCAAACGAAAGCTCACATAGCCGCCGAAATCTCCCACTACTTTGAGACAAACACATCCCCGTCTGTCCCCCCTATGTTACTTTGGGACGCTCACAAAGCGGTCATACGCGGATGCATGATCAGTGCCTCCTCGTATAACAAGAAGGCCAGATCCAAACGCATCCGGGAACTCACGGACATGCTTGGCTCCCTCTCACTGAAGCACAAAAAAACAGGGTCCGAAAAGGACCTCTCCGCCTTATCTGCGGTCAGAGGTGAGTTAAACATGCTCCTGACGACGAAGGTGGAGACCAGCTTGAAGTGGCTCAACCAATCCTTTTACGAAAAAGGGGATAAAGCTGACCGGTTGCTAGCCTCCAGGCTCCGGGCTAAACTCACAAGGAATAACGTTATGTCTATCCAGCATCCCTCTGGTGTGAAGACTAGGGACCCCAAACGCATCACTGAAACTTTCTCTCGCTTCTACGAGAAACTATACAACGCCCATAAGACCACTCAGACGAAACCAGACTTTATTGGGGCTATTCGTACCTTCCTATCCCAATGCCATCTCCCTCGTCTAAGCTCATCGGTCTCAGCCGAATTGAATTCGGAGATATCCGAAGAGGAAATTGCCACTGTTGTCAAATCCCTAAAGCTTAGCAAAGCTCCTGGCCCAGACGGCTTTACGGCCGCATATTACAAGACCTTTCTCCCCCAACTTACACCTCACCTCTCAGCCCTTTTCAATGCTGTCTTGCAGGGAGCTTCTTTCTCCAAAACGGCACTGGAGGCCAAGATAATAGTCATCCCTAAGGAGGGTAAGGACACATCTAGTTGCGCTAACTATAGGCCTATATCACTACTTAACTCAGATATCAAGATTTGTGCCAAAATATTGGCTCTCCGTCTAAATAGAGTCTTACCCCACCTTATCCATAACGACCAGGTAGGATTTATCCCCGGCCGTCAAGCTCGAGACAACACGAGACGAATTATTAGCCTGACCCACTATATCAACCTTACACACACCCCTGCTCTCTTGCTTTCTCTGGACGCGGAGAAAGCATTTGACAGAATAGGGTGGCCCTTTATGTTTGAAACTCTGGCACATCTGGGCTTTCAGGGGGAATTCCTTACAGGGATACAAGCCTTATATTCGACCCCTTCCGCTAGGGTATCTATAAACGGAGTACAATCTGACCCTTTGGACATCTCCAACGGTACCAGACAGGGCTGCCCACTCTCACCCCTGATCTTTGCCTTAGTGATAGAACCATTAGCAGCCCGAATCCGAGCCTCGCCCGACATCGGAGGGCTAGGAGTAGGGGACTCCGTTTACAAGATTTCCTTGTTCGCAGACGACGTCCTCCTGTCACTTTCCTCACCTCACACCTCTCTGCCGAACCTTTTTACTCTCCTGTCTGAATACGGACAGTTATCGGGCTACAAAGTCAACTGGTCCAAGACGGAAGCTCTCCCCTTCCACATCTCCCCTCCCCAAATAGCCAACATGCAAAACAACTTCAAATTCACCTGGTGCACCTCTAAAATTCGATACCTGGGGGTCTATATTACGAGCCGCTATGGAGACTTGTTTAAGGAAAATTTCTCGCCTTTGCTTAAAAATCTTAAGGCCGATCTCCATAAATGGCAATCATTAATCATATCTTGGTTAGGCCGTATCATAGCTCTGAAAATGAATATTATCCCCCGCCTCCTCTATCTATTCCAAACGCTACCAGTAAAAGTGCCGGACTCGGTACTGGCACAAATTCATACGTGGTTGCTTCGTTTTGTGTGGAGAAATAAAACTCCTAGGATAGGGTTCTCTACCCTCCGCAGATCAGTACAAGAAGGGGGGAGAGGATTCCCAGATATCCGCCTTTACTATCTGGCCACCCATCTCAGCCAAGCGGTTGCATGGTTCGCCCCTACGCAGTCCATACGTTGGCTCCAGTTAGAGAGGACACTTAGCCGCACTCCTCTATCGTCTCTACTCCTATCCCCTCCTAAATCTAGATCTCCCCATCTGCAACTCCACCCGGTTCTGGAATTCACCTGTCAGATCTGGGACTATTGTACACGCCATTTCCACATGCTATCAGCCCCTTCGGCGCTTACTCCATTGTGGGACAACCCTTCGTTCGTCCCAGGCCATTCCATGACCCGCTCGCACTCATGGTCGACACATAACATCCGCTTTGTTCTAGATGTATTGTCCGAAGGGGCCTGTACACCCTTACCGGAAATTGCGTCAAAATATGACTTCCCGGATGCGAACCCTTTTACCTACCTACAGGTGAGACACTTTGTCTCGTCCTTAACAAGCACATCCCCATTCCAACCTCTCTCCACCCTGGAGTCCTATTGCTATTACAAACCGCTCGCTCGTGGAATCATCTCCCAACTGTATTCCCTTCTCCAGGTAGGGGATAGGAAAACGACCCCGGCCTTTATACTCAAGTGGGAACAGGACCTTGGCCCGATACCAGATGACTATGATTGGTCAGATGTCTTTGCGGCTGCCGCGAAATCCTCGATTTCAACCCTAGTTAAGGAAAACGCATATAAAATCTTATATAGGTGGTATCTAGTCCCCTCTAGACTTCACAAAATGTTCCCCTCCTCCCAGCCATTGTGCTGGAGAGGATGCGGCGGACACGGCTCTTTCCTCCATATATGGTGGACATGCCCTAAAATCGAGCTATTCTGGGATTCAGTCGCCCACTTGTTGAGTACAGTGCTCCAGACCCGGATATACAAAGATCCTTGGTCCTTTCTGCTAGGCCTCCCCACTGCCAATGCACCTCCGAACTCCGGTAAATTACTGACACAGATCTTGAACGCGGCTAGATGCGCAATTGCCCTAAACTGGAAAAAGAGGGAGTCCCCCCCTATACAACAGGTCATCAACAAAATATGGTACTTCGCAAGCATGGAAAAAATCACTGCATACCTCCATAACAGATCTTTTCAGTTCCTTCAAGTATGGGAACTCTGGTTTGACTCACAGGCCCCCGCACACGGAGCTCGACCCCCCGGGAGCTCGACGGCCATACTATTATGACCCCTGTACTCTCCTAGCCCGACAAGTAGCTCAGAGGATATCCTCAACATATCCTTTTCGTGTTCCCCGAGTAGCACTTTCCACTTAGTACTAGCGCCATGCGCGTACCAACGCAAAACGGGGGCGTACCAGCGGCATTTCCCTAACCCTGCCACCTCTCCTCCTACTCTATTCCCTCCCCATCTCCCCTGTCTCTTTTTCTCGCCTCTCAGGTTCTATCTCTTTAGTCTCTACCTTCCTACAGTCATAATTACGAACCTGTGTGTCGGTTCCCACCCATCTGAATAGTCTCTGTCTACCCTGAGACATAACTCTTTGCTGTTTCTTTGCATTGTGGGAACCACATGTTCCTTATTTTAAGGTTATATATCTGTTATCGGTAATGTTATGTTAGACAGAACAGCCCATCCCATGTAAGGGGGAAGGCTGCAGTAATGTTTGTACCCTGTAAAGTTTATACCCTGAAAATTAAAATAAACAATTTAAAAAAAAAAAAAAAGTGGGCGTCAACGCGTTTCGTCTCCTTGGCAACCGGAGACTTCCTCAGAACGAATTCGTTCTGAGGAAGTCTCCGGTTGCCAAGGAGACGAAACGCGTTGACGCCCACTTTTAAACATTCAGCTGCACGGCAATACCCGCTGACTGATCCCGCTAACGGCCTTTCACAGCCACGATCTACTACGGCCTGACGAACGCCGGGCGCTCCAGCCGGCGGCTTTCTGCAGGAGCACTGATACCGATCCCCGTGCTGTGCTGCAAACGTCCGGTACTCCGCTCACCCGCACAGAGTGAATGCTGCTGGCCTCCGCAGAGAGGTCTAACACCCGTGACGAGGAAGCGAGCTTTGGAGTCCTATATACAGGTCTATAAAAGTTTACAAATACCGGGATCATAGCCGTAACCAATACACGGCATCTTTCAAATCAATTGATTTTATTATTTTTTCAACTTTACCCGTATATGTGTATTTACAACTATATGGACCCTGTTCATTTAATTTCTCAGGAACCAACACATGGGTAATTATCTGTCAATATATATTTAAACATTTTTTCACTAATAACAAGGCTGTGATTAGTCTTTGCGGGACATTTTTACTAAACACTGGGACGCCAGTGTAATTGTAATCTATATGGTACTATAAAGAAAGAATTCTTATCATATTGTATGCTATATTAATTGTAATTGTATTTTACTAATTGTTATGAGAGCATATACTGCTTGTGTTGTTTGAAAAATGTTACTTTTAACAATTATTAGATAAAGAATTTATTGATATATTATCCGTATAATTCTACTGAGTCAATTATTCCACATGACAGACTGCACACTTTAGTTCTTTTTGGTACAGTGTACATATAGCGCAGAGTATACAAATATTTTTTTTCTGTTCCCAATTAATTGGCAAACCTAGCAAGTTGAATTACTCAGCTGCTTTTGATACACTTCTAATTACTTTCTTGATATTAGCGCCGGAAGAATATCAGATAGGGACAGGTGTCCTGTTCTGTTTGTTCTTTAAACCTTCTCGACTGGCAGTGTCTGGTCGTTTCCTCAGAGGGTTAGAATGATCCCATCCTTCTAGTTCACCATATTTAAAGGGATCATGAAATACTCATTAGTGCAGGCACCTGAACAGCACCTGTTTGGCTCACTATTAGGAGTGTGTGCATATAGAGTTATAATCATCTCTATATTTGGATCCAACAATCTAAAGTATATATATGTATACATTCACTGATAGCAAAGACGTTTCATTATCATACATAGACAATAAATACAACAAAATAATAAAGTACCATAAACTCAAACTTATAAATATTATTAATTCATCATCAACATTGCTATTATTTGTGGAGAAGGAGACAGCAGTATAAAAATATGAAGGATATATACATGTATGGCAGCATACACACACATATATTCATGGAGTGTACCAAGACATGCTTACCATATACAAGTGAATATATATATAAATAATAGATAAATTAGTATAACTAAGGTAATCACTAATTAGACGAATTCCTTCCAATTAGACATGACCATACTAGTAGTAAGTATTAAATAGACCATATTCATAGTGAAGATATTAACCCTATTCACCTAGAACCATTGAATATATAAAGAATATTCACTCAAATTTGTCCGACCATAGGGACATTCATCCAATTATATCTTATTTGTAAGACATATATATAGAAAATAAAAAATGTGTGTATTCTACAGACCTAAAAAGTATTAAAAAATAAAATGAAAGATGGGTATACCCAGTCACTGTTATTGTGTCTGAACAGTTGTATAAATACATACCAAAAATAAAATAAAATACTAATATTAGAAGAATACTAGATAAATGATTGTATAAATAGAATACACATTCATAATAGATGAGGGACAAGGAGAACATATATATTTCTACTGCATTGTGCAATACATACTGGGTCGAGAGATTGGACGGACTCACCCCCAGAGGGCAGAGAGATATATTTAAACTGGATCTGCCCATGAGGGGCGGGTATCCGTCCAATCTCCCGACCCACACAGGAACACAAGACAGGAGACCAGAGGAAAAAATATTGGAAGATATTCATAGGGATGACTGAGTCATACCCTATATTGGGAACAGACCTACCACCACGGGTGTAGTACGGGTGACCGGCGGTCTCCTGACCGCCGGTCACCTTACCGACGCCGGGATCCCGGCAGCATACCGACGCCGGGATCCCGGCGGGGAGGGGCGAGTGCAGAAAGCCCCTTGCGGGCTCGCTGCGCTCACCACGCTGCGGGCTCGGTGGCGACCTGCGGTCGCCACGGGTTCTATTCCCACTCTATGGGTGTCGTGGACACCCACGAGTGGAAATAGTCCCTGTTGGTCGGCATGCCGACCATCGGGATAGTGAGCCGTCGGGCTCACGGAGGAGGTCATGTGACTGTCGGTCAGCCGACCGGCGGTCACATGACTACCACCCACCACCACTACCCACACAACCAATAGGAACTGGCACAGAAGGGAGAGGTTGTTTATATAGCATTAAGTTCCACAGTTTCATTAAGGCCATGTGGACTCAAAGTATGTAATTGGAAGATCCAGAATGCTTCACGCATGCAGAGTCTTCTATATCTATCACCTCCCCTCATGGTTACCTTAACGTGTTCCACTGCTCTGATAGTCAAACCACTAATATTACCCTTCTGACACCAGGAGACATGACTAGACAGGCTGTGGGTCTTAATATTCTTTGTAATATTCCTCTTATGCTCCATGAACCTTTCATGGAGAGGGCGAATGGTGCGGCCTACATACTGTACGCCACACTTACATTGAATGACATATATCACAAAATTGGTCCTGCAATTCATAAAGCCCTTTATCTCAAACTCTTCAGATCTACTAAAGGACTTAATCTTTGTACACTTGTTTTCCACAAAGAGACAGGTTACACATCTATCTTTGCCACATTTAAAGAATCCATTGGGTTTTGGGGGTAATCTCAAGATATTGTCTCCCATTTCTTTGGGTTTTCTTTTAAATAGACTCGGTGCTAATTTCTGTTTCAGGGAGTTAGCTTTTCTAAACACAACTAAATTTCTTCCCGTTAGTGTTGTTTTTAAAAGTTTGTCTGATTTTAGAATAGCAGAGTTTTTTGTGATAATCTTTTTAATATCCTTGGCAGCTGTATTATATTGCGTAATAAACGAAATTGATCTATCACTGGGTTCTTGTTTCATCTTATCAGCCGAATAAACCAATTTACTCCTAGATTTCGATTGGGTCTCCACGAGGGCTTTATCCAAAATATGTGCAGGATATCCCTGCCTTATAAATGCATTATACATGATTTCTACTTGATTCCTAAAAACCTCCTCTGTGGAGCAGTTCCGACGCAACCGCTGGAACTGTCCCTTGGGTATATTCAGTTTCCATGGTTTGTAATGACTACTAGTAAAAGGTAAATCATTGTTACAGTCCACATCTTTGGTATATGTGGAAGTAACAATTATACTATCCTGAATAGTGACTGTAATATCAAGAAAATTAATAGCCACTTTACTGGAAGTGTTTGTGAATTTTAAACCTATTGTATTTGAATTAAGAAGACCAGTGAGATATGAAAAAGGTGAAACACCCTCATCCCAAATAAAAAATAAATCATCTATATATCTTCCATAGAGGACCAGGCCCGCACTGAGACACCCACCCCAGATGAGGCATTCCTCGAAACACCCCAAAAAAAGGTTGGGAAAACTCGGTGCGAACCTGGTCCCCATGGCAGTGCCCTTGGTTTGTAAATAAAACTGTGAATCAAACGAAAAATAATTGTGCTCCAAAATAAACCTCATAGCTGACAAAATAAACGTGCGAAAAGAAACATTAACCTCTGTGTCGTGATACAGATAGTGGTTAACCGCCAAAAGACCCAAATCATGTACTATGTTGGTGTACAGGGATTCCACATCATATATCAATAATACATATGAGTCCTTCCAAATTATACCATCTAATTTTGAAGAAAGTGTGTCGTATCTTTAATATACGAGGGAAGGGCCTGAACATATCCCTATAAATGTGCATCTATATATGCAGATAGATTCGATGTCAGGGATCCCACCCCTGAAATAATGGGTCGCCCCGGTGGAGATACTAGAGACTTATGTACCTTCGGTAGATGGTAATAAATGGGAACAACCGGATACTTAACCATCAAGAACAAATACGTTTCTTTATTAATGTTCCCCTCATCTAGTGCCATTTCTAATAAAGATTTTAATTCGTCCTGGTAGATACTTGTGGGGTCTTTAGCAATTTTCTTATAGAAAGCTATATCATTAAGCTGTCTATGTGCCTCCAAGAGATAATCCCCAAGATTCTGGATAACCAAGCCGCCACCCTTATCGGCTTGCTTGATAATAATCTCCTCATTTTTCATGAGTCTTTGGAGTGCTGCTCTCTCAGATCTTGATAGGTTATCCCGCAGAGCCATAGCATCCCGTTCAGTACACAGCTCCCTAAACTC